>NC_083230.1:35923251-36230751 GCF_032191835.1 Heteronotia binoei | reverse complement strand
ACTCCTGGTCATCCCCTGAAGAATCCGAAGAAGGGGGCTGGTCCTCCTCAACCAGCTTCTCCTCCAGCTCCTGCACGACACTCTGCACCCTCCTTGGGGTGATCATTTTGGACAGAAAACTGTCCCCAAAACTCATCTCCAAGGAAGGCTGCTCTTGCTTCCCCTCCTCCTGCTGCTGAGGCCAAGCAACATCAGCTGGAGGAGAGACTGCCTGAACAGCAGACCCCTGCTCAGTACCAGCACCTACTGGCACCTCTGCTGAGGGCGCCCCAGCAGCAGCCTGGATGAAGGACCGAAGGCGGGCCTTCTTCTTCATCACACTCCGGCCAGAGGTCGGAGTGCTGGAAGGCGGCTGTGGAGTGGCCCTACGCGCAGGTGGGGGGGAAACCTGGGTCCTCCCCCTCCCCTCCACCCCTCTAGTCTTCTCCTTGGTTTTGCCCCCAGGGCCCCTCTTCTGCTGCCTGTCACTCATGTCACCCTTGGCCAGTCTCACACAACCTGAACCGAGAGTGGGGCTTTTTACAAACCTAACTCACTACACTGTACCCTGAACCAACAGGTGCCCTGACTTCTTTTTAAGAACCCTCCCACCAAAACTGGTTTGTTTTTTTGGTCCCTAACCTGTCCATCTTTGGGTTAGGGTAGTAGTAGTCTGTTAAAGTTTAGGAGACTAGGTGATCCTGCCTCTACCTGGCTATAGTTTTTAAAAGGCTACCTTGAGATGAAGGCAATCCTTGTTATATCCTCCTAGTTAAACTTCTCCTAACTAGATTCTGGGAGAAACCTGATTTCCTTGCAAACTAGAAATCAGGTGTCCCCTATAACTTGAGAGAAACTGTGGTTTACCCTATAGAAATCTAAGGATGTACCGGCTTTCAGTGGCTGAAAGCAAGATGCACTGCAACCCTAGTCTCTTTAAAAGGGAGCCTGATGTGGCGTAGTAGTCACTCTGCCTTTTATGAGAAACCTACATTTTTTTTAAATCACCCCTATCTGGCCTACTTGAATATTGAAATGAGATAAAGCCCTAAACTGGATTATTTTTTTTTTTAATTTCAAAAAAACACAATCCCTAAAAACACCCTTATTAGTGGGGCAGCCTATTTAGTGGCCCTAGGCAAACCGAAAGCACCCTCAAACTCCAAAAATAACCCTATAAAAACATGAAAGTGACGCAGCCCACACACACCCTCACCAACCCCCACACCAACCAGAGGTAATTAAAAAAAACCAAAACGTGACAGAAAGAAACTTACCTTTTAACCCACCCACCCTCTTTCCAAGAAAAACAGCACAATCAGATAAGGCCAAGCAATTCAACTGTTAAAAAAGTGGCCTTTTCACCAATAAGAAACCTTAGGCCAAATCAATCAACAACACCCCCCCCCCCAAAAAAAAAAAAACAGAACCAGGAAAAGGGACAACAAGAGAAGGCCAAGAAACTCAACTGTTAAAAAAGTGGCCTTTTCACCAATAAGAAACCTCAGGCCAAATCAGTCAACAACCCCCCCCCCCTAAAACCAGAACCAGGAAAAGGGGGACAACAGGACTGGAGGATGCAAAACCTGCAGCAATAGAGAACAGATCCAAACAGAAGGCCAACATAAACTCAACTGTTAAAAAAGTGGCCTTTTAAACAATGAAAATTAGGCCAAACAGCACCCCCCCCCAAGAACCAGAACCAGAAGAGAAAAAAAACAACAACAGCACAACACAGCAGCAACAAATCAAACACAGAATCCTTTTAAAACAGTAAAAAACTTAACTTTTAACAATAGAGGAACTTTACCAACCCCTCCCCCCAAAAAAACCCCCTTCACCCTAACCCCAAGAAATCCAAGCCACCGAAATCAGGAAAAGTAAAAGGACATTGCACTTTTAAAAGTCCTCTCACTAAAGTAAGAAATGGCCAAATTGGCAAAACCCCCACACCTCAGGCCCCTTCCCCCAGCAGAACTCCCTAACCTTAACCCCAAATAAGCTACCCACCACCCAAATTTGGATAAGTAAAGGGACTCTGAGTCTTAAAAAATCCTTTTACCAACTAAAATAAAAACAAGAACCCCAAGACTGTCTTACCTTAGATGTCTTCTCTACTCCAGGCAAGTCTGGTAAGGCTGAGAGAGAGCAGCAGCAGCTGAGGCCAAGGGCCAGCACAGCATAATCTCTCTCTCACACCAACACACACCAACACAGCAGCAATGGAGGAGTCAGCCAGGCAGACTCCTTAAAAAGGTTCTCTGGCCCTATAGAGAGCAGTTTCAAAAAATAGCACTGCTCTGTGATTGGCCAGACAACAGTGCTTACTTGGGTATCAAAACAACAACAACAATGCTGCTGATGGCTGGGGGATCAGCTACACAACAGCCCTGCAAAGCATGCATTTGCAATGCATTTTGCAAATGCATGCTTTGGATTGGCTGCTGGGGCTCCTCTTCCCCCTCCCCCCTCCCTGGTCCCAGGGAGGCTATGGGAGAGGTGGGAAAAGGCTACCAAAGGTGGGAAAGGAGGCAAGCAACTCCCCTGAGGCTGCAGAAGCCCCTTTCCCGCCTTTTCCATGGATTTCCGTATACTTCCGAATATCTATACGGGGAGCCATACTCGGCTCCCGCATAATGGACCCCAATAGGATTCGGCTATATGCGATTCTGTATACAGCCGAATCAGGGGTGATTCGGCGGTTGATTCGGTTCGGCCAAACCAAATGCACACCCCTACCTTGGAGCAAAAGGAGGGGGAGTTAAGGCATTCCCCCCCCCCCCTTCTTCCCTCATGAATCACTCCCGTCCCAACTTCTAACTTCGAAGCTTTAATCCCAGCAATCAGCAGAAAAGAAAAGAGAATTTACAGTCACTGTATGGGTCCTTCAGCTCGCTTCAGTCATGCAGATTTCACTTTAAAAAGAAAAGAAGTGCCAGTGTTCAACCCGAATGCCATTTACAAATGGTGATGGGGCAATGGAGCTCTGCAGCATCTGTGAGTCCAGGAACCGACCGCCGTCAAAATCCCGCTCCCAGCAGAAAAGCTGCCTGCCAGCCAAGACCCTTTCCGGATACTGGACTCAGGGCCCCCCAACCAGGGGAACCCCCCAGTTGTCTGATTAAAGACCGAACTTCAGGAGCAAGTCCGAGGTCAGTCTTCACAGCACCAAGACCGCAAAACAATGCAACAGTCAATGTAGATGCTCTCATTGCAAAACCTGCCTTAAAGTTGGCAGCACACAGACACATCTTTCATGGTCTCTTTTGGCCTTAAAAAAAACATTTTGATTAATCTGCCAAATGCAGTAAAAAAACCCACCATTCTTGATATTAATGGCCTGCAAGAATCGTTAGGCAATGAATGACAGAAAGGCAACCAGTGATTCAAGATCCTCATCTATGCATATTCTTTAACTGGCTGTGACATCATTAGTTCTTTTGTCAGCATTTCAACACTTCTGCAAATCTGAAACATTAACCACTTGAGCATCTTGGTATGGGTAACAAGAAAATGTCAACTCATAAGAACTGATAGAGATTGATGGCAAAATGGGAGAATCTGAAGACTCGCAGCTTGAATATGTTGTGATCTGATCTTTACATGAAAAAAATTACTGACTCAAGGAATGAATTTGACATTGCACATTTATCTCCATCAGAAAGTGGTGCAAACTATCTCATGTAATGTGCATCAATAGGAAGACTGGAAGTAGTAAAGGGTGAGAGGAGTCCAGAATCCATGATAATTCATTTTTTTAGCATGGGACTCATGAGTCCTGGGATGCCTGGAAGGAAGGCAGGTATATTATTATTTTAAAGAAAGATTAATTTCTCCAGCTCATAATGGTGAGTTGTACACACTGAACTTCTTTCTCTACTTCCCATATCCTCTTTTCCACCCCAGAATGTAAGACTAAGTGTTGGATCCAGACTAGAGTTTCCAATGGCAGAATGAAATAATTCAGAAGTGGGCCACCACCATTGCCAGAGCAACCCCCAAGACTTACCAAGGAGCCATGGGATCCTCATTTGAGAATCCACTGTGCCAGCAACAGGAAAGCCTTCCAGGACAGTGGCAACATGAAGAAATGCTGCAATAGTATTCAAATGCAACCAACCACTGCCAGCAGTTTAGTCCAGTCCGGGCAATGGTGATGGTGGTGGTGGGAAAGCTGCAGATATTGCCTAAGATACCATTGAGGTCTCATGATGCTGTCAGTTCTTGAAAGACTTCAGAGGAATTGACTGAACATGCACTGGCCTCATCCCAGACAGTGTAAGAGAGAACCAGGGGAGAGGAGGAACCTGGTGCTATAAACCCCTCCTCTCTTCAGTTTTGAGGTTCTGCAAGCCCAAACAGGACAGAGAAATGTGTGATGGACAAGGGAGCCTCTGAAGGCAGGGATATGGATGCCCCAGAACCCCACAGAAATGTCCTGTCTTCATCCTCCCACTGCAGCTCACTGATGTCCACAAAACATTGCTCCTGGAAACCCTGACTTGCATAGCCCAGGCAAGCTCAGTCTTGTCAGATCTTGGAAGCTAAGCAGGGCCAACTCTGGCAAGTACTTGGAAGGAAGACCTCCTTGTAGTTCCGGGAGCAGGAGGCAGAGGCAGGCTTTATCAAGGGGTCACCAGAAGCCACCATGACTTCCAGGCATGCACACACACTCACACAAAATACAAAAAATACCCCCTCCAACCCCAACCCTCCATTGTTCCTGGGAGACAGAGAACCCAGAGAAATGAAATGAAGGAAGTGTGCAGAGGGAAGAAGGTGTTGCTGATTTTAGCCTTCTGTGGTTACTAATGAATTACTATCCACCAGTTATCTCTTTATTATATAAAGTAAAAGTCCTGACCAGATGCAGACTGAATCCTAAAAATAAAGAGAAAAAAGAGATCTCTGTGACCAGACTACCTAACTGAGTATTATTTATTTTGATTGAATATCCTCTTTCTGGGAATTGAGTTTCTTGAACATGTTGTCATTGTCCCCTTCAGGTCTTATGTACACTATGAAGCCTGTGTGTTTGTTCCAGAACGGAATACTTTATTTTCCAAATCATGAAATCTAACTAAATTTCCAGGGGTCCAGTATGGTAATGCAATATGTGGTACCATATTCCACTGGCAATCTCCTGGCCTGGTGGGCAGCCCAGAAAACCATACTGTGCCCGCAGATGAGGATTCGACACCTCTCACTACGAGCCACAGCACCTGAAAAACAGAAAAGAGTCACAACACATGCCAACAGGCAACGAATGTAACATGCTCTCTCCCTCCCCCCCACTCAGCCTTACTGAAATACCAGCGGACGCACATATGACTTGTAGGCAGCTGACCGCCAATGGCCCATCCGCTGTTTGGCCAGAGGGGTGTATCCCATAACTGCCATGGTGGATGCGGCACCAATTCGGAATGAATGCATGGCGAATCTAACCCCCCCAACCCCAACTTCGCCAGTGCCTTACCAGTCACTTTCGAGAATTGATATTTCGTTAGGGGGGGCCTCACTATGGCAAAACAAGGGGCCATCACCCTCTCACCTGAGCAGTATATACCGCTTCAATGCAGTGACGGGGCACAGCTCCAACATTCCACACCAACCAATTGTGATGACTGAGCCTTTCTGATGCTGGTCCATCTTGGATTGCCGCACTGTCAGCCGGGCCTGCCCCCCTTCAAATTTGACATCCCTGGTGCAAAGCACCCGGTCAGAGGTATCCTTTTTCTACTGCACTACGAACTCACTAATCTGCAGTGAGCTGAAAAAGGCCACCAAAGAGGCAGCATGAAAAAGTGCGGCCTCAAAGGAAGATGAACATACGTCAGGCCAAACCCTGAAAAGCCCCTTCAACACTGAAGGAGATATGGGCTGCCGTGCATCCACCCGCGGCCCCCGTTCCCTTGCTCAACCTTCCAGCATATTCCTGACTCTAAAGTCACCAGTGCCCTCCACAAGGCCCTGTGATTTACTTGTAAATGAAAGGGCAGCCAATTGTCTCCTAATAGACTTAAGCCCCAACCCTCTGCCCTTCTGATAAATGCAGAATTGCAATATGTGCGCCACCGGGACCGGCCAGCTGTCTGGAAGCCCGGCCAAACACCTAAAGACCTGGAATTGCCTAACTGCCCGATCACAAGCTTTCTGGGTGCTAGGTGCCAAAGCTAATCGAATTGCCCTACCGGCTTCGGCTTCCCAAACTGCCAAAGATCCAGTGGCTGCAGATGCACTTCCGGAGCAAGCTGGCAAAAGCGCTCGATCTGTTGACGAGATAGAGCGTCCGCCACCCCATTGCACACTCCTGGAACATGCTTTGCCAGAAATAAAATGTTCAAACGAAGGAAGCACAATGTGAATGCCCGTACCAAGTTCCCGTACCAAGTTCATAACTACTGCAGACTTGGATGACAAGGAGTTGATAACATGCACCACAGCCATGTTATCACACCAGAAATGGACAGTATGGTTGGCCAGCTGCTCTCCCCAGATCCAAACTGCCACTACAATGGGAAAGAATTCTAAAAAGGTGAGGTCACAACATAGACCCCTGGCCACCCACACAGCAGGCCACTGCTCAGCACACCAGTGACCTCAGAAATATACTCCGAAACCAGTGGCGCCCGCCACATCAGAGGAAATTTGAAGCTCAGCCTCTATCTTCAAGTCCTCCCGCCAAAATGAAATTCCGTTAAAGGATTTCAAAAATTCTTCCCACAACTCCAGGTCCCTGTGCATACCTGTGGTCACCCGAACTCTGTGATGAGGAAGCCACACAGACCCCATTGCGTCACATAGCCACTGCAAGAAGGCCCTCCCCGGCGCCACAACCTTGCATGCAAAGTTGAGGTGCCCTACCGACTGTTGCAGCTCCAAAAGCGACACCTTGCGCTGCCTTTTAAGAGAAGCTAAACGATCCCTCAGCCCCTCCACTTTACCAACAGGCAGCCATGAAGCTTGCCGCGTAGTGTCCAGCTCGATGCCTAAAAAGGTAATCACCGAGCTGGGCCCCTCTGTTTTTTCATGAGCCAACGGAACCCCGAGCTCACTTGCTAGGTCCTCAAATAACTGCAACAACTTGGTGCATTGCCCGGACCCAGCAGGGCCCACAAACAGGTAGTCATCTAGGTTATGAACCGTAGTGTTCAACCCATCCTTAGCCCAAAGTGCCCATTCCACGAAGGAACTAAACCACTCAAAAGCAGCACAGGACACAGAGCATCCCATGGGTAGGGCCCTATCCATGTAATATTTTCCTTCGAAGGCGAAGGAAATAATATTTTCCTTCGAATGTCGCATTTTGCCATTTCAGCCCTACACCTCAACCCCTCACCACTTTAACCGCTTGGTCAAAGGAAGTATACTTGACAGAACAGAGAACGTCCGGAATGGAATCGTTCACTGAACCACCCTGGGGGTAGGACAGGTGGTGGATCAAACAGTATTCCCCGGGCGCCTTTTTAGGCACTACCCCTAAGGGAGACACCCGTAAATTAGGTACTGGCGGAGTGTCAAAGGGGCCAAGGACCCTCCCCTCCTTACACTCCTTCGCTATTTTTGCCCTAACCACTTGTTCCATCCCAACAACTGAACGAAGGTTAGAGGCCATACCAGGAACTCTAGGTCCCTGATACGGAATCCTAAATCTGAAACTAAAACCCTCCAGTAAGTAGGCCCTATCGGCCACCAAGGGGTAATTAGCCAGCAATTGCCTAAGAACCCTCAGACGTATGGGGCTGGGTCCCTTTTCCAGGCAGTTGCTGATTGCTCCCCCCCACTGGGGTGCTTGGCAGTACCCTTGGTTTTTGACCTACTGCAGGCTGAAAAGGCATGCGACCCCCCGCATAGCAGGCACTCATGTTTAAATTTACAGGCTTTTCTAGCACACACACCCTTGGAGGTAAATTCCCAGCATAGCAGCCAGGGTTGAACCAATTGGCCTGCCGTACCATGGGCACCTACAGTATTCTGCTGCCTATGAACCAAATGCCCACTATCAGCCCTATCACCTGTGTTGTGCTTCACCAGGGACATCAACTGCAGCCAGAACTGCTGATTAATTTGATCCCAGGGCAGACCGGGGTTGACCGCAGCCTTCATTCTGAAGGCTTTGTCATATTGCAACCATGCAGCCCCAGCAAAATCCATATATGCCCGGTGCACTATGTCGCAATATTGAAAAAGGGCTGAGGCCCGTAAAGGCTGCGCCCTTGCTATAACCCCCTCATAAATCAGGAAACAAGGCAGCCAATTGGACCAAGTCCTATTTACCTTTCTTTGTTTCAGCTTCCCCTTTTCTTTATCGTCTAAATCTTCCTTGTCTTTTTTCTCCAGTTCTCTAAAGAGGAGACTGAAGACGTCCACAAATTCGCCCCTCAATTCGCCCGTTGTGTTGTGGAGCACCGATAGCTGAGGGAGGCCCCACGGCCAAGTTGGAGGCTGGTGTTGCAATGTGGACTTACCCGCCACCCCCGAGGGGGTAACAGCAACTGCCATCGCCAGGGTTGTCTCCACCACCGCCCCAACTGTGCCAGAATCCACGGGCTCCCCGCCGGGAGCCTCTCTTGTATCCCCCTCTGTTTCCTGATCCGATTCCTGCTGCATGTCCAAGCCGACTGCACTGCCCTGTAAAGCAGAAAGGTGAGCCAGAACCTCCTTTTCAAATGTTAACATAGACGACTGGCCTGTTGCCCTACGCCGCCCCTCCCAAGTGGGAGCCCCCACAGTACCCCGCTGTTGTTCCAACATGCCCAGCTGGTTAATGATGGCCTGCCGTAACTGGGCCTCCTCACCCAAGTCACCCGATGGCCTGGGTTGCTGTACCCTCTTCTTCGCAAGCTGCTTTCCCTTAGAGGGGCCCTGACCCTTCTTGGGCACCATCACCTCCTTATAAAACCCCTCTATAACCACAACTGCCCCCACGAGTAACACAACTCCCGTTTGTCACTCCACCCACAGGGCAAAGAGAGCCTTAAAGCTTGTTACATGTGTGTTGTGGGGGGGGGGGGCGGGGTGAAGAGTTAGCAGAAACCCAGCTAAAAGCCCATTACCAAATCAACCAACAAAAGAGTGTGTGGGTGTGAGTGCACACTCCGGCCACACAAAAATGGGGGTGGGGTGGTGCACAAGCCCCTGCCTGGCCCCAATGCCCTACGAGCCCCCTTTTCCCCACTCAGCCCCAGTTTCCACCAAGCTTCTGCAACCAACTGGAAGCCAGAAACCAATGCCGCCGCTTGTGCAAGGAGCACTAATAGGCCTCACGATGCGCCAATTCGCTGCCCCTCGCACGCGCCGCCGTGCCTCTGACGCCGCCCAATCCCACGGAGCTCTGATGCTGCTCTTCTCCCGAGAGCAGAAAGGCAAGTGCGACACGTTGGCTGGGGCCTTTATAGCCCCGATGCCATGCCCGACGAGCCTTCCCGGCTACTGTATGAGGCGGGGCCAGCCTTCCCTCCTTCCGGGAGGGCAACAGCGGCCCCCAGCCTCTAGCCGGCGATTTTTCTGTGGTAATTAGTTCAATGTTCAAGTCCGGTTTTAGTTATATCTGCTGTATTATTTTAGTCTGACTCCTGGATTTTTTTTTGTAGCCATTTTGTATTTGAGGCTTTGACAATTCAAATTAGTACTATTATCTGAAGAGTATTCCTTCTTGCCCTGTTGTTGGAAGGATTCTGGTGACCATATTAATTTTTATAAACAATAAAGATATTATGAGTCTTTCTGACAAGAAGTATTAATTCCTTTGCTGATGCCACTTCTCTCATTTCGTCCTGTGTCCGTTTTTAGAGATCGTCACTTTCCAAATATGTATCAGAACAGCTTTAATTGCAAAGTACAGTGATAGGTTGAAGCTAGGTAAGGATGATAAATCCTTCCTTTAAAAAGACTTGAGAAAGTTACCTTCACATTAATTCAGCGTTGCTGACAAGAAAATCTCTGAAACAGGGAATTTTGATGTGGTTAATATATTCATTCAGTGTTAAGGAATAATTTGCAACTAAGCATCTTAAAAGAAGCTGCTTATGGATTCTGATAAGCACCTTTATAGCAAATGAGTTCTGCTAATTGCCAACAGCTCTTTGAGTTAGATCTTTTCTGCCTGCTTTGGTGAGGAAAATGTGGAAGGCAGTTAATGTTTGACCCAGATTCTGATTCTAAACTTGATCATGAACAACCTCATGCTCACACCATCACTACATTCCCCCTACTACTTTAAATATTTAGTTAAAGTGTGTTTGGGGGGGGGGGATTTCTTCCACAGCTCCTCTGCCTCATTCCTTCCTCAGTTTGGAGAGCCAGTTTGGTGTAGTGGTTAAGTGCATGGGCTCTTATTGGGAGAACCAGGTTTGATTCCCCACTCCTCCACTTGCACCTGCTGAGATGGCCTTGGGTCAGCCATTGCTTTCATAGAAGCTCTCTTTGAAAGGGCAGCTGCTGTAAAAGCACTCTCAGCCCCACCTGCCTCACAGGGTGTTCGTTGGGGGGGGGGAAGGTAGAGGAGATTGTGACCACTCTGAAATTCAGAGTATAGGATGGGATATAAATCCAAAATCATCTTCTTCATTCTTGCCATCTGCTCTACTCCTTCACATGATGTATGACTTAGTGGGAGACCAGCTACAACTCTCTCTCCATGGTATACCTTGGAGTTACGCCAGCTGAAGCAAGGGCTCAGACGACTAGAGAGGCGGTGGAGGCATACTCGGGACGAAGTGACGAGAACATCCTATAGAACGTTTATGAAGTCATATGAGATGGCAGTCAAGACTGCAAAGAAACAATACTTTGCAGCCAAGATTGCATCTGCAAATTCGCGCCCAGCACAATTATTTAGGGTACTTGGAGATCTCATAACACTGCCACAAGGCAAACCAAACGTTAGAGAATTGGAGATAGGCTGTGAGGCATTTGCGAAATATTTTGCAGATAAAATCTCATCACTCCGCCAAGACCTACCTATCACATTAGATACAGTAAGTCAGACTGAGGCTCCGCGCCTGTCTTCGGATTTACTGCTGGACCACTTCGACCCACTCAGCCTGGAAGAAGTTGATGGAATTCTCTCCGCTGCTCGCCCAACAACATGTGATCTGGACCTTTGCCCCTCCTGGCTGATTAAATCTTGCCAGAGGGAGCTTAGATGTCCTTTACGGGACATCATAAATAGATCCCTCCTAGAGGGGCGTTTTCCAACGCCTCTGAAAGAGGCCTTGGTCCGCCCCCTCTTGAAAAAATCAACAGCAGACCCGGCCGAATTGGCGAACTATCGACCGGTGTCTAATTTACCATTTTTAGGTAAAATCATCGAGAGGGCAGTGGCGTTGCAGCTACAGAGATTTCTAGATGACGCTTCTGTCCTAGACCCGTGCCAGTCTGGCTTCCGACCGGGCCACGGGACGGAGACGGTCTTGGTCGCCTTGGCAGATGACCTCCAACGGCAACTGGATCGAGGCGGTGTAGCGGTGCTGATGTTATTAGATCTGTCGGCTGCATTTGATACGGTCGACCATCGGTTACTGATCCACCGCCTCGCCGACATTGGGGTTAAGGGGTCTGCTTTACAATGGCTCTCCTCTTTCCTCATGGGTCGGGGACAAAGGGTGGCGATCGGGGGTGAACGATCCCAGAGGTGCACACTAGATTGTGGGGTGCCTCAGGGAGCAGTCCTCTCCCCGATGTTATTTAACATCTATATGCGCCCCCTTGCCCAGATTGCCAGGAGGTTTGGGCTGGGTTGCCATCAATATGCAGATGACACCCAGCTCTATCTGCTAATGGACGGCCGGCCTGCCTCCCCCCCGGAAGACCTGGATCGGGCGTTACAGGCTATCGCAACGTGGCTTAGACTGAGTGGGCTGAAGCTGAATCCGGCAAAGACAGAGGTTCTCTGTGTGGGTCGCGGCGCTCCAGGGGGGGAAATATCCCTCCCGACCTTCGATGGTGTGCAGCTAAAGGCGGCGCAGCAGGTGAAGAGACTGGGTGTCTTACTGGAGCCTTCATTATCAATGGAGGCCCAGATAACAGCCACTGCTAGGTCAGCATTCTTCCATCTGAGGCGGGCAAAGCAGCTGGCCCCTTTCCTGGAGCGTCGGGACCTAGCAACGGTGATCCATGCGACGGTCACCTCACGATTGGACTACTGTAACGCCCTCTACATGGGGCTGCCTCTGTGCCGGACCCGGAAGTTACAGCTAGTGCAGAACGCGGCGGCCAGGCTGTTGCTCGGTCTCCCAAGATGGGAACATGTACGGCCGGGGCTACGCGAACTGCACTGGTTACCGATTGTATACCGGGTCCAGTACAAAGTGCTGGTTATCACCTTTAAAGCCCTATATGGCCGAGGACCAGCCTACCTGAAGGACCGTCTCTCCCCATATGAACCCCAGAGAGCACTGAGGTCAGTAGGAAAGAACAGACTGACTACCCCTGGGCCAAGACAAATTAAACTACAGAATACTCGCTCTCGGGCCTTTTCGGCCGCAGCCCCATATCTCTGGAACCAACTCCCAGAGGAGGTGCGGGCCCTGCGGAACCTTGATCAGTTCCGCAGGGCCTGCAAGACCACCCTTTTTAAATTAGCTTTTATGAATAACTGAATTATACCGACAACGAAGAAAATCCGCCATCAGTACTAACTAGAAGAGCGTCAGGATAGTGTTATAATATGTTTTAGTTAATTGTTTTAACAGGTTTTTAAGGTTAACTAATGTTTAATTTAATGTTTCTAATGTAACTGTTTTATTGTTTGGTGCACCATTGGTCATCGTATTGTTAGCCGCCCTGAGCCTGCTTCGGCAGGGGAGGGCGGGGTACAAATAAAATTTATTATTATTATTATATTATTATAACTCTTGGTGGATTAGGGGAAGTGCAAGATACTGCAGGGACTGGATGGAAGAGGCTGCACAAAACCCTGGATAATCTTTGTTCTGCTTCAAGGAGGCATTTTTTTTTAATGATATGGCTCTTTTGGCCTCAGCCTCCAGCTTAAAGGAAAGGCATTTAAAAAGCAAAGTTTAGGAATGAGAGTCATCCTGTTCTAAAAGGGGTAGCACTGCCCCTGAAGGAGTAGGTTCATATCAGGTGGGTGGTGCTGGATCCTGGCCTGTGACTAGTGACTCAGGTTTCCTCTGTGGCACACAACTAAGGATGGGCATAAACTTCAGCTAGGGATGAGCATGAGCCAAACCACAAACACATACAAACCAGGAAGTTGGTTCACAAACTGAACTGATTCATGTCAGTTTGTGACCCCCGGGGTGTGTTCACACTACACTAAAAAAGGAGTGTTGCAACTGGATTTTTGCTGTTCTTACACAGTAAAAATCCAGTTGCGAAGCACGTTATTTAGAGTAGTGTGACTGCACCCCTGCTCTGCTCCCTATTGCTCTGAGCCATTTAAACCTCTGCTCCCTAAGAATCACCATTAACTGCCATAAAATTTGTGGTGGCTTTTCAGTTCACAAATGTGACTTTGCAAACCATAAACCAGTCAAAATTCATACACACAGGACTTTGTGTTACCTTTGGCTGACATGTAGCTACAGTCCATGCTTGAAAGGCATTACCTGGCCACTGTGACCCATACTTTGATCACATCCAGGTTAGATAACAACCAGGGCTGGTGTTAGGGTTTTTGGCACCCTACGTGAATTGCCCACTAGTGCCCTCCCACAAATTTTTAAAAATGGAGAACTGTAGGAAAAATGAAGAAACTTGAAACTTTTTACATTTTTAATTTATAGTTTTTTTATTTAATGTTTTTTTTTCAAAAATGTGAAATTAAGCAATAAAAATTGTGAGAATAAGATCAGTATTGTGTTTTCAGATCTACAAACTTGGATTGTAGCATATCTAAGCCCCAAAAGACAACTGCCCAGTGCCACAGTAAATGAACAAGAATGAGTGACAAACCATGCCAACAGCCCCAGAGTCTAGGTGGCGGCCGAAGGAGGCAGCCAACCAGGAAAGAGACAGCAGAGGCTCCTCCAGCAGCATCTATCCCAACATGCATGCTGGCAACAAGGGCAGCGGGTCAAAACTGCCTCCCGAGCTGCAGTTTGGCCATCCTGTTTTAGTGCTTAGAGTAGGGTTTCCCAATTTTTTATTTCCTGTGGCCCAGTTATTTTTACACTTCTCCTTCGTGGCCCACTAAAATTTGGAGATGGAGCTAAGAGACTTTGGGGGTGGAGCCGGGAGACAGGAATTATGTCATTTCCTGTGGTGTCAAGGGCCAAGTGATGTCACTTCCGGGGTACTCCCCCAAACCTGCCTCTTCTTCTGAAGTAACTTCATTTTCAGAAAAATCTCTCTGAAACTCATGCTGAGCCAAAATGGGGGTGGGAAGTGGGCAGTCCTCTCTTTCCACTCCCACACCTGCGTGCACCTGTTTGTGTGTTCTTCTCCAGCTTGCAAGCACTACTAATGCCAATGTTCAATTGCCTGCACCACCTACACACCCCTTCCTCAACAGCACTGGCCATTGTATGCAGTTGGGAGTGCTGTTGCCATTGCCATCAGAAATGACAGCACTGTGTATCACCCACACTGGGCCCTGGCAGCTGCTCTACTTCAAAATATGCTGAAATATTTAGTAGTCCCTGCCTTCAGCTGCTACTACTGGAACCCTGACTCAAGCTACAACCAAGCTTGCTTGGTTTCAAGAAAATCTTTTGACAGCTTTTTTTCATACTTTTCTTTGGCCAAAACACTGGGGAATTGCTGTGAAAGGTAGCAGAGAATTGTACTGCAATTAATGAATTAATTTCAAGTTATATGACGTTCAGACAAGCTTTTCTGCAGTTATCCCAAAAAGGATATTTATGGGGGGCTTGCAGCTTTTTACTGGCTGTGTTTCCCAGGCCTTTAAAAGCAACCTGTTTTGCAGATATTTAGTCAGTGAACTTCTTTTATCCTTTTTAATATCTATAGGAGGAGTTTAATTTTGGTGTCAGACAGCTGTTAAAAGCAGGACCAGTAAAATGGTGCCAAGTTCAAAGTACCATCTTTTCCAGTGCTGTTGAGATATACCGCAGTAATTTTTAGTAATCTCTTTCTGCCCCCCACCTCTAACTCTCATTCACTCACACAGAAATCTCATAGAAAGGCCAGCTGGCTACAACTGGGGGTGCCAACTTTTCATTGGCAGAGCTCCTATGTCTGCAACAACAGAAAAGTTTCATCCAGTAAAAATGGAAGGAAAGAAAGAGAAAGGGAAAGAAAGAAAGGGAAAGAATGAAATGGAAGGAAAGGAAAGGAAAAGAAAGACATGGAAAGAAAAAACATAAGAGGAGCTATGTTGGATCAGGCCAGTGGACTATCCTGTCCAAAATTTTCTCATACAATGCTCAAAAAGCACCAGAATGTCCACCAGTGGGACCAGGGCACTAGAAGCCCTCCCACTGTTGCTTCCCCCCCTCCCAGCACCAAGAATACAAACAGAGCATCACTTGCAGGGAAAGAAAGAAAGAAGGGAGGGGGGGAGAGAAAAAAAAGCCTTTCTCATCATCAGATGACCCCAGCCAGCAACAATTCTGCCCAGGGGTCATTTGGTAAAAAAAAAAAAAAAATAGCTACTGGAATGCCCACTCCCCCCACTCCTGGCTGAAAAACACACACACATCCTTCTTTGCTGCCCAGGCCTCCTGGGGAAATCGCCCCAAAAGAGCATACTGCAAGGCACATGAAAGCTCATACCTTGAAGAACACTTCATGGGTCCAAAGTGCCAGTGGACTCCAGCTTTTCTCTTAAACACTGGGAGGGGGAAGAAGGAAGGAGAGGCAGCCCAGTTCCTCTCTGCACAACACAGAGATGGGGGAAGGAAGCCAAACAGAGCTCAGGTTTTGCAGCCTGTGTCAATCTTCAAGGCTAGCTTTTCTCTGCACAACAGAGAGACAGGGGAAGGAAGGAAGCAGAGCAGAGGTCATGCTTTGCTGGGGACGGGGCTAGCTTTGGCTTTTCTTGTGACCCGGTAGTGAGGCTTCCGTGGCCCGGTACTGGGTCACGACCCTGCAAATGGGAAACACTGGCTTAGAGCATTGAATTAGGATATGGGAGACCAGGACCGTTTTTGCACACAGTTTACCTCGCAGTCACAATCCTGTTCCCTCCGCAGCGTCTGGTCGAATTTCCCACCATCTACGCCAAAGTTACAGGAAGTGCCGCAGCTTTTGCATAGCAAACGTAAACCGCTAAAACCCAGTTTACGTTTGCTACGCAAAAACCATGGCACTTCCTGTAACTCCGGCGCAGATGGTGGGAAATCCGACCGGGCGCTGCGAAGGGAACAGGATTGTGACTGCGAGGTAAGCTGTGTGCAAAAACGGTCCAGGTTCAAATGCCCACTCTGGCAGGGCTGAACTTAGGCAGATGATTAAAAAAAAAACCCAAGAGATCCAGCTGGGTGCTGAAAAGATAGGAACCTGAATTGCAAGAGGAAAAACCCAGGTTGATTCTCCCTTCTCAATATGGCATGCATTTCTTTCCAGTGATCTGACAGCTGTTTGCATTTCTTTAAGTGCATAAACTGTTTGGGATCTACAGCAAAGAAGGCTGCAGTCCCAAGCATACATACTTGATACTAAATGCTGAGCTATATGGAACTTACTTCTGAGTAAAGGTTCAGGTCTCTCAGCTCCAATTTTAGGTCCCCTCTCTTCTAGTCTCATTAATGGGACTTTCTTACAAGCCAGTATAAAATTTAGAGAGCTTCTCACCTTGAAAAAGAACTGGTAATAATATTCATAGTTTAGTTCCTGCATAGGGTGCTGTACAGACTAACATAAGACAAGTCTCTGCCCCAGCCGAAGGAGCTTATAGCTTGCATTTTGGCAAAGAGAGAGACTGGGAAGAGCTAAGGATTGCAATGGACAAGTAAGCAAAAATGCAAAGTGTTTGTAACTCGATACTCTAAAAACTTACTCCAAAGCAAGTCGATCACTGACTTCTTTGAGACTCTAATACCAGCATGTCAATGATCTTCCATTTAAGCTTCTTGGCTTTGAGAAGTCTGGAAAGGGTGGAGGGGCAGGGGGTAAAGGTCTTGGAGAGCGAGCAGGTCCTTTAAGGAAGAATCCCAGAGGTGGAATAGAGAAAGCAACTCTTCTTTTTATTCTGTTTCAGTAGCAGCAAATGGTCAGCCTGGATTTTTTTCTCACCTGCTTTACTTTGCAGGCCGTGGCAACTTGGTTAAGGCTGAGCGGGCTGAAATTGAATCCGGCGAAGACAGAGGTCCTTTGCCTAGGTCAGGGCGCTTTAGGAGGGGAAATATCTCTTCCGGTCTTTGACGGGGCGCCACTGAAAGCGGCGCACCGGGTTAGAAGCCTGGGAGTTCTACTGGAGCCTTCATTATCAATGGAGGCCCAGATAGCAGCTGCTGCCAAGTCAGCCTTTTTTCATCTGAGGCGGGCAAGGCAGTTGGCCCCCTTCCTGGAGCGTCGGGACCTGGCAACAGTGATCCACGCAATGGTCGCCTCGAGACTGGATTACTGTAATGCCCTCTACATGGGGCTGCCTTTGTGCCGAACCCGGAAGCTGCAGCTAGTGCAGAACGCGGCTGCCAGACTGTTGCTGGGGCTCCCAAAGCGGGAGCACATACAGCCAGGGCTGCGTGAACTGAACTGGCTGCCAGTTGTATACCGGATTCGCTACAAAGTGCTGGTAATTACCTTTAAAGCCCTATATGGCCGAGGACCTGCCTACCTTAGGGACCGCCTCTCCCCGTACGAACCCCAGAGAGTACTGAGGTCAGCAGGGAAGAACCTGCTGGCTATCCCCGGGCCAAAGGAGGTAAGACTCCAAAGTACCCGTACTCGGGCCTTCTCAGTTCTGGCCCCACAGCTGTGGAATCAGCTCCCAGAGGAAATGCGGGCCCTGCGGGACATTGAACAATTCCGCAGGGCCTGCAAAACCACTCTGTTCCAAATGGCCTTCACCAGCTGATACTACTAAATTGCCAACTATACTTACTGATGGAATAGCACTAAATGTATTAATGTTTTTAGAATTTTATGGATTTAATTAACTGTTTTAAATGTTATTTATTATACAATGTATGTATCGAATTTTATGCTGTTAGCCGCCCTGAGCCGCTTGGTCGGGGAGGGCGGGATACAAATAAAATGTATCTATCTATCTATCTATCTATCTATCTATCTATCTATCTATCTATCTATCTATCTATCTATCTATCAGCTGCAGGAATGAACTGCGATTGTCATACTGCTGGCAATGGGCTTTTTCGTGCAGAGCAGAAGTGGGGGTTTTTGGGGGGGAGGCAAGATCTTGTGACATCTACTTGGAAAAAGAGCTACAAGAGAAGGACCAGTCATGCAAAATCAGATTAAAACACGCTGAGGCCTCAAACTATGTCAAGTTTAAAGAGGCTGTATAGTGTTACTGAAAAATTGTAATTAATAATTTTGGATGCCCCTCATAATCTGTGCATTAACCCAACTGTGCAGTCATATAAACTACCTGCTTTGCTAGCTAGTAGCCCATATCTTTAACTAGAACCTGGTCCTTAGAAATAAGGTATTAAGACTTATGCATTTATTTCATTAGTAATTGTAATGATTACAAATATGGAATGGTTTGTAAATATTGTAATTAATGTGAAAATATTGTTGTCTTTCACTTTGTTCTGGTTTCTTTCATTATTACACTCTCTGCCTCCACAGGTCTCACTTTTACAATGTAGCTAGCATTATCTGAATAAAAGGTAAAGAGACAGCAAGAGTTCCTTAGGAAGAGAGGAGAGAGAAGTTCTGGGTTTTCTTGATTGACTGCAAGGTGTAGCCGTTAGGATTACATGCTGTGTGAGGTATTCTAATCCTGAATTGCATGAGTTTGGATTTTGCTTTCTTCTCTCCTACCAACGGCTGCCCTGCTGTGCCAAATTTCCTTTGCAGTCTGTACTCCCTTGCCTGCCTGCTGCTCTCCAAACCTTAAGCCCTATCCAAACAGAACTACTGCTAGGTGTTCCTGATATTGCCTGCCTGCCCAGGCATTACCCTCCTTGTGTCACCAAATGACTGTGCCTTGTCAGTCTGCCTCTTCATTGCACTCCTGTTCTTTAAACTTAAATGATTTCAGTGCTGTCTGTTTGGAATCTTTCCTATCTTTTCTGCAACAGACATTAATGTTAAAACATGGGCACTTTTCATTGCCTCAAGAAAGGAGGAGTATTCTATGAGTCTGAAAATTGGTATTTTTAGTGTCCTCAGGGAATACTATAATTCACCTGAGTTTTGGATGGATAAACTTGAAGGCACTACCTGAGAAAAGGGGATGAAACCAATTGGAAGCAATATGAAACAGAATTATGAAAACAAAACAAAATAATAATGAAAGAAATAATAAAGGAATAAAATCATACAAAACACCCCAATTGTGAAACACATACAGAATTAATAACAAAAATGAAACAGAACAGACTCCCCTGAACATGTCTAGTTAGTCAGACACAGGACTTTTTTGTAGCAGGAACTCATTTGCATATTAGGCCACACATCCCTGATGTAGCCAATTCTCCTGGAGCTTACAGTAGGCCCTGTACTAAGAGTCCTGTAAGCTCTTGGAGGATTGGCTACATCAGAGGTGTGTGGCCTAATATGCAAAGGAGTTCCTGCAACCAAAAAAACCCTGGTCAGACGTTTGTTAAATGGAACTCTGGACTTGTATACTAATATACCTGATAATGTTTTGTTTTGTCAACTGGATCTGGTCATGGACTATAATAAAACTGAATTTGAATCTGACCTTTGAAATAAAGCCAGCTATAGATCCAGACCATAACTTATGCCATCACTAATTAGTGAATGGCCATTGTGGTTGCTGCTGAAAATAATAGCATTATGTTAGATCCAAGTGAATATTTTCTGTTACCAGAAGACTTTTGTCAACACAACAAAATTTTTCTGCCTCTCCTTCTCTTCACAGTCCATTGATCTCCTTGAAATGGTGTTCCTGTGATATAAGATATGTTTCCAGGGAGTGCAGTGGGAGACAGAAAATTTCCTTTCCATTAACCCAAGTGTCAATGTAAATTGAATTTCACATCGAACCCATTGAATCCTGCAACATAGCTTCATAATGCCTGTACAACACCACAAGTCATTGTGTTGTGTCACCTCAGAACACCTGGGCTTCTTTATACTCACCTTTTTGCAGCTATAGCAGAGGTGGCCATGGCCAGGTACATAGAAAGACTGGGTACATTTAACAGTTAGGTAAAAGGGGAGAGACTTCTTCAGGCGTAGTTTTTCTCTTCCCTGAAAAAACATCACGTTCCAAAATTCTGTTTTTCACACAGTTACTGGAGTCAAAGAAGCTGTGGCCTCTTCAGAGCCTGGTCACCTTGGCACAGCTGCTGATGAATTCTGGTCATTACTGGGTCAGTGAATACACTGGGAGATTCCACTCTATGCTGAAGGAAGTCTAGTCAGGCAGTTACATATTATTCTCTGTTTACATGGCCCATGAGAAGGAAAGGAAAGTGGGAAATAAGATATAAAATATCTCAAATGGTCTCATTCTGCTGATAATAACTGGATATATTGCAAAAGTAATACAAATGATGCTTGCTTAAAAATTAGCCATTCATATGTGGGACTTATCTGAACTATGTCATGCTTGAGTTCCATTCCTTATGAGAGTTATTGGAATGTAGACTATCTCATAAAAGTATCTATTCAGAATGTTCTCTCCACAGAAACCTATTTTCTGTTGCATAACATTTTCTCACATATTTTATTAATATCCACATATCTATAATGAAGATAAAGAGAGGAGAGATTTTGGTTAAAGGGACACTTCACTTTTTAAAAACTGTATTTTTCTCTCTCTCTCTTTTCACACAGTTTACAATATATTTTATACCCTGCATTCACTTGATGATTTGATGGAAATGCAGAGCACATATAGAATTTGCTGTTCCATTTTCTAATATTCTACTAACCTGTGCACAGGATGAAAGTAGGAAAGAGAAATAGGTACATAGTACTATGCTCGAGCCAGGCAACAGTGCAATTAAAATTGTATATAAATCATATGCCACGTGTACCATATAAACCAGAATACAAAGGCAAAAAGTCACTGGGAAAAAAAGTGGAGAAAACAGCAAGAAAAATGTAAATGAATGGGAATTATCTAAATAAGGAACAATCACACCACATTCTTATATAGTGTAGGAAGAAATGGTGAATCTGGAAATGTACATTATCGAGATCTGAATAATAATGGTTCCATTTATCCAACTTCAGATGAAATCATGCTGGGGGAGCACCCCACTCCCCACCAATAGAGCTGTTCTTGGAGACAGCAGAGCAGCCCAAAGCACCCCAGCAGCCAACACAGGAAAGTCTACCAAGGCAAAATGGAGGCCTGCAGGATGTTGGCCTGGGGAACTGGAGATGCCAGTGTGCTCCCAGCAGCCAGCAAAGAAACCATCCTCCCAGGCGAGTGATGGAGGCCCAACAACAGATAGGGAGATGGCTCCTTCTCCCTCTTCTGAGGATTAACACCCTGCTATTTCAAGAGATATAGAGCAAAACTCCTGGGTCCCCAAGGCAGGAGCTAGTCACCCAAACGCAGGGCTGAGCAAGGGTGAAGGAAGGAGGGAGCAGGGAGGAGTAAACGTTAATACTTACCTTGCACCAAGACTGAAGCCATGACAGGGAAGAGAAGGTTCCAAGTGTACCACACCCCTACAGAACAAGGGAGACAAACACACACAGGAGACACGGGGTGGAGCCAGAGCGAAATGTCTTAAAAGGAAATTAGATAATCCAATAGGAGAAGGGAAGAGGAAGGATAGACAGGGGTCCACAAATCACTAGGGACATGGGATAGGCTGTTAGCCCTGGACCCCCTCTACCACCATTAATGGACTGTGTTCACTCTGGCCCTGATACCAGATCCAAAGGACTATTTGTTATTATGGACTTGTGCTATTAAACTCATGGGCAACCTTCCTAATTGAATATTCGATTTTGCTAGACACTAAATATTAGGTCTAAGTGCCAGCCCAATATGGACATTTTACTGGTGTGAACCATACAGCAGTACTTGCAAGCCAGCTTCCAGACAGCTCCTATGTCTGCACTGCTGTTGGTATGACTGTTTGGAACTTCTTCCAACAAGGAGGACTCCAGATTGCACTTCACCGAGAGAGAGAGCTGCCCAGCCCTACAGACCACAACTGCATCCCTGTCAACAGAAGACAGTGACCCGAAGCAGCCCTTCCAGAAGCCATGTTCCTGGAGGTCCTACAAGAACAGCTATCAGTCCTGCCAGCCTCCATTAGGGCAAAACGAGAAGCCCATGTACTCTGGACGTGCTATGGAGATGCAAATGGAGAAGGCAATGGTGAACAATAGACTAGCTGCCACTTCTTCACACCCAACAAAAGACAGTTCCTGCCAACCATTGAAACAAGCGTCTGGCACAATGGAAACACCTAGAAAAATGATTGCTGTCAAAGAGTTAATCCTGACACATAGACCAGCCCCATTGTGTTTGCTCTGGTGTCACAATAAATAGTGATTTGGTGCTAAATTCCCCACTCATATTTCTTTATTTAATGACGGTTTGCAATAGGTAAAACCATCAGTGCCCATTAATCCTTTTGTCTATTTTCTTGGGAGTCATCTCCAGGAGTGAGGTCAGGAGTCACATGATAGTGCATCTGGACACAAATTTGGCTATATTAAGGCCAGGTTTTGGCCAGTCAGGTGTGTCTCTTGTGGTACCCCCCACCCTTTCTGCTTGAGCTTCCCCCCCCCCATATACCTGATCAATATTGGACCCTCTATTGGTGAGTTACACTGGTCATTTCTTGCTCCCCCTTCCCTTCATCGTCTTCGCTTTTGGCTAGTGCGCCTGGATTCTTCAAGAGGTACAATATTCCCTTGTCCATGTTATTTGTCCCTATATGTTTCTCTATCCCATTCTCCTGCTATTTTTCCTAGGACTGTGTGATTGTCAGAGTGATTTATTATCATTGTATGTTTTTAATATTTTTCTTAATCACAACCCTTTTAGTTTACCAGAAAAATCTCCTCATAATTTAGAACCTCCTGTATGCACAGGTTATTGATCCCACATATCTGCCATATTTGCTCACCTAAATAAATTTCCCCATACCTTTTATGAGGGCAATTTGGCTAACAGGGCACAGACAGGGGAAGGGTGTCAAGAGTCATCCCCTCTGTATTCCTCTTGCCATGCTTTGTGCACTGTAACCAATTTTGCCTGGTTGCATTACTGCTTAGCTTAGCTCATCTCCCTGCATGCTTATCTTGGGAACTTATTATTCAAGCTGTTTCCACCAACTTCAAGGTCAGATGCTAATGAAGTATATATTAGACACCTGGACTCTAAAACTTGAGGTGGGAGGGGGTCCCACCAAAGCCCCGGTTCCTGCTCTGCTTTGCCGCGCTTGCACTTGAAATGTAACGGTTGGGGTGAGGGGTTAAAAGGAGAAGCATTGGACTAAGATGTTAGTCTTAGCAAAGATGGTGTACTGCCTTAGGATGCCTATGGAATAAACTGCTGAAATATTGGACTGTGTTATTCCTTGACTCGAGGTCCTGACAAAGGGAATATAAAAAGAGACAAGTAGCTGAAATCAGAGAGGATTGGTCAAGAGTCCATGCCAGAGACAGAGGAAGAATGGAGACTGGGGGTAAGCTATAAGGGTGAAGCAACCCAACTCTCCCAAATCTGGGACCTTAGCAGCCCCAGGACCACAGCAGAAATGAGGACTGCCAAGAAGAAGGCTCACCCTATTATTCATCCTTTTTTAAGAAAGTAGAAGGAATTAAGGGGAAACATCAATGCAAAATTCACAGGCCTCAGACAATCTGACATCTAGGGTGGCCAGATCGTCCCGGTTGCCGGGGAAAGTCCTGATTCTGGCCCCCAATTCCCGCCTCCCGGGCTGGCTATACCGGGACCATTAGAGGTCCCGGTTTAGCCAGCGAGGAGCCGGAGGGCCGCGCGCGCCGTAGGGGAAGGCGGCGAGTGAGGGACTGAGCGTCCCTGCGCGTGCGCATGGCGGTGTGGCGGGCTCTGCGCATGCGCGGGGCCAGGAGAGTGGGCGGCGTAGGGCCCACCACACCGCCGTGCGCACGCGCAGGGATGCTCGGTCCCTCACTCGCCACCTTCCCCGACGGCGCGCACAGCCCGCCGGCTCCTCTCGCTGGTGGTGGCAGAGGGGGAGGCGGCAGTGGAGGCAGAGGCGGGCCAGCGGCGCCTGCGGCGGCAGTGCAGCAGGAGGCCCTGAGTCGGTGGGCTCGGCTGCCTCCTGCTCAGCCGCCGCCAGCAGCGCCACCAGCAGCACCAGCCACCGCTGCGCCTCCTGGCCAGCCCGCCCGCCCACCCGGAGGAGAGGCCGCGCCCTGGGAGAAGGTAAGGGGGCCGAAAGCGGGGGGCGGCTGGCGGGAGAGGGCAGCCAGCCTTCCTTCCCTCCCTCCCTCCTCCCTTCCTTCCCTCCCTCCCCCCTTCCTTCCCTCCCTCCTTCCCTCCCCCCTTCCTTCCCTCCTTCCCTCCTTCTTCCCTCCCTCCTTCCTCCTTCCTTCCTTTCTTCTTTCCTCCCTCCTTCCCTCCTTCCCTCCCTCCCTCCTTCCTTCCTTCCTTCTTTCCTCCCTCCTTCCTTCCCTCCCTCCTTCTTCCCTCCCTCCCTCCTTCCTTCCTCCTTCCTTCCTTTCTTCCTTCCTCCCTCCTTCCCCCCTCCCTCCCTCCTTCCTTCCTTCCTCCCTTCCTCCCTCCTTCCCTCCCTTCCTTCCCTCCTCCCTTCCTTCCCTCCCTCCCTCCTTCCTCCCTTTCTTCCTTCCTCCCTCCTTCCCTCCTTCCTTCCTTCCTTCCCTCCTTCCCTCCTTCCCTCCCTCCCTCCTCCCTTCCTTCCCTCCCTCCTTCCTTCCTCCCTTTCTTCCTTCCTCCTTCCTCCCCTCCTTCCTTCCTTCCCTCCTTCCCTCCCTCCCTCCTCCCTTCCTTCCCTCCCTCCCTCCTTCCTTCCTTCCTTCCTCCCTTTCTTCCTTCCTCCCTCCTTCCTTCCCTCCCTCCCTCCTTCCTTCCGTGGCTCTCAAATATCCGATGTTCATGTCTTGCTGCTCTCAAACAACTGACCTTTATTCTGTGTTGCTCTTTTGTTAAGCAACTCTGGCCACCCCTGGAGTAGACAATACTGACTTTGGTGGACCCAAGCACTGATTCAGTGTAAGGGAGCTTTGTGTTTGTGTCTTCTGGTGCAATTTTGTTCTCAAATCCTGTATTTACTTCATCAGTATATGGGATAAAGCACTTTCTCAACTGTGCTGCATAATGCAGCCTATTTATTTTGTCCTGTTTGCTCTGTTGGCTCTATCTGCACCACCTTCATCACTTTCGGGGTGTGGATCCCCCAGTGGGGTGGGCTCCCGACTCCCTCTGCCGGCTGTTTCTGATAGCCCTGCGCCCCCTCTTTCATTTGATATGTGTCCCGTGCGGGTGCCACCCTCCCGCCGGGAGATGCCGCAAAATGAGCCCCCTTGAGGCTTATGGCGGCAGGGCTCGGGGGAAGCGAGCTAGACTGCTGTTCTTTTGAGGGGTTATAGAGTGTTTCGAGCCCGTCCCTGTGGCATTGGTCCCATCATTGTGGGACCCAGGGGGCCGGCGCAGCGGCCCGCTGAAGCAGCCTGTCGGTCACTTCCGGGTTCCTGTCCTGCATCTCGACCTGTGTTATTAGTGACAGGCTAATAACGGGGGAAATGATGTCACAGGAAGTGATGTCACTTCCTGTTTCCGGTGGTGGCATGACGTCACCGGAAGTGACGTCACTTCCTGTTTCCGGCGGCGCATGCGCACTGCGCGCACGTACACACATTCCTTCTCCCCTCAAGGTGTCCCTGGCTGGCCTGCAGATATTATGGCCACCCTACGTGACATCTCAGTCCATACCTGATCTTACCATGATAATATTGTACATGCTTTCCAGAGTTTTTCTTGTGATATTGTAATATGTGAGCAATGTTGAGTATGAAGGTAGTTCCTCACTTTACCCTCAAGTCTACAAAGCTAATACTGTTTTCCACTATTCATGCATTTGCTGCTAGTATTTCATAGGAAAGTGTATTTCTTTCTATTGAAATTAATTATTACTTCCATGTGCATGCTATATGCTAGATCTAGTTTAAACCAAGGGCTCCTGCCACATGACTATCAAAACAGATTTTTTAAAAATTAAATTGCTTTCAAGTGCATCAAGTGCTTATCAGCTTGCAGAGTTTACCAAGAAATGGGAAGAAACAACAGCCAGTTGAGATATTGTTTCCTCTCCTAGGGTAAAAAGACACTAAAAACCAACAACAACAAAACTCTTTTTCACTTGCAAAGGATATCTATTATTTAAACAAAAATCTTATTTCCTGCTGGTATCACATGCAAAGCACCAAGAGGAATAAAAACTGTTGATTTGGCTACTTTTGTTTGTTAGTTTCGGGTTTTCAGAACAAAGGAAGAAGGTAGTAAAAAGGCGAAACCTCATCTAGAGGTTACCACTAGGGATGTGCAAAAAAAAAAAATTCGGAAATACACGGATTCGGAAGTACAGGGGGAAAAAAAATTCGGATTCCCCCTGTGCTTCTGAATGCCGTATTCGGAATAGCCGCATATACGGTAATGCGCGGCTATTTCCGAATATACGGCCCTATTATACCCTATGGGCCATTGAAATCAATGGCAAATAGGGTATATTTGAAGCCGCCTGGAGGGGGGGGGGTTTGAGGGAGAGCCTCCAAATTTGCAGGGGACCTGCAGGGGACTCTCCCCTCCAAACCCCCCAAGTCCCAAAAAGATTGGGCCAGGGGGTCCCATTCCAGGGGCACCCAAAGAGGGTGCCCCTATTCCATCATTATACCCTATGGGCCATTGAAATCAATGGCAAATAGGGTATAATTGAAGCCGCCTGGAGGGGAGGGGGTTTGAGGGAGAGCCCCCAAATTTGCAGGGGACCTGCAGGGGACTCTCCCCTACAACCCCCCCCCCAAGTCCCAAAAAGATTGGGCCAGGGGGTCCCTGTCTTTGGGCTCCCCAAAAGGCCCATTGCCAACAATGATGGGGAAAGCCCAATTAGCCACTTCCTCCACTACAATTGCTGTGGGGAAAGTGGCTCTGGCCAGAGGGGGGTTTGAGGGAGAGGCCCCAAAACTGCAGGGCAGCTTCAGGGGACTCCCCAGCGTGCAACCCCCCTGGCCCCAAAAGACAGCACCCATCTGTGGGCACCCCAAAAGGAACACTGCTCCCAATGGTGAGAAAAAACCAATTAGAGCCACTTCCTCACTGCAATTGTCGTGGGAAAAGTGGCTCTGGGGAGCAGGAGGTTTTGAGGAGAGCCCCCCAAACTGCTGTGCAGCTTCAGGGGACTGTCCCACACAAAACCCACAAGGCCCAAAAAAAATTGGACCAGGGGGTCCAATTCCTGGGGCACCCAAAGCCAAACCTAACTCACACCAGAGAATCTCTATAGGCCCCAAATGCACTACATCCCTCTATCTAATCGATGAACCCTGCAGGCCTGGCAGGCACCAATAAAAACCCAGTTGCCAACGTCGTGGCAGTACAAAACACAATCTGCTCAAGGTCTGCTCTGCAGACCTGGCTGCAGCAAACCCAGATGCCAGCTCTCCAGCCCTGCCCCAAACAACACGGGGAGAGCTGGCAAACCACAAAAAGCCTGCTGCCTCTGGGTCTCTCACCCAGGTGCCAGCTTCCCTGCCCCAAACAACACAATCTACAGGTGCCAGCTCTCCAGCCCTGCCCCAAACAACACGGGGAGAGCTGGCAAACCACAAAAAGCCTGCTGCTTCTGGGTCTCTCACCCAGGTGCCAGCTTCCCTGCCCCAAACAACACCATCTAAAGGTGCCAGCTCTCCAGCCCTGCCCCAAACAACACGGGGAGAGCTGGCAAACCACAAAAAGCCTGCTGCCTCTGGGTCTCTCACCCAGGTGCCAGCTTCCCTGCCCCAAACAACACCATCTACAGGTGCCAGCTCTCCAGCCCTGCCCCAAACAACACGGGGAGAGCTGGCAAACCACAAAAAGCCTGCTGCTTCTGGGTCTCTCACCCAGGTGCCAGCTTCCCTGCCCCAAACAACACAACTCTAATCTCTCAAACAAGAGAAGTGGTGGACCACCACACCTAGCTCAACATCATTCTGCAACACAAAGCAAGAAGCATTTTGACTTACCTTGAGTGATGGATGGTTGGCTGGTCCCGGCCCTTTCGCATTACCCAGGGTGCACCACGAGGAGGCGAGCCAGAATTGCACCCCAAATGAGGAAGATCACTGGGAGGGCCTCAGATTATGTGAGAGGAAGGCAACCATTCCTTCTCTCTCAGCTCAGCAGTAACACACCAGCATCACTGTCCCATTAGAGGGACCTCAGCATTGGTATGGCTGCTGGCTGGCTGTCATCATCACTGGCACCTCCCTCTTTCTTCCTCCTGTCCCTGAAAAAAAACTGGGTGGGTTATGCCTATGGGTGCTGTCGGTTACAGTTGGGGGCTGCAATGGCCCTTTCAGTATTATTAGGCATGTGTGGGTGGAGGACTGGAGAAATTTGGATCGCTTTGCAGTTTTTAAACCAGCATTCACTTTTGGTTTGGGGAGGGATGAGGGGGGGGATGCACTGCCAATCAATTTGTGAGTGAGTTTTTGGGCTGTCTTTGGACTCTAGTCAGTTTTTATTGGAGGAGCGTTTTACAACCATCTTCCAAGCGCGGGCCAAGAGAGGATGCAGGCACAAGTAGGTGCTCACTTCATTCAATCTCAAAGTCCATGTCTGGGGAGCCGAACAGAGGCAAGTTGACCTTCAGGAAGATCAACTTCTGAACTGTCCAGGGTTGCAGGCGATTGCGATGTGGGCAGACAATGTCGCCCATATGTGAAAAGACGCGCTCGCTCTTCACGCTCGTCGGTGGGCAGGAGAGGAACGCCTTGGCCACGGCGGAGATGGCCGGCCAGACCCCCTCCTTCGTGACCCAGTAGTCCAAAGGAGACGCTTCCTGCAGCTCGAGGGGCTCAAAAAGATAGTCCCTCACCATCGCAGCACCCGTCTCCGCTCTCGGTGCCCTACCGCTCCTAGAGGGGCCAACGACCCGCCCGATGAATGTCACCTCAGCACTCCTCATGGCGTGAGTCTGGTGGGAAACACTGCCTAGCTGGGGAGGCTGGGGATGAACAACAGCAGCGGAAGTCGCACTCGCAGATGAGCTGCTTCCACCCCCCTCCTCCTCAACTATCGACACTGGGCCCCCCATGACTCTGGAACGCTCGACCTTCTGGGAGAGCTCGTCTCGCCAGCGATCGAGCTCGTTGGCCCGCTCGGCGATTGTGCCCTTAAGGCGCGGGTCTAACATGGCCGCCATCATGTAGACCTTATCCTGGGTGAAAGGCTGAAAGCGGGCCTCTAGCCCAACCTGCAGCCTAACAACCAGGGCGCGCACCGCTGGAAGAACGTCTGCACGGCCTTGAGCTGGCACTAGAAACGAGGCCAGGTCCTCATGGGCCATCTGGACCATGGGGACGACCAGTGCGATGCTCGCCGTGTCAGACGAGAGCATTTCTGTGTAGGTCTTGAAGGGCCCAAGAACCTCCACAGTCTGAGAAATGACCACCCAATCCTCTTGGGTGAGACGGTTCTCATCCCGAAAGACCCTCGTCTCAGAGACAAAGGCATCCAGGGCTGCTCTCTGCTCCACCATGCGCTCCAGCATGGCGCAGGTGGAGTTCCAGCGTGTGCTGACGTCACCAAACAGGCGGTGCCATGGCACGCCTGTCTGTGTCTGTTTCTCACACAGCCGATACGAGTCCGTATTGCTGCGTGAGAAGTGACCCGTGATGTACCGACATTTCTGGAGCAGAAGTTGGTACTCATGGGTCGCGGCCTGATACACACGATCATTGTTTTTCGTCTGCCCCAATGCGTCCTTGACCACGAGGTGGAGAAGGTGGGCCACGCAAGGAAGGCGTTTTAGGCCCGCACGCTGGGTGGCCGCCTTGATGTTTGAGCCACCATCAGTCACCACGAAGCCCCTGGCGACGTCCCCCCCGCTGCCTACCCAGGCCTCTACGTGCTGTGAGAGGATGGCTCTGAGAGTGTCCGCCGTGTGCGGCGCGTCGACTGCTTCGGCGTGCAGCAAGGCACAGCGATAGCCGGCCCGGCGGCCCTGACCCTGCCTGTCACTACTGCCACCCCCACCCCGCACCTCACTGGGTTGCCACCAATGCGCAGTCAGGGAGAGATACCCCTCGAACGCATGTTTGGAGGTCCAGATATCTGAGGTGAAATGAACAGTCCCCCCGGCAGCACGGGACAAATGCTCCTTCACCACAGATCTGATCGCCCTGAAAAGAGCTGGCACAATGGTCCTGCTAAGGGTGGTTCTAGCAGGAATTTTGTACCAGGGCGCCAGGTACTCCAGCAACCCCCGCACCCCAGGATTCTCGACAACTGAAAACGGAAGCCCATGGGCGACCGACCTGGCAAGGTGCCAGGCGATCACCTTCTTGCCGTGCCTGATTCCCCCTCTTGGCACAGAGGTGCCCCTACCAAACATCTCAGGCAGAGATGCCTGGCGTCCCTTTTCTCCCACGGAATGCTCCTGGAGAGCGGGGGTAGTCGCGATGGGACGGACCCCCTGGCTGGGTGGTGTTGTTGTCCGCTGGGACAACACAGCACCAGCCTGCTTCTCCCCCTTAAGAAGCACCCCTGGGTGGTGCTTCCGCAGGTGATTCCGCATCCCCCCCGGAGTCAGGTGGGCAAGGTCCCGCCCACGACTGATCCGGGCCCTACACAGCTTGCACTGCGCATAACGTGGATCCTCCATAAGTTGGAAATGCTTCCATACTTCGGAGGTGAACGGATGCCCAAACTGACTGGCAGGTTGGGTGTCCGGAGCCACCTCCTTTGAGATGCTCGGGGGAGACACATCGTGCCTCGGGGTGGCAGGAGGGGCTGGCCGCCGGGGGGAAGTGGGCGGAGATGGAGGCACCTCGTCTGTCTCCATCTCTTCCCCCTCCACCCCATGCGGCCTCCCCTCCTGGCCATCCCCTGAAGGTCTGCTGGTGCCCGAAGGAACCGAGGAAGGGGGCTGGTCCTCCTCAACCAGCTTCTCCTCCAGCTCCTGCACGACACTCTGTACCCTCCTTGGGGTGATCTTTTTGGACAGAAAACTGTCCCCAAAGCTCATCTCCAAGGAGGGCTGCTCTTGCTGCCCCTCCTCCGGCTGCTGAGGCCGAGCGACATCAGCTGGAGGAGAGACTGCCTGAACAGCAGACCCCTGCGCAGTGCCAGCACCTGATGGCACCTTTGCTCGGGGCGCCCCAGCAGCAGCCTCGATGAAGGGCCCAAGGCGGGCCTTCTTCTTCATCACACTCCGGCCAGAGGTCGGAGTGCTGGAAGGCGGCTGTGGAGTGGCCCTACGCACAGGTGGGGGGGAGACCTGGGTCCTCCCCCTCCCCCTCCCCTCCACCCCTCTAGTCTTCTCCTTGGCCTTGCCCCCAGGGCCCCTCTTCTGCTGCCTGTCACTCATGTCACCCTTGGCCAGTCTCACAGAACCTGAACTGAGAGTGGGGTTTTTTACAAACCTAACTCACTGCACTGTACCCTGAACCAACAGGTGCCCTGACTTCTTTTTAAAAACCCTCCCACCAAAGCTTGTTTATTTGTTTTTTGGTCCCTAACCTGTCCTTCTTTGGGTTGGGGTAGTACTAGTAGTCTGGTAAAGTTTAGGAGACTAGGTGATCCTGCCTCTACCTGGCTGCAGTTTTTAAAAGGCTACCTCGAGATGAAGGCAATCCTTGTTATATCCTCCTAGTTAAACTTCTCCTAACTAGATCCTGGTACACCTGATTTCCTTGCAAACTAGAAATCAGGTGTCCCCTATAACGTGAGAGAAGCTGTGGTTTACCCTGTGGAAATCTAAGGATGCACCAGCTTTCAGTGGCTGAAAGCCAGATGCACCACTGCTGCAACCCTAGTCTCTTTAAAAGGGAGCCTGATGTGGCCTAGTAGTCACGCTGCCTTTTATGAGAAACCTAGAAACTTTTTAAAGCACCCCTATCTGGCCTACTTGAATTGTGAAAGGAGATAAAGCCCTAAACTGGATTAATTTTTTTTTTAATTTCAAAAAAACACAATCCCTAAAAACACCCTTATTAGTGGGGCAGCCTATTTAGTGGCCCTAGCCAAACCGAGAGCACACTCAGATTCCAAAAATCACTCTATAACAACAAGAAAGTGACCCAGCCCACACACACCCTCGCCAACCCCCACACCAACCAGAGGTAATTTTAAAAAACCAAAACAAATCCAGAGAATCACAAGATGCCAAGCAAACCAACTCAAGATTTTAAAAAGTGGCCTTTCACCAATAATAACACTCAGGTCAAATCAGTCAACAACAACACCCCCACCCCTAAAACCAGAACCAGAAAAGAGGGACAAAACAATGAAAATTAGGCCAAACAGCACCCCCCCCAATAACCTGAAGATAAAAGTAACACAGCAGCAACACAACACAGCAGCAACAAATCAAACAATGAAACAGTAAAAAACTCAACTTTTAATAATACAGGAACTCCCCCCCCCAAAAAAAAACCCCTTCACCCTAGCCCCAAGAAATCCAAGACACCAAAAGTAGGAGAAGTAAAAGGACACTGCACTTTAAAAAGTCCTCTCACTAAATTAAGATATGGGCAAATTAGCAAAACCACCCCACCCCAGGCCCCCCCCAGCTGCAGAACCTAACCTCAACCCCAAATAGGCTACCCTACCCACCCAGCACTCACCCACCCAAATCTGAACAAGTAAAGGGACTCTAGTCCTTTTACCAACAAAAACTAAAACAAGAACCCCCAAACTGTCTTACCTTGTCTTCTCTGAGTCCAGGGAGCTTGGTAAGGCAGTGAGAGAGCAGCAGGCAGGAGCTTTAAGCCAAGGAAGGGCCAGCCACCACCAGCAGCACAATCTCTCTCACACCAACCCACACCACATACACCAACACAGCAATGAGGAGGAGTCCAGCAGGAAGACTCCTTAAAAAGGTTCTCTGGCCCTACAGAGAGCAATTTCAAAAAATAGCACTGCTCTCTCAGATTGGCCAGATAACATTGCTTACTTGGGTACCCAAGTAAGCAAAAGATCAAAATAACAATGTAGCTGATGGCTGGGCCATCAGCTACAATGTAGCTGATGGCCCAGCCATCAGCTACACAGCACACAACAACAGCTGCTGGGGCTCCTCTTCCCCCTCCCCCCCCTCCCTGTTCCCAGGGAGGCTATAGGAGAGGCGGGAAGCTAAGCAAGCAGCTCCATTGAGGCTGCAAAAGCCACTTCCCGCCTTTTCTATTGAAGTACAGTACAAGCTGCCTTTTGACAGCCGTACCATATTCTTCCGAATAGAGGTTCGGAAGAATACGGCGGCCGCGTTCGGGAGCCGCATAATGGGCGGCAATGGCTTTCGGCTGCAGGCAATGCCGAATACAGCCGAATCAGCGTTGATTCGGCTGTATTTTTGGCACGGCCGAGCCGAATGCACATCCCTAGTTACCACTTGAAAAGTGCTTATTTTATTTTGCTTAAATATATCCCAAGTTTTATTCTATACTTCATAATATTGAAGATAGTATTTGGCAGGAAAGTGATAAATTAAAGATCAAAAGGCACAAAAAATGAAGGCGCAAAACAATAGGCGCAAAACAATAAAACATAATAGGATATTCTGACAACTTAATCTTAATTCTAGCAAATTCAATGTAGGGACGGTTCTCTTAGAAATCATATAAAAATCACAGAGTGCTTATATTCTGCTCTTTTGAAGATATGTTAATCTTTCTTTGACGTATGCCCTCATTTTTTAAAAAAAACAACACTAAAATGGTGTGGGTCTGCTCATTTTACCAATAGTAAGCAATTGGTATGCTCATTCCCTCCCCCGCCCCGTAAGATACCAGAAGTAGGGCTGCTGTTGTTTTATGGTAGATATCTGAACTCAAAACAATAATCTAGTTGTGGAAACAGTTCTTTATAAACTGGTCATCTGACCTGAAGCATACCAAACTTTTGTACAAGGAACACTATAGTCTGACTTTCTCCTGCTGCTCTCTTATCTTCCCCCACCCCTGTTGCTAGAGTACAATTATACAGGCAGTGGAAATAGGGATGCCAAGCAACCTGCTGTGGTGAGAGGACTCCCAGCAATCCCTTGTGTCGCCCAGCCCCACCCTGAATTCCTCTTGGGGGTGGCTGGCTGCAGCCTGGCAACTGTAAATGGAGGACATTGTCAGCCCATTCGCAGTATGAATTAAAAACAGCTGAAATCAGTCAGCAGCAGGAGTGGGAATAGATCCCTTTCTATCAAACCCAAATCACAGTGAGACACCGCTATCCACACAGTTATTGAACACTCTCAGAAATGCAGTTCTGAAAACAAGGGATTTCCAACTGTTTTGTTCTGGCAAGGGTCCTAAGCTTTTGCTAGCTGTGCTGACAGACTGTAATATCACAAACAAGAGTTGCTCAAATGGGGGGGGGGGGTGGACTGTGGCATAAAACAACTGCCTGGCAAGCAGCTCGCAATGGTGCAGGAGCTAAGATAGAAAAAGAGAGATAGCAACCTCACAGGAAACAGCTCCGTGTACCTTAGTCATTAATCCATTTGTTGTGTTGTAGGTTCAGCAGACAATTGGTATTGCAACGTGAATGGAATCCACATTGGCCTCCACTCCTTCAGAGGGTTTCCTGCAAAAAGTCAAAGAGACACAAGGACAATAATAAGTAATGTTCTGGGCGGGGGTTTTTTTGTAGAAACTCATTTGCATATTAGGTCATACCCCCTGATGCCAAGCCAGCTGGAACTATGTTCCTGTGCATTCCTGCTCAAAAAAAGTCCCTGGTTCTGGAGTATCAGCAAAGAGCAAGTGAGTTCCAGAATTCTGAACATAGTGCTCTTGTGGTTCTTTCAGTTTAAGAGCCAGCTTGGTGTAGCTGTAAAGAATGGTGGACTCTAATCTGAACAACCAAGCTTGTTTCTTCCTTCAGCCATATGACCAGCTAGGTGACCTTAGGTCAGTCACATTTCTCTCAGAACTCTCTCAGTGCCACCTAGGATGTCTGTTGTGGAGAGAAGGAGGGAAGGTGATTGTAAGCCATTCCAAGACTCCGCTCTGACGCTCTGAGTCTTTGATCCAGAAAGAAGGGCAGGGTATAAATCTACAATTCTTCTTCTTCTTCCTTTGAGTAGTAAATGATAGGTTATGAAATCAACTCTTCTTCTTCTGCCTGTCCCCTTGGGGGTCCCCACTGTTGAACTGTGTTAAGTCAGCATGTCTAGACATGGGGGGGCGGCACTATGTTGCTCTAAGTGTATATATGTGTTATCTGCTTAATGGGATGTCTTTGTATTAATGTGAAAGCTTCTCTCTGACTCCCCCTCTCTTCCTGTGCCTTTGTTCTATACTGACTCACATGGCATCCAGAGGTCTCTCCTGTAGAAGCAAAATCCTCTTACTCCCACACATGTGCTGCCATTTGTGATATCATTTGTGATACAGATTAATATTCTTGAGATCAGGTTTCTTTTCTCTTCTTTCTATTGCAACATATACTGAATCTACCTGATTTTTTTTTTAATTGCAATATACTTCCTGGGAGTTTATTTACTGCACACCATATCACATTTCTATAACTGGACAAACTCTGCTATATTAACTAGTGCGTATCCCCAATACCCACATGGCAGTATGCACCTCTTAGGAGAAACGATGTAGCCATTGAATCAAGAAAGGTCTTAATATCCTTAGCTGCTCATAGACAGGTTTTAAGATTGCTTCCTGAGAAATGCAGTTTCCAATATGGTGCCTTTTCTGCCTTGCTTCCCAGAAGCAGGAGCGAGTAAATTAGGGCAGGGGCAAGGGAGGAGAAAAGAGGAGAAATTCTGGCTCTGCTTTAGCATGTAAACCATTGAAGAATGGCGTTGTGATCCTTGCCTCACTTTGAAGATGGTAGGAAGCTCTCTAAGCCAAAGGAGGGTGAACTTTGGTGTGATCTGTACTCAGATGTATGCCCTTCCCACTGGGTTCAGTGGGACCTGCTGTCTAAGCAAGTGCAGACCGGATTGCAGCCTGAAGTATGTACCTAACTCTTCTGTCAAAATGCATTGACTTGAAAGTGCTTAACCTTGGATTGATCATGACCTTAGCTTCTGTGACTTTTCATCTCTTGTGTGCATTTCCCCACCCTGGAGAAATGTTAAAAGTACAAGACTCTGGTCATTAGGAGTGCAGTTTGCACTGGCTTTTCCTGCATCTCTGCCTTTATTTTGAACTGACAGAAAATCAAATTTAGCTAATATAGACTCTAAAGTTTTCAAATAATACTAATTGCCATTTTAAAAAAATACTCTAAAATGTGACCCAAAGGAACATAAAAAATCGAGGTGTGTATACATTAATTTAAAGCCTAGCAGTGTGAGATAAACAGTGGGAATGTGTTTCTGATAACTTACAGTAGCAAAGCCAGGACACGCTGGATGAGAAAATAGTCACTGCTTACAGTATTTATCTAGCTTTGTAGGGCAGAAGCTCTTCAAATAAAATCAACAATACTCAACAAGACATTCACTCTGTATCACAGCTCTCCATGGAGAGGGATTAATAGTTACGTATTATTTCTGTAAAATACTGTGCTGATAATAGAAAAGCAAGAATCCTTATTCTGCAGTACATTCCTTTCTTTTTTTACTGCAAAAGCGAGTTATGAGGAAAACATACTGCTATGGCATAAAAGCCACTTCCATGTAAGTGGAAGTTTTTTCTTGGCTTTTAAATGGCGGAGAAGAACATTTTCAACCTGCCTATTTTCTTTCATAAGTTTGCAGTTCATATGTTTCTAACTGACATTTTACATTAAATGTAATTTTGCTGTATTTCAATGCCATTTGTATAGCATCTGGACAGTAGTTATATGCCATATTTATGCAAATGCAAGTCATATTTTTGATGGCAGTATTGCTATAGAATTTCATTAGGTCCAGAAATAAAATGGCACAGAATTATTCCAAGTGTGGAAAAACTGTGCGAGCTGCTCCCTTATAATACTGAATTCCTAGGCCTCAGAATGACTGTGGCTGCAAACCTAAGAACACCTTCCTGGGTGGAAGCTTCACTGAATATGACTGAATAGACCTGCAAGTGATTCAAGTTGCCTGTTAAACAGCATCCTCCATAATTGTAACATGCAGTCATGATATAAGCCAAACCAGCTGTTGTCTGAGTATGAGTTCAGTAGGGTTGCCAACCTCCAGAAGGAGACTGGAGATCTCTTAGGATTGCAACATCTCCAAACTACAGAGATCAACTATCCTGGAGGAAATGGCTATTTGAAATGGATTCTACAGCATTATACCCTGCCCTCTCCAGGAGCCAGAGCCGGCACGTGCCATTAGGTGGAGTAGGCGGCCGCCTGGAGTGCACTGGCACCTGGGGCAGCCTGTGGGCACCCCCTCTCCCTCCCTGCGCTGAGGCAGACAAGCGAGATTCATGCCGGGCTCCCATCCCTGGCCATGTGCAGGAAAGTTCAGAAAAGGGCAACTAAAATGATTAAAGGGCTGGAACACCTTCCCTATGAAGAAAGGTTGAAACGCTTAGGGCTCTTTAGCTTGGAGAAACGTCGACTGAGGGGTGACATGATAGAGGTTTACAAGATAATGCATGGGATGGAGAAAGTAGAGAAAGAAGTACTTTTCTCCCTTTCTCACAATACAAGAACTTGTGGGCATACGATGAAATTGCTGAGCAGACAGGTTAAAACGGATAAAAGGAAGTACTTCTTCACCCAAAGGGTGATTAACATGTGGAATTCACTGCCACAGGAGGTGGTGGCGGCCACAAGCATGGCCACCTTCAAGAGGGGGTTAGATAAAAATATGGAACAGAGGTCCATCAGTGGCTATTAGCCACAGTGTGTGTGTGTGTGTGTATATATATATATATATATATATATATATATATATATATATATATATATATATATATATTTGGCCGCTGTGTGACACAGAATGTTGGACTGGATGGGCCATTGGCCTGATCTAACATGGCTTCTCTTATGTTCTTATGTTCTTAATGGGAGCCCATCATGGATCTCGCTCATCTGCTGCAGTGCAGGGAGGGAGAGGGGGTGCCCACAGGCCACCCTGGGGTGCAGAGTTTAGGCAAGGAAGGGGCTGAGCAGGCGCCCTGATGTAATACTGCAGCGGGTTGTCAGGTCATGGCAAGCTGCAGGGGAGGGAGCTTTTTGTGCACTGCCGTTGGCTAGCTGATCCCTGGGGCTTCTGGTACGACTCAACCAAGCACTCCCCAGTCCTAGTGCAGAGTGCCAGCGCCCACCGGGCTCTCTTCAGCCAGCCGACCTTCCTTTGCTGCTGCAGCCCACTCCTGCAAGCCCCCTGCCATGGCGGCTCCTGCCCCGGCCCAGGCCAAAACTTCCTCCTCCTCGTCCGCACTCCTGTTGTTGTCCCTGGCCCTTTGCACCCTGGTGCCCACCTGCACCTCTAACCTGACTCTCCCGGATGGCTCCCTCCGTCCCAAGGCTCTGGCTGGCCAGTTGCCTGTGCGTGGCGCATCCCTGGGCTCTCAGTGGGGCCTGGGGCAATGAGGGGGGTTGAGAAAGAGGGCCTGGCAGGAGTGGAAGCAGCAAGGTGCTCTCCTCCCACTTGGAAGAAACCCTAGGCAGCTCCCTTGAAAAAAAAATCCCCCTTTTACAGCATCTCAGGGTTTTTTTTTGTTTGTTTACAAGCTGCTGCTGTTGAGGAGGGTCTAGCAGGTAGGATGGAAGGCTGAGGGGGGAGGCGTGCCTGCCTCTGGGTATGGGCTGGTAAGGCTATCCTTGAGGAAGGAAGAAGCTTTGGGAGAGGCGTGGTTGCACATTGCCAGATGCTTGCTCCTTTTCATAATTGCTCCCCTTCAACCCTTTGGCTACTCACGCCTGATTCTTCAAGGTTGCAGCGGCTGCCTTTTAAAAAGGCTGCTTGAAGTCTAATTTGTCGTTCCTCTGGTGGGGCTTGCAAAAAGGAGGGGCGAAGCAGCAGGTCGAGAGGGTGAGTTGGTCACAGGAAGGGGGCAAAGGCTCTTCCTGCTGTTTATAATATTAATTACAATAATATTTATATAATATTTATTATATATATTATATAATGTTTACAATAATAATTATTATAAAATATTATAATAATGCTGCTGTTTAGCATTATTCCAGGTTCCCTTGGGCTTTGACGGGAGTTGCAAAGGGTTTTTGTTGCAAAATAAAAGTGGAAGGTTGTCATAGCAAAATAAAAGTTCAGTGGAACCTTACCCCATGGCTGGCTGGTGGTGGGAGTAAGTGCTTGCAAAAAAGTGTGCTGGCAAAGAAAAGGGGAACAAGTGGGCAGGCAAGCTTTCTCCAGAGGAGAGGCAGACTCTTTCCCACAGAGCCCAGGGAGAGGAGAGCAAGTTCTGTCAACTAATTTCAGACCCTCTTAATGGCAGTTGTGAAATTGACCAGGCAGAGGAGGAGGCAGTGGTGGTGGAAGAGGGCTCTTTAGACCCATCTCCTTTTCCCCAGTGGGTGGGGTGGGCTGGGCAGGGCAGGGCCAGCTAGCCCTGAGTGCATTTCACAGGGAAATCCTTGGACTCCCCCAACCTTCCTTTTGGGGGAAATAAGACATTGGCTTCTCCAAGACTGACTTTCTGAGGGGTGTGTGCCCCACTCTTTAAAAATATGGTCGATTTAAATGTGGGTTTTTTTTTAAAAAAGTGCTTCTTTGACTGAAGTTAAAGTTGTTCGTGTGTGAAGAAGGAGGAGAGAGAAAGAGATCCCCTCCCCAAATATTTCAGTTTGGTTCAGAAATTTCCAAACTATGAACGAATCTCCAGCCTCCCAGAAAAACATTAATAAAAAAGCAAAAGTTCAAAACAGCCACACACACCCTCCACACACACACACACACAAACACACACAAGGAGGCCGCCTGCTTCGGATGAAGAAGATTTGCCTCTTCACCTAGGGAAGCAGAGACTGCTGAGTAAATTCTTCATAGCTGGAAAGTTAGGTATGATTGCCAGACTTACTTCCTATCCAGACAAACAACAGAATCAAAGTTGCTGTTTTGATTTCTTTGAATGCATTTCCCACGATATATGCTTCTAGAAGTGTGGTGGGAAATAAGTGTGTGTTAACAGTGCTTTGGGTGGCCTGATCTATGTTTCTCCAAGGAATTAAAATAAAATTCATCTGAAGCCAATGTATCCTTCACAAGGTAAGAACATAAGAGAAGCCATGTTGGATCAGGCCAGTAGCCCATCCAGTCCAACACTCTGTATCACACAGTGGCCAATACACACACACAGTGGCTAATAGCGACTGATGGACCTCTGCTCCATATTTTTATCCAATCCCCTCTTGAAGCTGGCTATGCTTGTAGCCGCCACCACCTCCTGTGGCAGTGAATTCCACATGTTAATCACCCTTTGCATGAAGAAGTACTTCCTCTTATCCATTCTAACCAGACTGCTCAGCAATTTCATTGAATGCCCATGAGTTCTTGTATTGTGAGAAAGGGAGAAAAGGACTTCTTTCTCTACTTTCTCCATCCCATGCATAATCTTGTAAACCTCTATCATGTCACCCTGCAGTCGACGTTTCTCCAAGCTAAAGAGCCCCAAGCGTTTTAACCTTTCTTCATAGGGAAAGTGTTCCACTCCTTTAATCATTCTAGTTGCCCTTTTCTGCACTTTTTCCAATGCTGTAATATCCTTTTTGAGGTGCGGTGACCAGAATTGGACACAGTATTCCAAATGAGACCGCACCATCAATTTATACAGGGGCATTATGATACTGGCTGATTTGTTTTCAATTCCCTTCCTAATAATTCCCAGCATGGCGTTGGCCTTTTTTATTGCAAGCGTACACTGTCTTGACATTTTCAGTGAGTTATCTACCATGACCCCAAGATCTCTCTCTTGGTCAGTCTCTGCCAGTTCACACCCCATCAACTTGTATTTGTAGCTGGGATTCTTGGCCCCAATGTGCATTACTTTGCACTTGGCCAGATTGAACCTCATCTGCCACATTGACGCCCACTTACCCAGCCTCAACAGATCCCTTTGGAGTGCCTTAGAATCCTCTCTGGTTCTCACCACCCTGAACAATTTAGTGTCATCTGCAAACTTGGCCACTTCACTGCTTACTCCCAACTCCAAATCATTAATGAACAAGGGCATGGGACCCAATACTGAGCCCTGCGGCACCCCACTGCTTACCGTCTTCCACTGCGAAGACTGCCCGTTTATACTCACTGTCTGCTTCCTATTAATTAGTCACTTTGTGATCCACAAGAGGACCTGTCCTTTTACTCCATGACTCTCGAGCTTACTAAGGAGCCTTTGATGAGGAACTTTATCAAAAGCTTTCTGGAAGTCAAGGTAAACAACATCTATTGGGTCCCCTTTGTCCACATACTTGTTCACCCCTTCAAAGAACTGTAACAGGTTAGTGAGGCAAGATCTTCCCTTACAGAACCCATGCTGAGTCTTCCTCAATAACTTGTGTTCATCAATGTGCCTACTCATTCTGTCCTTGATAATGCTTTCTACTAACTTTCCTGGTATTGAAGTCCGACTGACTGGCCTGCAATTTCCCGGATCTCCTCTGGAACCCTTTTTAAAGATGGGGGTGACATTTGCTACCTTCCAGTCCTCAGGAACTGAGGCAGATTTCAATGAAAGATTACATATTTTTGTCAGGAGATCCACAAGTTCAACTTTGAGTTCTTTCAGACCTGGTGACTTATTAGTTTTTAATTTGTCAATCAGTTGTAGGACCGCCTCTCTTGCCACCTCAATCTGACTCAGGTCTTTCAACACCCCTTCCAAAATTAGTGGTTCTGGAGCAGGCAAACTATAGAGGTGAGAACTATAAAAGCCAGACATGCACCCAGGGGTCATTTTGTAGAAAAATGGGTGGTGGAGCTCATCCGGGGATTGTTATGCAGCTGCACCTACTATTCAATGGACAAGATAGGTAGGTGGGGAAGAGGAGGGGGAACCCTCAGAAAGGTTCAGGAGCTGTGCTCCTGTGAGCTCCTACTGAATTCAAGGCCTGCATGCACCCATATTGCATTTCACCTTGTGAGCAGTGTTCCCTCTGAGTTAGTGTGAGCCAGCGCATTATTTTCTAGCCCCCAGTTCACATATTTTTGTTTCAGCTCATGAAAAATGGTCCTAAAGCAAACTAATTTATGTAGTAGCTCACAACTTTAATGCCAGTAGCTCAAAAAGTAGAATTTTTGCTCACAAGACTCCACAGCTTCGAGGGAACATTGCTAGTGAGACATGAATGCTGTGCTGCATTTTTAAAAGCAGGTTATGAGGAGGTGTTGCAGATTTAAAATGTGCACAGTAGCTTGAAAACTGTGTTTGACATCACAATTCACAGGATTATTTGAAATGTTCCTCATTTTTCCTACATTTTTGCTAGATTTTTTAAATTGGGGGGGGGGGGGCTAGTACGTAATCTCGCCTAGGGTACCAAAAAGCCTAGCACCAGTCCTGCAAGGATCCCCAACAAAATCTTCAGGAATTTCTCAAGCTGGAGTTCTGTGGGAGCCATGGCACAACCAATGAAAATACAAATGCCAAGATAATATAGCCATTCTTTTTGTGCTTAACATATTATAAGCCAAGGGTGTCAAACTGATTTGTTATCAGGGCCAGATCTGACATAAATGAGACCTTTTTGGGCTGGGACATGTGTGTCATAACATGTAATGCCAGGTAGCGAAGATGCAAATTTTATAAAGGACACAGAAAAGCAAAAAGATTTTTTTAAAAAAACTTTAAATAAAACATGCTTAAAATATTAGCATTCTTGCAGTGTTTTGTGTATTTAACAGTTTCTGATAATGACACCACTTGCTCAGAATTATTGCATCAAAATCTGGAAACAATGTCTGTGCTATAGCAATCTTGAGTATGCTGTTCAGTTGTTGTATAGGTGTATATTTGTAAATTGCAAACCTACTTTTGATTTATTTGCATTCATTACAGAAAACTCATGGTCAATGCTTTCAGCTTATGACAAAGGGGAAAACATAAAATGGCTGGACATTGTGAGCTTTTGTACATAAGTTGCTTCATGTGCTGGTCAAGAACATGTGAAGGCACCATGGCACAGACTGAGGGCTATGTGTTTGTCAACAAAACTACAGTTTTCCCCAAAGAAATAACTACAACTCCTACAAGGCAGTGCAAGAATACAGAGATAGCCATGTGTAGTGGTCAGTATCAGATAGTGGAAAAAGTATACTGGTGATTATAAAATTTAAATAATATTCAGTGATAATTACAGTGGTCACAGTGATTCAAGGTCTGGATTGTTGGGGAGAAGGTTGAAGTGTACAAAATATTTACTAGTTTGGTAAATCGTAGGGAGTTCTTATATTTTAAGCATGGTAGCTAATATAAGAAGGCTAATACTTACTTGGGGTGTAGAATGGTGTAGTATAGCCTGATCTCATCTTATCTCAGAAGCTAAGCATGGTTGATACTTGGACGGTAGACCACCAAGGAAGACTTTGTAGAGGAATGCAATGGCAAACCATTTCTGCTAAATCACTTTCTTGAAAGCTCTGTGGTGTCACCACAAGAAAACTGCAACCTGACATCAGTTTACGCACACATACACACAGAGAGAGACTTAAATAATGCTGAAATGAGAATAATGGCATTTATATGTCATTTACCAAGCTATCGGGGGGGGGGGGGGGAGACTATAGAGTTCTTTTGTCGTTGGGATCTATACCAGAGGCAGAAATTCAACAGATTTTGCTATTTCCAGCATGGAAATGATGTGTTACCCCCTACCTGTCCTTTTGAAGTCATGTTACTGTGCCATAATAAAAGGTCATCAAATAATATTAAAACTATTTATATTCCCCCTTTTTTAAAAAAGTGGGTGGGTGGATGACAAAGGATATCAGTGAAGGTTTAATGGATACAAGATGTTGTGCCTGCAAATCATGAGTCTTTTTCACAGTTGTAACATTAAGTCTCTAGTGGCATGAACTTGTCTGATTACTGAGATGCAAGGCAAATGAGCAATGAGGTTCATCATGATTTCCCAGTGATAAACTCAAAGAGAAGAATAGTTCTTGTTGTTTCTTAAGTGCTGTAAGTATAGACAGTGCTTAATGGAGCCAAACCATATTGCCTTGCCTGAGAACAGCTTTCTTATCTTGAACAGCCTCCTGGCAAAAGAAGGCTTAATTTGCATTGTATTTTGAGAGATGTGATGTACCTCTGTTGTTCAGTTCTCAGAATGGAGTGGCAAATGTCTAAGAAAGTCTAAGAAAACACTTGCTGCAGCAATTAGATGAAATTAAATTTCCCCACCCACCCCCAAATATCATTGTAAACAGAGTTACACCCTTCTATGTTAATTTAAATCAAGGTGTAGAACAGGGGTGGCCAACGGTAGCTCTCCAGATGTTTTTGCCTACAACGCCCATCAGCCCCAGCCATTGGCCATGCTGGTTGGGGCTGATGGGAGTTGTAGGCAAAAAACATCTGGAGAGCTAACATTGGCCACCCCTGGTGTAGAAGGTATAACTGCTTAGAATTGAATTGTAAACAACACATGGGTGAGCAAGCAGTTTCTACTCGATATCCACCAGGCTTAGCCAGGTGCTGGAGAACCTCATGTATGCAAATATTCCAGAGGAGTATTTCTCCTAAGGTAATTGATAGGTAGCCTTGACATGGATGGCCCAGGATAGGCCAGTCTCATCAGATCTTGAAAGCTAAGCAGGGTTGACCCTGTTTAGTATTTCAGTGGGAGTCTACCAAGGAAGTCCAGGGTTGTTATGCAGAGGCAGACAATGGCCCACCACCTCTGAATGTCTCTTGCCTTGAAAAACCTATGGGATCATTATATTGACTGTGATTTGATGGCATTTTCCACCAAAGGACAGGTCAGGAAGGAAGGTGGCATTGTATAGCCCAGTCTCATCAGATCTCAGAAGCTAAGCAGTTTGGCTGTTTGAAAGGGAGACCACCAACAAAGACTCTGCAGAGGAACACAATGGCAACACCACTGAAAGCCCCTCATTGAGGTTGCTATAAGTTGCAACTTTGTGGCACTTTACACATACACACATAGGACAGGTCAAAGTCACATCATGGTGACATGACCATGTCAGGAATGAAGAAAAGGATCAAGTCTTCTCAGCATGGAAAGAAACCTGAAGCAATTTTTTTAAAAGATTTGTGTTCGTAAAATAAATACATGTGAAATTAGTATTCATTTTATTTAAGCGCAGAAATTGAACTAGTTTTCTAATTAAGCACCAACATACCTCCATGGCAAATGTTATCAATTATTTTATCTAGAGTGAGAATATTGTTACTTAGAACATACTGAACTTAATTTAAAGTGCTTGTGAAAATTGCTGCTAAGGGCACAACATAAGTTAAAGAAGAATTCGTGATAGATGAGCTAGTGGAATTAAATCTAATTGCCTGTCAGGTGGGTTTGAAAATGTTCTTAAAATGTCTTTCATACCCATTCCAAGTATCTGAAAACCTGGATTCTGCAAAATTCAAGTTATTTCTTAAATATAAACCTTTTCCATCTGGTTCTGACTATTATTTCCAAGCTCCTCAATTTCATATTCACATGCACTCATTAAGGTGGATAATACCCATATAACTTTGACATCAATAGCATGGTGCCATAAGGTGTCTGCAACAAAACAGAGATACAGTGGAACACTTGTAGCAACTGGATCATGTGCAAAAGGTCAGCAACACTGTTGCTTCCTTGCTCTGCATGACAGGCCAGCAGCATTGGGAAGGGAAATAAGCACATTTCATGGCAAACAGCCATTCTATTGAAAAGTTTGTGATTTAGTTGTAGGCCACATGGTGTGCATGAAAAATGTGTCGTTCATTACCTAGCAACTCCAGTTAAAGGGTTTCAAGCAGCCAGTCTAAGAAGAATTGCTTGCCTAAGACCTTAGATAACTACTGGTACTCAGAGAAGACAGTATTGAACTGTTGCATTGGTTTGACTCAATATAAGGCAGATTCCCATCATCTACTGTTGGAGTAGGCTGATTTAGCATGCCTGCATGGCGGGGGTGGGGACATGCTACATTGTTCTAGATGTGCATATATGTTAGCTCAATGAATGAGATGTCTCCAGAGCTTCTTTTTTTTTTTTGTAGCAAGAACTCCTCTGCATCTTAGGCCACACACCCCTGATGTAGCCAATCCTCCAAGAGCTTACAGGGCTCTTAGTACAGGGCCTACTGTAAGCTCCAGGAGGATTGGCTCCATTGGGGTATGTGGCCTAATATGCAAAGGAGTTCCTGCTACAAAAAAAGCCCTGGATGTGTCTATTTGTGTTAACCTGAGAATTTTTCTCTGACCTCTCCTTCTTTCCTGTGGCCTTTATTTCTCTCTTCTCATGGCTCTTCAAGAAGCAAGGTATCTCCTGTAGAAGCCATACCCCTTGTTGTTCTATACATGTGCTGCCAGATTAACTGGCCATTTGTGATAGGGACTAGTATTCTTTAGAATAGATTTCTCTCTCTCCTTTCAACTACAACATGAACTGAATCTATTTCAACAAATGTAAGTTTTCCTTTTTTGCAATACACTACTTGGGAGTTTATTTACTGCATGCAATACTGTCCTGTGACTGAACAACTCTACTATACTAATACATATCCCCAATAGCTACATATTTGTATGGAAGCAGCCAGATGGCATTTGTTTCCATTCTATTGCTAGGAATGATTGCCTGAGGCTTAATTCACACAACTATCACATATGGTGACAGAAAAGCATATTCTTGGATTGTAGCACTGCAGATTCCACATGGTCTTTCTCCTGAAAAATGAAATCTTGTATATATAATAATGATACTTTGTATAACCTTGCATATGTTGTAAATTGCTGGAGTATGGTTATTTTCCCATGGAAATAGTTTTAGCCAGGGGTATGGAGAATATTGAGCAAACGTTGATCAGATTTCTCCCCCCCCCCCCCCACACTCCAATTTGGACTGAATTTCATGTGAAGCAGCTTTTCACCAGTGCAATAACTGTTTTTACAGACTTTTTTGCATAAATTGCTTCATATGCTACAGAGTTTATGAAGGCAGTCAATCCCAGCATCTTAATGCCTTGATGCAGGATAAGAGTGAGATGATAGTTTCGAAAATAACAGACCTTACATGGAAAAATAACTACAACTCCCACGAGGCAGTGAGAAAATGTGCATGTGCAAAATATTTTTTTTTAAAAAAATACAGAACAACTTTATTGAAAAAAATAGTAGTTACAAGCAGTGATGACTTCTCCAAAACAGTGACTTTAACAAAACTTACAGAGGCTATCATTATTAAACAAAAACATGAACAACCTTTAACAACAAAGGGAACAAACTGTAGTGTAGGACAGGGGTCATTTTTAGAAAAATAGGTGGTGGAGCTCATTAGAATAACTCATTAGTTTATGCTGGCCCCCCTTGCCAAAAGCAACCAGATGCAAGAATGAAGAGTCTCAGGTGAGTGAGGCCTGCTTGGGCTGACTAGAGAGCCAATCAGCCCAAGTTGACCTTGCTTGCCTGGGGCTCACCTGGGCAGCCCCCCTCCCGTCAAAAGGCCAGCAAGCCACCTGCCACCCAAAATCACATAAGAAGTGGAGAAAGGGTGGCGCAGGCTTCTCCACGGGTTATTGAGGGCTGCTGAGGGCATGGCAAAGCCCCTGGTGGCTGGTTGGCTGCCCACTCTCCTAATTCAAGGATTGTTATTCAGCTGCACCTACTATTCAATGGACAAGGTAGGTGGGGAGTAAGAGGGGAAGCTGCCAGAAAGGTTCAGGAATTGTGCTCCTGTGAGCTCCTGCTGAATCTGAGGCCTAGTGTAGGGTCATAGGGACAAAATCTGTTGTGTCTTGCATTCAGTCCCGAAATTACAACACAGTGGACGCTATGGAGGTGACCAGTGGAAGTCCACTGGTCCCCCAATGTAGCTTCGCAAATATACTCCGCCAATCAAGATCTGTGGTGGGAAGTTTAACTGGCCAGGATTGGACCTGGCCAGACGGAGGGTTGTTCCAGGGTATGTATATAATCGGGACCCGGCCCGCGTTGCCTTGCCTTGTGATGTATTCACTAATAAAGCATGTTGCCTTCAACACGTCTCATCACTTAGTACATTACAGTGATGACAAGGATGGGATTCTAGCCAGGTAACTCCCCAAGCAGGACTTCGCTGACCTGGCCGGAGATGAGGAAGGCATGCATTCGAGGGAGACGGAAGCACCCACTGCCGCTGCCATGGCTAACGCAAGTGGGATGACGGGCCACCTTGCAGAGTTCGACCCCGCCAACCCCGATAGGTGGGAGACCTACACGGAGCGGATTGACTGCTACCTACGAGTGAACATGATTACAGACGATAGCCATAAGAGAGACGTGCTCCTGAGCATCTGCAGGGAGGCCACATTCGAGATCGCAAAGGGTCTCTCGGCCCCCGCGAAGATCACGGAGAAAACATACGAGGAGATGGTCAGACTCCTGACCGGGCACTTCTTGCCCCAGCCTTCCATCATCACACGCCAATTTCTCTTCCACAAGAGGGATCAAGAGGCGAGAGAGACAGCCGCTGTCTACCTGGCTGCCCTCCGCCAAATAGCGGGGAACTGCAGCTTCGACAAGCTGGATGAAGCCCTGAGGGATCGCTTCGTCTGGGGCCTCCGTGATGAAAGACTGCAGCAAAAGCTCTTCGCAAAGGAAGAGCTCACTCTCCAACTCACCTTCAACAAAGCCACCGCGTTCGACAGAGCAAACAAAGCTTACAACAACCCGCGAGCGGAAGCTGTCCACCAGGAGGAGATGGCACCGGGCAACCCAGAGGAGGAGGAGGCAAACCAGCTACGTCACCAACCAGGAATGGGGCCGAGAGCACCCACTTGGCCACGAACGACAGAGGGACCAGCCAACACCAAGTGCGCCAGCTGTGGGGATCCACACGAGTGCCGGGACTGCCCCTACGCAACGTGGACTGCAGGAGCTGTGGAAGAGTGGGCCACATAGTGCGGGCTTGCTGGGCCAAGGCCACCTGTAGATGCCAGTCCACCAACCATGACTCGACCGATGCCTACTCGACCGCAGAAAAGGGCTGGAACACTTTCCCTATGAAGAAAGGTTGAAACGCTTGGGACTCTTTAGCTTGGAGAAACGTCGACTGCGGAGTGACATGATAGAGGTTTACAAGATAATGCATGGGATGGAGAAAGTAGAGAAAGAAGTACTTTTCTCCCTTTCTCACAATACAAGAACTCGTGGGCATTCGATGAAATTGCTGAGCAGACAGGTTAAAACGGATAAAAGGAAGTACTTCTTCACCCAAAGGGTGATTAACATGTGGAATTTACTGCCACAGGAGGTGGTGGCGGCCACAAGCATAGCCAGCTTCAAGAGGGGTTTAGATAAAAATATGGAGCAGAAGTCCATCAGTGGCTATTAGCCACAGTGTGTGTGTGTATGTATGTGTGTGTGTGTGTGTGTGTATATATATATCTATCTATCATTTTTTTGCCACTGTGTGACACAGAGTGTTGGACTGGATGGGCCATTGGCCTGATCTAACATGGCTTCTCTTATGTTCTTATAATGTCATTGAGACTGAAATTACTTTTATCTGAAATCTGGTTTTATTCATTGTTTTATCTATTGTTATACATTGCCTAGAGCCCGGCTTTGACCGGGATGTGGTGGTGGTGACATCTGTAACCGTCTGTCAAAAGATAGTGATTTTTTTTAAATAATGTGAATTGTCAGCAAGAAGACAACAGAGGAGGCAGTGAAGGTAGGGAGAAAGAATGCAGGAAATCTAGTTAGCTCTACTTAAATGTAAATCCATTTGGGACGTACAACATAATTTTTTTTATGTTGACATCATATTCCAGAATGAAAATGCCCTTTTATTTAAGAGAAGGCTCTTGCAAGTCCATTCTGGATACCTAAACCATGAAAACCAGAGGTAGAAATGAGCAACTTGTCCCCCAGTTTTAACTGGCTCTATTTTTGAAAATTTTTTGAGGGGGTAAGAATTCCAGGGGAAAAACTTGATGGGCTGGATCCTTTGCACTATAAGCAGAGAAAAGCTCACACAACAGGACTTTTCTGCTTCCCGTCACTGCCCCTGAGCATCCTGAAGTCCCGCTCCTGTAGTCACAGGAGTAGGAGTTTGAAATCTGCAGTGGAAAAGCACAATCAGCAAAAATTGTTCCTTCTTCCATCAATGTTAGTACTGTTTCACTGGCACAAGTTCCTTTATGCTGACAGAAAAGTGTCAATGATCCAGAGCAATTAGAATGAATTAGCTACCCCTATTGTACTTGGGGGAGAGGGACACAGTTCTGAGAAAAGTAACTCTATTTTTCCTCTTAGGTCATCATCACTTGTGCAGTAGTAAAACAGTGTCCCCAAAGTACAGACACTTACCACTTATAATTTAGCTTCTGTGGAAAAGTATCTGGATAGAAATAAATCCTAGATAAATCCAATTTTGCCATTGGAGTACTTTTATACCACATGAGATATTAAAAATATTACACGGGGGTATTTTTTCCTATCCTATGAGTTTATTAAGAAAACAGTAGACAAGGAAACCATTTTAAGTTTAAGATATATATGATGATTATTCTGGACCAGCAGACTGTTGCCAATTGATCTAGTCTGTGTTTCCAGAGAGTGTCCAACTCACAGACTGAGACAATAGACTCTTAATGAAAGACCGTTTATTCTACTGTAGGAAGTAACACAAATCAGGGACTCACGTTCATCCAGGGTGTAGAATACAGAGCATCTTTGTACTTGAGCCTATTTATCTAGGTGTTTGTGGTAGAAAAAGGGTGCTGTGGCGCATCTTTTGGCAGGTGGGCGATTGAAACAATAGGTTGTAAAAGGCAGGAAGACAACAATAAACAAGTTTCACAGGCTTAGCTATGAGAGGAAAAGCCCTCCACAGTAACCAATAGAGACTAGGAGCATTCCAAACTACATTTCCCATCAACCCATGCAAATAAAGGTACAGCATCACTTTCTTCTTACTGAATTAAGCCTCTGCTCCCTTGTGGGGGCAGAACAATGACCACTGAAAAGAAATAACTTCATGGGACATTTTTACCCCAAGATACATGGGGAATTTTATTTGATGGAAATGCTATATTTTATTTATTTATTTATTTATTTGTTTATTATCTTTAATTTATACCCCTCCCTCTCCGCAAGCAGACTCAGGGCAGCTAACAGTCAGTTTCAAATTTCAGACAATAAATACAAATTAAACAATCAAACTTCAAACAATAAACACTACTAAAACATTTTAAAACCATTTTAAAACCATTTTACGATGCTGTTAAATAGCTACCTAGGCGGGATTGTCCTTTACTAACAGTTAAACCCATAGTAGTTCCAGCATCTCAGTAGTGTAGGTGGCAGTCCTCTCCCGGTTTAAGAGCCAAAAGCCTGTCGGAATAACTCGATTTTACAGGCCCTGCAGAATTGAGAGAGGTCCCATAGGGCCCTTATGGCCTCTGGGAGTGCATTCCATATTTCAGGTGCTGCCACTGAGAAAGCCCTGGACCATGTAGAACACAGCCTGGTCTCCCTTGGTCCAGGGATGGACAGTAGATGTTGCATCCCTGAATGCAGTGCTCTCTGGGGAACATGTGGAGAAAGGCGGTCCCGAAGATAGATAGGCCCCTGATCATATAGGGCTTTAAAGGTCAATACCAACACCTTGAAATGGACTCGGAACACAATAGGCAGCCAGTGCAGTTCTTTCAGCACTGTGAAAGATGTGAAAGATTTTTTTTTAATTTTAGAGAATGATTGGAAGGGTTAAAATCATGCTGCCAATGGAAAATTCCTTGCTTCATTCCATCTGTAGTCTGTAAATAATGGAAAATTTGTATGCATCAGCAGCCCGCAGTGAATTCCTGCTTGTGTGGTTTCATTGACATTTACTGTAGAACCTTATGAAACTAAGAAGCAGAAATTACACTGTAGCAATATATTATGAACTTTAATTTAGAGACAAGACCTAACTTTGTGAGAAGCTCACCTTAGAAGAAAAAAAAAGTTACCAACAAATATCCTATTAGAATTCCCTTAAACTCTCTGAAAAGTGTTTCTGCCCCTACAAAGACACAGGTCAGGAGATCCAACCACAGTGTTCATGCTTGTAAATAAGACAAGAATCTTGAAACTGTCAGTAGGACTTCAACTTTATCAGAAAAACAGCAACAGGTAAGCAAGATTAAGAACTCTTATAGCGTAATCCTAGGTGGGGGGAGTGCTTTGAGTGCAAACCAACTGCTACATTGATGGAAGTGTGAGTTGCACCATTCTAACTCCCTCCATGCCAGTGCTAATTGGAGTTGCACCCGTCTATGGGCACCTCAGCGTACGCTCACCCATGGCTGCCTGTGGAGCAGTGCCACACCCAGCCTGCGGTGCAACTGGGATGTAGGCAGCTATGCTGCATATGAGGGCGCAACCACTGAAGCATGGCCAGTGTTAGTCAGCTCCCCAAGACCTTTCAGCCTGGGAATACCTCACGTGAGAGGTGTAAAGTTACGCCAAGGAAAATGCTGGTGTATCCCATAGAGATCCATGTATCCAAAAAACAAAATTTGCTGCCACTCCCGGCGCAGCCTTGAAACCCCTTAAGAAGCCGACTAAACGGCACACCAATCTGCACACACCCTGGATGGGACAAGCTACTTCTCTAGCACCCAATCACAGCACCCCCCCCCCACCACCACAACGCTTTCCGCACTGGCCCTGCACAACTTTTCAGGTAGGGCATGTGGCACGGGACTTTGCCATGGAGCTCCCTGCTGTGCAGATTTAGAGTGAGAGCCGGGGCACTTTGGTGGTGGAGACTGCACAACGAGAGCACTTAGATAGTACAGAGCGAGCTATTTGACTTATGAGAAGTCTCTCCTCTGTGGCTAACCTTTCCTGTTTCCAAGTCCCAACAGGTACCTGGCCTCTGGAGGCTGAGTGTACAAGGGTGGTTGCACATGGTCCAGTAAGTGCGAGTGCGCAGCCCAAAGCTGCCCACCTCCCCTTGCTCAAGGCAGGGCAGTGTGGCAGCATCTCCAGCACTTGCCCTGGGTAGCACACTCCAGCAGGGGGCAGTTGCCAAGGCCCCCATGAGCCGCTGGCAGCCCCCCCCCCCAGTCTGTCCTAAGCCTAGTTCCCACCCCTGGCAAAGTACTGGGGGGGGGGGGGCTGGCAGCTGCTCCGATGCCTGTGGGGAGGTGGATCGGAGACTGTCCGTTTAAGAGAGTCCCTGGCCAAAACACAGCCTTATGCTGCAGTTGCTGCCCCTTCTGGTGCTCTGAGCCTCTGTCTGTTTTCCAGGTGGGGATTCAACAGAGAAGCTTCCATTTGTGGTGATTCCACCCTCCCTCACTCTACTCAGTCAGCTGTTCCTGCCCTCCTCTCTGAGTGGCGCCTCGTCCCCTGCAAGTCTGTCCAAGTCACACCCAGGATGCTGTTGCACTTGGTTCCAGCACAATGAAGTCTTGGATGTGCTCTACTTTGTCTGGGATGCTGTTGCACTTGGTTTCAGCACAATAAAGTCTAAGATGTGCCCAACTTTGTCTTTCCTGCTTGGCATCTACTGCACATTCCCTGTGCCCCTCTCCCTCCCCACCCCCTCGCTTGTTTCTTGGGGAGGGGGCGGGGGGAATTATGAGCCACCTTGCTGCCACAAGGCTGGATGGGGGAGGGGGAACCTATGAGTCAACTCACTGCCACAAGGCTGGACAAGGGGGGGGGGTTGCCCCACTCATACCATGGGAGGGAGGGTAGCCTTGATCTGGGTGCCACACCTCAGCCTTGCTGTCCCAACAGCCTGCCCAACCCCATGGGGCTGTTGTGCTCATGGCACAACCTTCAGTGTGGGGGGGCACGAATGGAGTGGATGCATGGCCAGTGCCTCACACTCTGAGTTCTGTGGCCCCTGGGGAGGAGTTCCATGCACACAGCAGGGGGTGTCTCTGCAGCCATGTGTGGGGAGCCCTGGCAGGGGGCAGACTTCTATTCTTCACTGGGAGAATGCCCATGTCCCATGCTGGCATTCAGGGAAAGCAGATGACTGCGACTGACTGCCTGTGATTGGCTCAGTTCTCCATCAGAGGGCAGAGTGGGAAAGGCAATCAGCCTCTCTGGGGCTGCCTCTTCCCACCCTTGAGTGTCATGTGCTAGGGCGCCTACACCAGGACTGGCCAATCTAGGGGGCCTGGGATGGCCCTCCCATCCTGCTGCCTCTGCCTTGGCCACAAGCCAGGAGTCTGCACTCCAGCAGAGTTGCCATGGCAACAGTTTCACATGTGGTGAACTATGCTTCTCTTCTCTCCCCCTGCCTGAGCGGAACTTAGCCCTTAGGAAGTGGACGATGAGCACCTCAATTAAGCCACAGCCAAACACCACGGAAGTTAGGATTGGCCTGCCCACCACACAAACCTTGACCATAGAATGATTATTTTAGGAATGTTGCTCCTTAAATCACACACATCATCATAGCTTTATTGTAACATATTTTTACTTGTACATAGATCAAGTTTTTGTGTGGATTTCTTTGGACTCTCTGCACAATTGCCTTTTGGATAATTGATTCTGTTGTCTCTTATTGTCTCGATTCCTACTGGTGTCTTTTGTTTCTGTTGGCAATTCTGTCACATGATGACATAATCAATGCAAGTCTGTGTAATTCCATCATACCTTCCCCTGGATTTTTTAATGTGTGGTAAACTTTTATCTACTCTGGAACCTCCATCATTTAGACTCTGTAATGCACTCACATTTTCTGTATGTTCTGTTTGCAGGTTTCAACTTGAAATATATATTAGGTTCATGGAAGGGCAGAAGGAGCACATGCCAGAGATATCTACCGTAGTAAAGATTTTGGTTTGCCTTAGGTCTGAGAGATCTAAATTCTTTCTTTCTCATTCTTTTGCAATCTTTATTTCTCATCTAAAATAAAAATAACTAGAAATGCTTACCTCCAAAGAAAAACTAAATTTTAGCAGCTGCATTAATAGTCAACATGCAAACTGACTGAGCGAATCATTTCTCTGAAATTGCTTTGAAGAATACTATTAATTCAGAGTGCATCAGGAAGCTGTAATAAACTTTACATAATTTTCTCTGTTTTGCATTTTCTCTGTTTTGCATTTGAAAATAGCTGTATTTTCCCCACAATATGTAGATTATAGAGTACTTTTTGACCAGTGAGTAGGAATGGGCACAAACTGAACCACAAATCATGATTCATGCTAAAAATGGCTGATTCATGGTTTGTTCCAAACTGGTTTGTCTGATTCCACCACACCCAAACACAAACCGGCCTTTTTTCTTGGCATATCATTTGGTTTGTGTTCGCTTCATTTTTCCAGGCAGCCTGGTGCTGGCATGATTCCATGGTACCTGCATTTCTGTTCAGTTTCCAGTGAAACTAACTAGATGCCAAAGCTCCACTCTCTCCGGCCCTCTGTGGCATCTAGTCAGTTTCACTGGAAACTGAACAGAAGTGCAGAGGGGTGGGGAGAGCAAACTGCCACTTCTAGTCAATTTCCAAGCTTTTGAGTGAAACTGACCAGAAGCTGCAGGGTGGCCTCCCTTTCTTTCCACAGGTTGACATTCCCTAGTAGAGCAGTTTACATTTCTAGTAGAGTAGTTTACTGGGGGCACCTGAAAATCCAATTCACATCAAATTTTGTGAGCTGGTAGATGAGAGTCCACTGAAGAGTTTGCTGCAAGTGTGGCATCTCTAGTTCACTCAAGGGCCATTCTATGCCTTCCCAAACCAAACAAACCAATAAACTATGAATAGTTTGGGAAATTGAAAAAAATGAAACAAACTGAGCCAGCAATTCAGGCAACCCAGTGAACCACAAACCTAACTGAACCACAATTTTTGTTTTGTGTGCCCATCCCTACCAGCAAGTCAATCAAAGTTATGCATCAAACTACATAATTTAGGGATACTTTACACTAGAATGTGAATATCACTAAGATAATGTTCAATATCATCAAAGTGTTCAATATCATCAAATCCAACCTAACCTAGAGGCCTACCTATCTACGGGACCACCTTTCTCTGCATGTTCCCCAGAGAGCACTGCATTCAGGGACACAAAATCAACTGTCCATCCTTGGACCAAAGGAGGCCAGGCTATGCTCCACTTGGGCTAGGGCCTTCTCGGTGGCAGCACCAGAAATGTGGAATGCTCTCCCAGAGGCCATAAGGGCCCTGCAGGATCTCTCTACTTTCTGCAGGGCCTGCAAAACTGAACTTTCTGGCAGACCTTTAATATCTAACCAGGAGAGGACTGCCACACCACAACATTATAGAGCTACGATACCATATGATCACCATCAGGAAAGAAAAACACGCCTATATTGAAGTGGCACAGCACCACGGAATGGTTTTAATTGTGGCTGCATTTTATTGATTTTAAATTGTAAATATAAATGCCTGTTAGCCGCCCTGAGTCTGCTTGCGGAGAGAGAGGGATAGAAATTTAAGGAAATAAATAAAAAATAACCATATGCTGCCTATTTTGTTCCCCATGTATTTTGATCTTGCTTGTTGAGATCTTTCTAAATATATTTTAGTGGAAAAGCAACACACAACAAGGGCATTATTAACTGTCATTAAAACCAGCAAAACTTAATGTTAAACAACAAAATTGCAGGGTCCCCATAAACAAAAGCAGCACAACATTAAATGAAGTATAAGAAAGGTAAAGATACAGTTGGGAAAGTTTGCAGGCTGTTCTTAGCTTAATTTATCATATTAATTTGACAAAAGAAATACTCAAATGTACATATATATTATGCATGCAAATAACCTACTAATTTAGTTATCTTGAAGGTTAACACAATTACATTAAACCTATTACCATCGAAAGCAAGTGTGATATCTTTTAATGCTGCAATTTAGCAGATTTAGTACCAAAAGCATTCAGGCAGTTTTGTGTTTTAATTCATACCTCTCCCCCCACCCCAGCAAAACAGAGAAAATATGCTGTCTCTAGACTTTCAGAAATGTACAGAAGGCTCCTGAAACAATAAAAGTTTATTGCTGGTTTGTACATACATCAAGGTATCTTCAAAAAGAATGAAGGTAAATATAACAATTCCCAAATGTGCATAGTTGTTAAATCTATAAAAAAAATTGCAAAACTGATATTTGAAATTGCAGCTGATGGAATAAAAAGTAGGCGCTATGTTTACAGTGTCAGTTACAGTGACACTCCACTGAGCTCATTTCATCTTTTAATTTATACATGCCATGGATTAATGAGGTTGAAATGAGTTGCAAAAGTCAAGATCTTGCCCTGACCTGGATAGCCCAGGCAAGCATGATCTCATCAGATCTTGAAAGCTAAGCAGGGCTGACTCTGGCAAGTTCTTGGATGGGAGACTACCTTAGAATACCAGCAAGTTGGGAGGACAGGGGTAGGCTTTTATTCAGCCACCTCTCTGAATATCCTCCCTGTCCCCCAGTAGGGTTCAGTCACCAGAGGTCACTATGACTTCCAGGTGCGAGAACACACATATAATACCTTTTTTTAAAAAATCTTGATTCAAAGCCTTGACTTTCTGCTTTTGTTGATGGAAACGTTCTACTTTCTCAACGTATTTTCTACATTGGTTTAACTGCCAATGAACCTCTGTGGAACTGCCCTAGAATATCAGCTCACAGAAAGTATTCTGGAAAAGTTTCTGGGTGCATACCCAGGGTCAAACTAGGTGAGGTGGAGTCTCCAAATTCACCCTAGAGATTCGCTGCAACTTTGTTGAATGAATTCCCACTGTGGAACGCCTTTTAACTGGAATTAGTATTATTGTGGCAATTGGGAAAGAGTGGCTCCTGCCCCCCCCAAACTGTCTTCTGACCAGAAACAGTACATGGAAAGGCATTATTTGGTGATATGCCCCACAGAGCTGTTTCCAGCCTTTTTGCCCTGCATAAGATGGTGGTACTGACTAAAATCAGGCCTATTGCATGTTGTTAGAATGGCATGAATCCCTAGGCAAAGTCAGGGAAGTCATCACTTAATTCACATGGCCCTTAATTCACATGGGGCACTGAAGACAAGGCTGTAACCAGTGGTGGGACAGAGAATGTTTGTGAGAAATTGGAGAAAGGGATTTCAGTGATAAGGAGAAGCTTAGATAAAACTGCCCAGTGAAACAGGATATTAGACCGGTTTGGCCTGTTGCTGTTTGTATGCTTTTTGCATATTGAAGAATATTGGCTGTGAAATTGAAGAGTACTGATTGGGAGCCAATTCATTGGAGCAGGGATACCAGGTATTGTAAAGTCTGAATTGGACCTGATCCCTCCTTTATTGACAATTTTTGTACCTGTGAACACTTGTGTGGATATAAAAAAGAAACAGACTGAATATTTGCAAGTGATTCTCTTATCTTTAATATATGAAATTGACATTGAATGTGAGAAAGAGGCTTTCTTGACATGGAGCATCACACTTACTCCCCAGTTCTCCTATCTGTAGTACTCTCTTTTGTTGTACATGTGAGGGCTGGAGACCACTCAGAATTACAACTGGTCTCTAGATGGCAGAGATCACTTCCCCTGGAGAAAATGGCTGCTTTGCAGGGTGGACTCTGTGTCATTATACCCTACTGATGTTGCTTCCCTCCTGCTTTGGTCCACATTGTGATTTCAGATCACTCACAGACTTTCAGCCTAACCTACCTCACAGTGTTATTATGCAGATCAAAAGGGAGATGGGAGAATGATGTAAGGTGTTTTGGTCCTCACTGTGGACAAAGGCTATACGTTCCCTAAGTAGAGACTGCAGAGAGGGGGGAGGAGATTAAAAGATGAAGTAATATCAGTTCCCCTACAGAAAATGGCCATCTTGGATGGGTGGAAAGACAGCAAGGAGGGCACTTGCCCAGAGCCTCTTTCTAGAGCCCATTGTATTTTTCCTCACTGTGGACCATATTCCTAGTGTTTGTGTGTGTGTGTGTGTGTGCACGTGCGCAAGACCTCACAAATGAAATAGATCTTTTGCTTTCTTGACTGAAGACATTGTATGAGGCACTGTTGAGGCATATTACAACTGTAATAGGTCCAGAGCAATGAGTCTCAGAAACAAAATATATTCCCTAGCAGCTCTTTCCCTAGCCTATGACACCAAGTTATCAATGACTAGAATATTTTATATGGATCTAATAATTTATATGGATCAAATTCATTTAAGGACATCTATTGACTCCCCATCTATTAACTTCCCATAACAAAAGTCAATGTACACTGTATTTGCAATAGCACAAAGGTGTGGATAACTCTAAGCTTTGTGAAACATATTTTTGCAGTGCTCAAGTAGTAGAAACATTTACAGAAGATTCTCAGGAAAAAAAGATCTATCTGCTTGTGTACAAATAGTAGGATTTAGCTTTGCCTGTGTATATTAAACATTATAAAGATTTAGCAGCTTTCTGAAGAAAACCGTCAGCAACACTTTACAAGCAAGCCATACTTTCTTCTAATCCCTGCCCTTTTGTAAGAAAAATATCTACATTGAACAAAAGAGGGATTGGTTTTAAAGCTAAAATTCTTACTTTGTGTTTGTACATAACAATGAAAGCACTAACTAAATGAACATTGGTCAAAGATTTAAAATAAAAAAAAAATCATTAGGTAGTGGTTTTATGAACCTGTTTATAATTTTTTTTACCTGAAATTGTAAAACTTGAGTAGGGAAGTTCTGGTGCTGAATTTAGGCACCGGTTAACAGTTAGCTAGAGTTCAGGGCCTCAGATTTTAAGGGGGAGTCAAATTTGGGGGGGGGGGAGAGGAAATCACACCATAAATATTATTTGATTACCATTTTGTTGGTAATATTATGGAGCCTCTTCAACTTTACACAGTTTAGGACCTCAGCATATCTTAATCCTATTCTACCTGCTCAAGTCTTTTGCACTATTCCCATTTAGTTTAATTGAGCTTGTATTAGGGATGTGCAAAAAAAAAAATCGGAAGTACACGGATTCGGAAGTACACGGGGAAAAAAATTCGGATTCCCCTTGTACTGCTGAATGCCGTATCCGGAATAGCCGCATATACGGTGATACGCGGCTATTTCCGAATATACGGCCCTATTATACCCTATGGGCCATTGAAATCAATGGCAAATAGGGTATATTTGAAGCCGCCTGGAGGGGGGGGTTGAGGGAGAGCCCCCAAATTTGCAGGGGACCTGCAGGGGACTCTCCCCTCCAAACCCCCCAAGTCCCAAAAAGATTGGGCCAGGGGATCCCATTCCAGGGGCACCCAAAGAGGGTGCCCCTATTCCATCATTATACCCTATGGGCCATTGAAATCAATGGCAAATAGGGTATAATTGAAGCCGCCTGGAGGGGAGGGGGTTTGAGGGAGAGCCCCCAAATTTGCAGGGGGCCTGCAGGGGACTCTCCCCTACAACCCCCCCAAGTCCCAAAAAGATTGGGCCAGGGGGTCCCATTCCAGGGGCACCCAAAGCCAAACCTAACTTCACACCAGAGAATCTCTATAGGCCCCAAATGCACTGCAGACCTGGCTGCAGCAAACCCAGATGCCAGCTCTCCAGCCCTGCCCCAAACAACACGGGGAGAGCTGGCAAACCACAAAAAGCCTGCTGCCTCTGGGTCTCTCACCCAGGTGCCAGCTTCCCTGCCCCAAACAACACAATCTACAGGTGCCAGCTCTCCAGCCCTGCCCCAAACAACACGGGGAGAGCTGGCAAACCACAAAAAGCCTGCTGGTTCCGGGTCTCTCACCCAGGTGCCAGCTTCCCTGCCCCAAACAACACAATCTACAGGTGCCAGCTCTCCAGCCCTGCCCCAAACAACACGGGGAGAGCTGGCAGACCACAAAAAGCCTGCTGCCTCTGGGTCTCTCACCCAGGTGCCAGCTTCCCTGCCCCAAACAACACAATCTACAGGTGCCAGCTCTCCAGCCCTGCCCCAAACAACACGGGGAGAGCTGGCAAACCACAAAAAGCCTTCTGGTTCCGGGTCTCTCACCCAGGTGCCAGCTCTCCAGCCCTGCCCCAAACAACACAATCTACAGGTGCCAGCTCTCCAGCCCTGCCCCAAACAACACGGGGAGAGCTGGCAAACCACAAAAAGCCTGCTGCCTCTGGGTCTCTCACCCAGGTGCCAGCTTCCCTGCCCCAAACAACACATTTTAAAACAGATTTTAAAAAACCAAAACAAAACCAGAGAAACACAAGAGGCCAAGCAAACCAACTCAAGATTTTAAAAAACCAAAACAAAACCAGAGAATCACAAGAGACCAAGCAAAGCAACTCAAGATTTTAAAAAGTGGCCTTTCACCAATAAGGAAAATTAAGCCAAATCAGTCAACAACACACCCCAGCCCCCCCCCCCCCAACCCCACACCAAGAAAGTGACAACAGGAGAAAAAGGCCAAGCAAAGCAACTCAAGATTTTAAAAAGTGGCCTTTCACCAATAAGAAAACTCAGGCCAAATCAGTCAACAACAACATCCCCACCCCTAAAACCAGAACCAGAAAAGGGGGACAAAACAATGAAAATTAGGCCAAACAGCACCCCCCCCCCCCAATAACCTGAAGATAAAAGTAACACAGCAGCAACACAGCACAGCAGCAACAAATCAAACAATGAAACAGTAAAAAACTCAACTTTTAATAATACAGGAACTCCCCCCCCCCAAAAAAAAAAAACCCTTCACCCTAACCCCAAGAAATCCAAGCCACCCAAATCAGGAGAAGTAAAAGGACACTGCACTTTAAAAAGTCCTCTCACTAAATTAAGATATGGGCAAATTAGCAAAAAAAACCCCACCCCAGGCCCACACCCCCAGCAGAACCTAACCCCAACCCCAAATAGGTTACTCTACCCACCCAGTACTCACCCACCCAAATCTGAACAAGTAAAGGGACTCTAGTCCTTTTACCAACAAAAACTAAAACAAGAACCCCAAAACTGTCTTACCTTGTCTTCTCTGAGTCCAGGGAGGTCTCTGGTAAGGCAGTGAGAGAGCAGCAGGCAGGAGCTGAAGCCAAGGGCCAGCCACCAGCAGCAGCACAATCTCTCTCACATCAACCCAGCCACGTACACACAGCAATGGAGGAGTCCAGCAGGAAGACTCCTTAAAAAGGTTCTCTGGCCCTACAGAGAGCAATTTCAAAAAAAAGCACTGCTCTCTCTGATTGGCCAGAGAACATTGCTTACTTGGATACCCAAGTAAGCAAAAGATCAAAATAACAATGTAGCTGATGGCTGGGCCATCAGCTACACAGTACACAACAACAGCCCAGTGCAAAGCATGCATTTGCAATGCATGCATTTTGCAAATGCATGCTTTGGATTGGCTGCTGGGGCTCCTCTTCCCCCTCCCCCCCTCCCTGACCCCAGGGAGGCTATAGGAGAGGCAGGAAGAGGGCACTAAAGGCGGGAAGCTAAGCAAGCAGCTCCATTGAGGCTGCAGAATCCGCTTCCCGCCTTTTCTATGGAATTTGACAATTGACAGCAGCCTTTTGACAGCCGTACCGTATTCTCCCGAATAGCAGTTCGGAAGAATACGGCGAGCCACATTCAGGAGCCGCATTTTTGGCGGCAAGGGCATTCGGCTGCGGGCATTCGGCTGTATTTTCGACTCGGCCGAGCCGAATGCACATCCCTAGCTTGTATAGCAAACATTTGGAGATTTGGAGTCATGCTCCTGCCAAGGATGCTTTATGAATGCAGCGCAATCAGCACAACAATAATTTTATTTGGGTCATTAAGGGATTATTCATGGTACATGTGAATGGTGCACTGAACTCTTATCTTTCTTGGCTATGTTGTGACCAAACTCTGATTCTAATTATGTATCAGGTTTTGCTGCCTCTTTATTACTGTTAGCACTTGATTACTATGTGGCCAGAGAAGTGCATTTATAGCATGGTAAAACTTTATTCAGGTCCTGTGACATATAGGGCATTTTTGCACTGACCTTAATCAGCAGCGACACCCCTCTTCACCGCGCAGGATCGGCGCGGATTTTGCACTAATTGTCGCAGAGCACCCGGAAGAGCCAGAAGGTACTGCGGCTTTTGCGGCGCAAATGGAAACTGGGTTTTGGCGGTTTCCGTTTGCGCCGCAAAAGCCGCGGGACTTTCTGGCTCTTCCGGGTGCTCCGTGGCAATTAGTGCAAAATCTGCGCCGATCCTGCGCGGTGAAGAGGGGCGTCGCTGCTGATTAAGGTCAGTGCGAAAACGCCCATACTTTAAAATATGGATAGCCCATTATTTATTCTTCAGCCTGGCTAACATTATGATTTCATGGTTAGTGGAGGGAGGGATATGATTTTGTTTCCTCTGTGGAATTATTATGAAATACAAAAATGCCTTAATTAGGAAAAGATGCGACTTCTGACTTTCTCATTTCCCTCACAGCAAGCCACACCCTGCCCTGGATTGCCCAGGCTAGCAGGGCTGGCCCTAGGTCTTCTAGCACCCTAGGCACAGCACAGCTCTGCCCCATCTGAGTTGCTGGCCTCCTGCCTACTTGCGAGTAGAGCCAACCACCTACTCATGAGTAGTGCCTGCCACCTACTCACAAGTAGCACCTACCACTTACTCATTGGTAGCGCCAAGATGAGGCTCAACCCCTCCCACCTGCTTCTTCTCTTCCCTTCCCTTCCCTAGCATAGATGACGTTCAGAGTCAGCCCTGCCAGCTTCAACAGGACCCGGGCTTCTTCTAAGTTGTTTGAGGAGGGCACTTCCTGCCTACTCATGAGTAGCACCTCCCACCTACTCATGGGTAGTGCCAAGATGAGGCTAGGCTCCCCTCCCCTCACCCGCCCCCTCCCTTCCCTAGCACAGAGGAGGCTCAGAGTCAGCCCTGAGGAGACCAGAAATAGTAATAAAGTTCCTGAGTGGAGACATTTCCAGATAGACTATCTCCACTCAATCAAAATATTTGCAGAACTTCAAAGTAATGACTTGGGGGAGGGGGATGTAGAGGAACATGGGGGGTGTGCTGTGAGTTTTGTGTCCCAAGCTTGCACAGAATCGGTTCTATATACACCTGAACCTTAGTTACTTTGGCAGCTGCAGGCATAGGTGTAAACTATGCGGGGGTGGGGAGCTTGAGCCCCCCCCCCCCATTTTTCCAGCCGGGGCTGAGCCCCATCCAGGCAACCAACACAAGAGAGATTATCTTCAAAGGCATGAATGGGATGGTAGAGTCTACGTGTGATTTTCCCTCTGGGCTGTAATGACTTTACAACCTCAGCCCTCAGCTTCTTAGAAATGCTAATTGAGCTAAAACAGAATAAAACTCTGTTGGTCTTAAAGGTGTTACTGGACTCAAACTTTGTTCAACTAGTTAATGATTGGAAAAGAAATTGGGGGGAGGAATAACACTGTATTGCTATGTTGCATACATATTTCTATAGTATTTGGGGGTTCTTTTGGCAGATAGATATTTTGTGTCTTCTTCAAACCTGTGATTGTTTATATTCATTTAAGTGGATGCTGAACCAGATACTTTTGAAAATTAATGGCCCCAGCAAGCCTTTTTTTCTTCTTCTCAAAATGACTACACTCTTAAAGACTTGGTCAAGTAGGTGTGTATTGACAATTCTTCACCACCTAGGCATAGGGTTGCCAATCTCCAGTTGGGGGCAGGGAATCCCTGGGTTTGGAGGCCCTCCCCCTGCTTCAGGGTCATCAGAAAACAGTGGGGGGAAGGTTGAACAAAGCAGGAGTCAAGTTGCACCTTTAAGACCAACCAATTTTTATTCAGAACATAAGCTTTCGTGTGTTAAAAACATACTTCTTCAGATGAGCGGATCAGGTATAGTGAAGCGGAAGGGAAATGTCTGCTCGACACTCCATTATTCCCTATGGAGATCAATTCCCATAGGGTATAATGGTGAATTGATCTGTGGGTATCTGGAGCTCTGGAGGGGCTGGTTTTTGAGGTAGAGGCACCAAATTTTCAGCATAGCATCTGGTGCCTCTCTTCTAAACACCATCAAAGTTTCAAAAACATTGGACAAGGGGATCCAATTCTATGAGCACATGATATGTATATTTGCAGATCTTAATGTGACTGTTCTAAAAGTGAATTTCAAAAACAGGACACAGCAAGAGACCTCTGAGATACCATTATAACCACTCTTCAATGCCCCCCTTTTCCTGGGTTTGGCCCAGTCCATGGGCATTGTTGGGGGGGTGCTCCCTAAATTTATGGGGAGGGAGCTTCTCCATAAATTTATAGGTAGTGATAATGGAGGCTCCTCCCTATGATGTCACTGGATCAAATGCCTCTGATTGGGCCCCAGCTCCCTCCCCCCCAGAAATTGAAACGTCTATGCCCCTGGCTGCAGGTTCAGGAGGTGCAAACTCACAGCAGACCTCACCCAGATGCTCCTTTACATGCCTTCCAAGTTTGGTGTCTCTAGCATGCACAGGACCTGGTGTCTTTGGGGGGGGTACCATTTCAGTCAATAAAGAGAAGCTTCCAAGATTGAAAACTACCCTATTTCTTTTCAAGATTATGCTATACAGAACACTATATCTCAGGAAAAGTTTAGACCTTGACCCTTCTCTATGGCAACTGTGGTTTCTAGATGAGGGCATTTTTTTTTTTTTTAGAAGCAGTCAGTCATGACAGCCCTTCCAGCTGCCTGAAGTGGTACAGGACAGACTTCAGTGAGTTCTGATTACCATTTCAGAATTAATCACAGCTAAACAGAAAAGGAGAGCATGTACAAAAGTATATCTGTTTTGAACATTCTTTCCTGTCATATTGTATCAGATACAGTAAGTGGAAGTGGCCAGCAGTGCAACCCTAAGCAGAACTGTTATCTTTCCAACCCCTTTGACTTCAATGGACTGAATGTGTGATTTTATGAGTATTTTATCTTGTATGGAAGACTATATTTTTCTTAATAAATTTTATGGTTTTACTTAATATTAGAGTCCCTAATATTTTAAGCATTACTTTTCTGGACGTGGAATCCTGTATACACAGGTAAAAAGATCCTGAGTGAGCCAGGTGCCCACCTGACAATTCCCCATCCTCGTTTTGAGGGCATTTTGGCTTACATGCTTCCAGCATTACTGTAGTTTCGCTTCCTTAATCTGAGCTGCTGTTCCTGAACCTGCTAGAATCAATGTGTACACTGATGTTCATGAGAATTATAATACCCTTGCCTATTTATTTACTTCTTTATTTAAAGCCCATCTTTCTCCTCAATGGGAACCCAAAGCTGCATGCATAGTTCTTTCCAGGGCTTTTTTGAGCAGGAACACAGTTCTGGCAGGCTTGGTGTCAGGGGGTGTGGCCTAATATGCAAATGAGTTCTGTTGGGCTTTTTTTAAATCCATGCAACAGCCCTGTGAGGTAAGTTAGGATAATACTACCTCTGACTAGCCCTGAGTTACCTTTCCATGGCAGACTGAGGATTTGATCCTGGGTCTCCCAGGTCCAAATCATACACTTTAACTAGTACATGACAACAGTTCTTCAGTGTTCTGAAATCAAGCTCATTATCCTTCTGATAAATACCTCAGTCTATGTCCATCATGTCAAGTTCTTTTGTGTTAGCCAAATTGCCTCTGAGATCAAATTGGGGAATTAAATCAATAGGCAAATGGCCAGAGCAGGATCAACAACCTATGTCTACGGGAGTTGGAACTCACCAGAGACCCAATAATGAGATTGGTTACTAAAATTCAATTTGTTTATTGGAAATATAGGCTTCACAATCACACATTTACTCTAACACACAATCATAAAGAACTAAGAATACAGAGGTGAAAATTGGATACAGACATTTTCATTAGCAGGATTGAAGCAATGATCACAGGTGATACAGATGTCCGAAGAGAAGATCTCAGCAGCAATGGGAGGAGGAAAAGGGGTGGGGGGTAGCAAGAACTGGCCAGCAGATCCCGCCATAATGGACTCAGACCTGATCAGAGTCCGGGGCTACCTCTGCTGGCAATCAAGGGGTACTACCAGGACGACACCAGAACATTTATGTGTATGACCTTAAACAGAAGCTTAGCAGAAGGGGGGGCAATGCCCACTAGGGAATAGCTCTGATTGGAAGGAATACCTGACCATTGCCGTATGGATTGGTTCCCATTGACGACCAATGAAGTCTGGAATTCTATTACCATGTGACGATTTGGAACCCAGATGCTTACTACTTGTGACACCTCTTGGAAACCTTTAGCAAGACAAAAAGGAGGAAAGGAAAAACAATGGATGTGGCTTGTTGGCAGCTCGTCTTAATGTTGGGTATTGACGTTGATGAGCTGCTGGCTTCATTGGTGCAACCTCCTTTCATCTGAGTCAGCAGTAGTCCATATGCATAGACATGATTGTAGCTGTGTACATGATGTGGCTGCTTTGGAGTAATGGTGACTGGGAAGAAGATGTGTTGTCCTTTTCCACCCTCCCTCTGAAAATGGCTTTTCCTTTGTCTTTCTGGCTTTCTCAGTGTAGTGAAGCCTGGTCAGGGATGAGGAATAACTGAAACAGTAGTCTTCCTGCCTGTTACTGTATATTTGAAATGTGCATTCAGAGCCTTATACGTGGCTCTGTGTTAGTCTCTGGGTTAAAATCCCCATCCCTAGCAATATTTGGCAAACTGCTAAGAGTTGAAACATAGTCCATTACAGATGACCTCCCATAATGCACAGTCATCAGTAGGTAGTTATAGGAGATTTTTGGGAGACCACGGCCTGTTGCTCACATTTGGTTGTCATGGGTCTGAAGAAGAATAGTTGGTTTTTATACCCTGCTTTTCTCTACCCTAAGGAGTCTCAAAGCAGCTTCCAATCACCTTCCCTTCCTCTCCTCACATCAGGCAGCTTGTGAGATAGATGGGACTGAGAGAGTTCTGAGAGAACTGTGACTGACCCAAGGTCACCCAGCAGGCTTCATGTGAAGGAGTGGGGAATCAAGCATGCTCATCCAGATCAGCCCCATAGCTAGCAACTTTTTGCTCAGGGGGCCCAAGTGGGGCCTGCTATTAGATGACTGTGTGGAGCTGTCACACCATGCTTATAAATAACCAATAAATAAATAATAAATACCAGTGGGTTATTGCGTAAAATGTTTCAGGGTTGTTATTGTTACAAATAAAAGTGGTTTATTGCACACTAATATTTCAGATTTGTTATAATTTATTACAGTAATAGTCAACTCCAAAGTAAGGTCTGGACCACCATATATCACAGGGATGGCCAAAGTGTGGCTCGGGAGCCACATATGACTCTTTCACACATATTGTGTAGCTCTCAAAGCCCCAACTGCCCCATTGGCCAACTTGGAGAAGGAATTTCTCTCTTTAATACACTTCCTCAAGTCAACGAAGCTGGCAGCTTAGAGAATGCATTTAAAGTTGCTTTCTTTCCACCCTTTCCTCCTCCAAACTATTTGCCTTCCTTTCTCCCTTCTCTCCCTTGCTCCCTGCAGCTCTCAAATATCTGACATTCATGTCTTGTGGCTCTCAAACATATAGCATTTATTGCATGTGGCTCTTACATTGGCCATCCCTGATATATCATATGCCCCTACATTCAAGGGATTCTCTCCTAGGAAACGTGTGCTGGGTCTTTCTTCAAAAGCAGTTCTTGTGCCTGTCGCTCAAAAACCATGTGCCCCCAGGACAATCACACAGGCAGAAACAGAACATCACTATGGTCTGGCACCTTTAAGACCAACAAAGTATTATTTAAAGTAGAAACTTTTGTGTGCAAACACACTTCCTCAGATACAAACAATCAAATAAAATATCAAGTCCTGCTTGGGGCAGCTGTTACAGAACAGCCATGCAGAGCCAAGATGCATTGAGCTGAAATAGGCCTGTAAGATCAATGAATGGCAGCAAATTAGCACATAAATGCAACAGGTAACAGGGGTGTGAGAATGAAACCAGAGTCATTCCTGCAAACCCCCCAAGCCAAGTGAAAGTCATCCCAGGATACCTGTGATAACAGACTCTCAGCATGTATACACTTCTTCACATACATAAAAACAGATTTCCTCAAATATTACATTTCATTGCTAAATGAGAACTAACACATTTCAGAAATGCTTCAGTTCCTTATACCAAACTAAGTTTCCTGAATTTGAATTCATTCACAAGCACATTGAAAGAACATTGCAACTTTGCATCCTGACTTCATTCATTTAAATAGTCCTTGTAACCTTTTATATGAATATAACAAATATTTCCATTCAAATTCTGTCTGAGCAGACAAGCTTTGACAGTTGAAACCTCAGATTCCCAAAAACCAAGACAAATCAATCACTGGACATAAGATATTCTTGCTCACCTGTTCATTTTCAACATTGTATATGCTGTTAAGTGCCAACAATTCCTGCCTGATTCAGTAGTAGAAGAAGATATTGTATATCCTGCCCTCTGAATCTGAGTAGCTAACTATCTCCTTTATCTTACTCCCCCCCCCAACAGAGGCCTGAGAACAAAAGAAGCAACTGAGCTGGCAAATGGTTACTTTTATGGCTCTGAAGGTGTCAACAATGCTAGTTTCAGGGAGACATGATCTGCAGCTGGATTTGAGAATCACCAGAGTTAAAACAACACCTGACATTAGTCTGCATTGAAAACACACATTGAAAGGAAAATTACTGAAGAGGCTGTGAGAGGGGGCCCGTAAAAAGTGCAAGGAGGCACCTTCTCCTCCAGCCCCTTGAGAGCTACGGTGCTGTTCCAGATTAAGAGTCCACCACTCTTAACCACAACACCATGCTAGGTCTCAGAAAGTGTTAGATTAGCATCATATTTCCTGGTATACCAGTGGTCACAAATAACATAAGCTAAAATCTATGCATGGAGAAATAAATCTGATATCGAAATAAACCTCATATCATGTGAACTTTACTTTTAAAAATATTTTCTTTTTCTAGGACACACCCAAGAATCAACTGTTTTAGTCTTCTAAAGGGGAGTAGAATTAATATCTTTTATTGAGTGCTATGAATAGAAACTGACACTGAAAGTGAAATAAACTTAATTAGTGTAATTTTAGCTAGTGTCTGTCATGACTGAAAGCATTATAATGTAACTTAAAATGAAAGTATTTTATAGCATATACATATCAATATACTCTATGTTTAAGCACATTAAAGCACTAAGCACACTAAGAAATGCAATCATTTGTAATGTTTGTGGCTTATAAACGCAATTTCTGTTTCCCCCTCCCATACACTGTATATGGAATCTGACATTTCTAAATAAAATTAACTTTGTTCTTTAGTTTTCATTTGCTTCCATGTGTTGCAGTAGGCATTTTTAAATCCATAAAATGGAAATATTCCTATTTAACACAGCTGCATAAAATTCAAAGCTTCCAATTCATAGTGGAGCTTGAGCCTAATGGGACATATTTGTGTGTCTACATATATCTAGTGTGTATGGTTAATATAAAGTCCATTTGTTTTATTTGCACTATTATTAATTGCTACGGTACTTTAAATTTGAATGAAGTTCATGGGAAATTACAGCTAAATATGATGTTCCTCCATTTTTAGAATGCTCAGATGGTTCACAGGTTCAAGCCTAACATTTTCTTCTTTTTCTATAATGTAAACCACTCTAAATATGTAACATAACAATCCAACTAAGATTTCTTTTAAAAATAATGGAAACCTATTCATTGCCACTGATAAGCTTAGAAGTGACTCTAAGAAGCTTGTTCACACATGACAAAGCAATTGTCATCAGCAGCTTTTAGAAGTCCAACAGAGACTGACCTTTCTAAATGTATCCTTGTGGTTTAGGGGAGGGTGGCTCAGTGGTAGAGCATCTGCTTGGGAAGCACGGTGGCTCAGTGGTAGAGCATCTGCTTGGGAAGCAGAAGGTCCCAGGTTCAATCCCTGGCATCTCCAAAAAAGGGTCCAGGCAAACAGGTGTGAAAAACCTCCGCTTGAGACCCTGGAGAGCCGCTGCCAGTCTGAGAAGACAATACTGACTTTGATGGACCGTGGGTCTGATTCAGTATAAGGCAGCTTCATATGTTTACATATGTATGTTTGATGGATATCTCCCCACATGTTATGGTCTGTAATAAATGGTTATTAATCTACTTTGCTTACATTTCTTACTAAACTTCACAGCAGTATCGTCATGCCTGACTTGTGCAGGCAACAACCTTTTCTTTTTAGAGGTTAAAGTGCAAGATGATGGCAGAGCACACTTATGATGGTAAAGCAGGCCCATCTAGTTATGCGAGACACCTAATTAAAGCAGCAGTACCTGCCCAAAGCAATTATAAGCTACAGCAACAATCCTCTCATCCTCTGCTCTCATCTGTGTAGGGGCATGTGATGTTGCTGATGTCACTACGTCACTTCTGAGGAAAACTTGTCATGGCCCTCTCTGACTAACTCAGTGACCCATACTTGGAGTCCTCAGAGGAAGAGCCCAGGGAACCAAGGCCACCAGCCAAGAAGGACCAGCAGGATGAAGAAGAACATAAAGTTGCTAAAGTGCCTGCTGACAATGGCCCAGCAGCACCAAAGGCCATACTGCCTGACCCTGCAATGGAGGCCTCACCACCATCCCCAGAAATAGTCATCAGGCCTCTACTGGGCAGGATGCCAACCTAGGTCCATAGCCTCCCAAGGAACACTCTCACTTGGCAGGAATGGTGATGCAGAAGGCTAGGGCCAAGGCGGCCCAAAGCAGATGAAGCATTCAACTAGTTGCATGCAACCCAATCCCTGAGATAGGCAGTGAGCAGTATTCTTTGCAGAATCCTGGTCCAAACATGGTGCAGCCTCAGGAGTCCAACACCTGCCTGATTACTTCTCAGTAGGGTTGCCAAGTCCAATTCAAGAAATATCTGGGGAATTTGGGGGTGGAGCCAGGAGACTTTGGGGGTGGAGCCAGGATAGAGTTGCCAAGTCTGACTTGAGAAATATCTGGGGACTTTGGGGACGGAACCAGGAGACTTTTTGTGATATAAGAAACAGAAGGAGCAGGGGAAAGGACACCAAACATTTTCCTGGGAGTAAGCCCACTCACCATAATGGGACTTATTTACAAGTAGGCCTGCCTTTTACAGGGCCCAAGATGATGTGAATAGCCAACCCTTCTCTCACATGGAGGACATAGCCTTTCACTGGCTGCTGCAACACTTGGGTCCCCTCATGAACTGATGAGTCTTGCCCACTATGCACCACTCCATAGAGATGATGGTCAAGGGTCAGTTCTCTAGAGCACAAGGCAGAATCATGCACTTCATGGCAGACCTCTGGAGCAGCCAGCATGATGGTTATACCTCCCACCACCCACTGATGGCAACCAGAGAACTTCTCTGTCCAGTCAGAGCACAGCCCAGGCCCCTGATCCTCTCGGTGTGGCTGAGCTGAGCTTACTGCTGCCTCTTCCAGTAGACCCCACAAGAAGACATACCCACACTCCAGCTTGTATCAAAGCAAAGTGTATTATACAGTTATCTACAACAGTGACTATATACAGATACTGGAACAAACTAACAAAGTGCTTCACCATACATCCAATAATCCTCAAGGGAAAAGAACGAAGGCACTTATCTACATTTATACAACAGCCAGCCAATGGGAGCAATGTACAAATTGCTGAGTCACTGTACATCTGACTCCAGCTCACATGATGCAGCTGTCACTGGCTGTCAGACTCAGATCTAAGATCTAAGCATGCTTCTTCACTCCTTATGCAGACTCTTTGTCAACAGATCCTGCCTCCAGTGATCCCTTGGAGTACTGGTCAATGGTCATGTAAGGCTGCCATCTGACCCAACCTCTCTTGTGTGGCCATGAGCCTCATCTCCTGGCATCCCACAAGTGTCCAGTGTGAGTGGGTGTTCTCCCATCTAGGAGACATTCTTAACCCTCACCACTTCCACCTGGTCCCAGCTAGGGCAGACAAGTTGGCCTTCTTCAAGGTCAACCTCCCCCTGCTGAGCTACCCTTCTCCGACTTCACAGTGTAAGATCCAAGCCTCCTGTTGTCCCCCTGAACATCCCCTCATTCCTCCTCCTTTTTGGGTGAGTCAGCATGTGGCTCTTTCACCCAACAATTACCTCATGAAACAACATCTATCTCAGATTCAAGGTTCTGGTTATGGCCTATAAGGCCTTGAGCAGTCTGGGACTGACGTATCCACGGGACCTCCTCCTCCATTATGTCCCTGAAAGAGTGTTACGCTCTACAGGTCATAATCTCCTGGTGATCTCTGACCCTAAAGAGGTCCAGCTGTCCTTAACGAGGGACAGGACTTTTTCAGTCCTGCCCCCAACCTGGTAGGATGCTCTTCCAGAAGACACTAGGGCCCTGCAAAATCTTTTCCATTTCCATTTCCGCAGGGCCTGTAAAGCAGAGTTGTTCTGCCGGTGATGGTTGCCTGGCTGGCACTCTAGAAAGCAGACTGGTAGCAAGTAATAACATATGTCATTGGGTTGAAATTTGTTTTTAAGTTAACTGATTTTATTGAAAATTATTTGTATTTTACTGTTGTACATCGCCTAGAGCCCAGTGTCAGCTGGGATGAGGCGATTTAAAAATTTAATAAATAACAACACAACACCTATCTCATGATTGTTTTAAATGGAACACTCTGATTTCCACTGGTCTTGTAGGGCTGAGGTACCTGACAAGCTGTTATGGGGTTACTTTGGGAAGCCCTTGTCAGATCTACTGCCTTTCTATTGTGGTATCACTCATCACTTTAAATGGAAAACTCTGGTTTTCACTGGTCTGTTGGGGCTGGGGTGCCCACCAAGGTTTCATGGAGTAACTTTGGGGAGTCCCTTTCAAAACTCTGGGCATGTCTGCCTTTCTGTCCTTCAGAACCCACCTTTGAAGTTTTTTTGGGGGGGGGAGGGGTTGCTGTGAGCATAGGGGAATGCTTGCTTTGCTTCAAGTGTCTGGTTGGGAGGAGAGAATCTGCTCAGTTGAACTTTTCCTGTGAGTATGGTGTCACTGGCTTGTTTCCGAAGTGTTCCATAAATTCCTTTAATTGCAGCTGTCTTTTGCAGAGACAGCAGTGGGGAGACATTTTTTGGGGGGGATCCATAACTGGGACCTCAGAAATGTAATACACCCCAAACTTAGAATGACTGTAGGGGAACACATGTCAGGGTGAGGTACCCTGTATATTTGGGGTGTGTAGCTTGCAGGGGCTTCCTTCTATACATTTTTGAGCCTGCCTGACGTTTTCCCCAAAAGCACTTTCCTGGCTTGACCGTAGCCCTATTTCCAGTGCCACAGTGGCACTGGTACTGCTGAATTTGTAAAAATTCCCCTCCCAACTTCAGTTTCTACTGCAGATATTTTCTGGGACTTTAATTCTATTTTGTTGGTCTTCTGTTGCCCATAAACCCTAACCCTAACCCCTTGGTGGGGTTGCTGCTTTCCCCCCTCCATTAGAAACATCGGAGGAAGGGGGCATCTTCTTTGAGGGGGTTGTAACCCTGTAAATGCAATTCTCACCAAACTTGGAAGCCTGGTAGAGGAGAGTCAGCCAGAGGGCCACTGTGAGTCTCATGTATCATGTCTCTGAGTGCATTCACATACATTAAATAACATGCTTTGCAACTTGGTTTTTACTGTGTAAGAATACCAAAATCCACTTGCAAACAGTCACCATGTGAAAGCACTCTCTAGCTTGCACAGAATCCATTCTATACACTTTTGAATTTCCTGAACCTGCACCCGTCACTTCCTCAGAAAGCATTTTCCTAGGGGCACCTTCTTTTGGGGGGTCATAACTCAGACCTCTTCAATCCAATTATCACCAAACTTTGAGATCAGGTAGAGGAAAGTCCTGTAAAGAGTCTGCCATGAAAACGTTGTAAAAGCAACGTCACCCCAGAGTCAGAAACGACTGGTGCTTGCACGGGGGACTACCTTTTTAGAGGAAAGTCATCCAGAGATCTCCTGTGAGTTTGATGTCTCTAGCACACCAGAGGGGGGTGTTCTACTGCATCATGAATCTCATGAACCAAGCCAGTTTGTCTAGTATCAAAATGTTTGTGACAATTCATGGTTCATGAACTGTGCATACCACAAACCAAGAACCAATCTGAATTTTGTTTTCCCAGTTCATACACATCTCTAGTGTTTTCTGTCTATACAAAGTTAATTTAATGCAAGAGTTAAAAATATGTGTTTTCATTTCAACTTATGTAAGTAATCTTAAACCCCACAGAAGCATTTATAGAAAATCAGTTTTTAATTATGCTAGATAAATGACTTCAATATTTCCTTGTTAAGAATTTCATTTTCTCAGATGGAAATCAAATTACATGTAGGGAACAATTTGTGATTTTTTTTTAAAAAAAAGCTCCGTTTGGTAACATCAAATGTAGGTTCTTTGCATGTTTCTCATAAGTACTCTATAAGGTAATAACTGTTATTCATATAAATACAGAATAATGTTATGGCATGGCATTTCAAATATCTCTAGATTAATATCATACCTGAAATATTTATTGTTTTCAAAGGAATATGCTAAAATCAAGAGAACATGCATCCCCACAACTTTTGTATCCTTCCACTTTCACAGAAGAAAGTTTGTTTGTTTTTTACAGCAGCAATAATTTTGTCATGAAACCAAAGATATTGGGTGGATCCCAAAGGCTGTGCTGAGCATCATGGAACCTGCATGTACACAAACCATATGAGCTGGGAGATTATGTGCAAAAAGCTGGCTGGATTCATCTGATTGAAAGAAAGGACTGTATGAATTACATTCCATTTTAAATTTGTGCTGAATCTTAGTCTCCACGGAAGACAAATTGCCAAATAACATTTTATTGGTGATTACATTTTATGGAATATTCCAGTTTGACAAGACAATGTGCTATATTGCTTCTCAGCCATGGCTAAAGTATGTTGGATATTATCTCTGATAACTTATCATGCTGAGTATTGCAAGGAACTCTGAACATTGTATATTCAGCAATTTTAGCTATTAGGTTATTTTAATTAGGCAAGAACTGATTCATGGAGTACTAATATAGCATAGTTGTCACCTTCCCTGACTGAAGCCCATGTTCTTCCAATAACATTTGAAGGGTGTAAGCTTGTAGGAAAGAACTCATCAAACGACAAACTTTTGTGAATTCTGTTCATTTAGAAGGCCAATTAGGCAGATGTGGCAATTGATGTGGCAGCTGTTTCATCCGAAAGGATGCATAATTCCAGTATAACCTCATGCAGGACACATATTCCTACCACCTGGTCTGATTTCATAATTATGTGATGAAAGTCCTTTCAGAAATGCTCATATGGGTCTATATATTTTAAGACTAAATGCGATCCACTGGAGAAGGAAATGGCAAACCAGTATCCTTGCCAAGAAAACCCCATGAACAGAAACAAAAGGCTAAAAGATATGGCGCTGGAAGATGAGACCCTCAGGTCAGAAGGTGCCCAATATGCTACTGGGGAGGAGTGTTCAAGTAACCACAGAGAGAGAGTGAAGCGGCTGGGCCAAAGCCGAAAGGATGCTCAGCTGTGGATGTGTCTGATGGTGTAAGAACAGTCCGATGCGTCAAAGAACAATTCTGCATCTTAACGGGGAATGTAAGATCTATGAATCAAGGTAAGCTAGATGTGGTCAAACAAGAGATGGAAAGACTGAACATCGACATCTTGGGAATCAGTGAACTAAAATGGACAGGAATGGGTGAATTTAACTCAGAGGATCACTACATCTATTATTGTGGCCAAGAGTCCTGCAGAAGAAATGGTGTGGCCTTTATAGTTAACAAGAGAGTGAGGAAGGCAGTAATGGGATACAATCTCAAAAATGACAGAATGATCTCGGTCCATATCCAAGGCAAACCATTCAATATCACAGCAATCCAAGTCTATGCCCCAACCACTGACGCAGAAGAGGCTGAAGTGGACCAGTTCTATGAAGATCTACAACACCTTCTAGAATTAACACCAAAAAAAGATGTCCTCTCATCATAGAGGACTGGAATGCCAAAGTAAGAAGTCAAAAGGTGACCAGAACAACTGACAAGTTTGGCCTTGGAGAACAAAATGAAGCCGGGCAAAGGCTAATAGAGTTTTGTCAAGAGAACAAGATGGTCATAGCAAACACCCTCTTCCAGCAGCCTAAAAGGCGACTCTTCACGTGGACATCACCTGATGGGCAACACAGAAATCAGATTGATTATATACCATACCAAACCTTTAATGGCATAATAGATTCAGATAAAAATACACAGAATATAAAAATTTAAACATTGGAGATAAAATCAAAATAAAACCAAGCTTACAGATGCATTCAGACATGGTCAAGATTAAATTTAAGGATGTCAGCCAGAAATTTTGTCACATCCTCACTAACCACCCCCTCAGTATCACTCAATAAATAATAACAGGGTGGCAGAATAGACAAATCTGGAGAAAAAGAAAGCTTGGCTTGACTCTATAATTATTCCAATATACAAAAAGGGGGGGTTGGAGTTACCAGAAAATTTCCGCCCCATTAGTTTATTATCTATAGTAGATTGATTATATACTCTGCAGTCAAAGATGGAGAAGCTCCTTACAGTCATCAAAAACAAGACCTGGAGCTGACTGCAGCTCAGATCATGAGCTACTCATCAAAAAATTCAGGCTTAAACTGAAGAAAACTGGGGAAGCCATTAGGCCATTCAGGTTTGACCTTGATCACATCCCTTATGAATACACAGTGAAGGTGAAGAATAGGTTTAAGGAACTAGAGTTGATAGAGTGCCTGAAGAACTATGGACGGAGGTTCGTGACATTGTACAGAAGGCAGCAACCAGCACCATCCCAAAGAAAAAGAAATGCAAGAAAGAAAAGAAATGATGAGGCTTTACAAATAGCTGAGGAAAGAAGAAAAGTGGAAGGGAAAGGTGAAAAGGAAAGATTCACCCAACTGAATGCAGATTTCCAGAGAACAGCAAGGAGAGATAAGGAGGCCTTCCTGAAGGAACAATGCAAAGCAATAGAGGAAAATAATAGAATGGAAAGGAGAAGAGATCTCTTCAAGAAAATTGGAGAAATCAAGGGAACATTTTGTGCAAAGATGGCCATGATAAAGGACAAAAATGGTAGGGACCTAACAGAAGCAGAAGAGATGAGTAAGAGGTGGCAACAATACACAGAAGAATTATACAAGAAGGATCTCAATGTCCTGGACAACCATGACAGTGAAATCGATGACCTTGAGCCAGGCATCCTGGAGTGTGAAATGAGCCTTAGAAAGCATTACTAACAACAAAGCAAGCAGACATGATGGTATCCCAGTTGAGCTATTCAAAGTCCTAAAAGATGATGCTGTTAAAGTGATGCACACATTATGTCAGCAAATTTGGAAAACATAACAGTGGCCACAGGATTGGAAAAGATCAGTTTATATTCCAATCCCAAAGAAGGGTAATGACAAGGAAAGTTGAAACTATCGCATTATTGCACTCATTTCACATGCCAGCAAGGTCATGTTAAAGATCCTACAAGCTAGGCTTCAGCAGTATGTAGATTGGAAACTACCAGAAATTCAAGCTGTGTTTCTGAGAGGTTGAGGAACTGGAGATCAAATTGCCAACATTCGATGGATTATGGAGAAAGCACGGGAGTATCAGAAAAACGACTATTTCTGCTTCATTGACTATGCTAAAGCCTTTGATTGTGTGGGTCACAACAAACTGTGGCAAGTACTTAAAGAGATGGGAGTACCAGCCCACCTCACATGTCTCCTGAGAAACTTGTATAAGGGTCAAGAAGCAACTGTCAAAATGGGATATGGAACAACTGATTGGTTTAGAATAGGAAAAGGAGTTCGACAAGAATGTATATTGTCACCCTGTTTATTTAATTTATATGCAGAATACATCATGCAGAATGCTGGCCTGGATGAAGCACAAGCTGGAATTAAGATTGCAGGGAAAAACCTCAACAACCTCAGATATGCAGATGACACTACTCTAATGGCAGAAAGTGAGGAGGACCTAAAGAACCTCTTATTGAGGGTGAAAGAGGAGAGCACAAAAGTAGGCTCGAAACTCAACATAAAAAAAACTAAGATCATGGCATCCGGCCCCATTGCACCTTGGCAAATAGAAGGGAAGACATGAAAGGAGTGACAGACCTCAATTTTCTGGGATCCAAGATCACTACTGATGGTGACTGCAGCCATGAAATTAAAAGACGTTTGCTTCTTGGGAGGACCGCTATGGCAACACTGGGCAGTATAATAAAAGTAGAGACATCACCCTGCCAACAAAAGTCCGTATAGTCAAAGCAATGGTATTCCCAGTTGTAATGTATGGCTGTGAGAGCTGGACCATAAGGAAGGCCGAGCACAGGAGAATAAATGATTTTGAGATGTGGTGCTGGAGAAGACTCTTGAGAGTCCCTTGGACTGCAAGAAGAACTTCAGTCCTAAGGGAAATCAACCCAGACTGTTCCCTGGAAGGTCAGATGCTGAAGCTCAAATACTTTGGCCACCAAATATCCCCTTCTTGCTGTCTAGGCTATATCTTTCTGTTGTTTGGCCATAAGTTTGTATTCTATTAATATGATAACACTGAATTGTTTTCCATCTTCCACAATTGAGCATTAGGTGTTTGGTTGCTGTATTTTCTTCTTATTTTCAATGGTCAGTGATTAAATAAGAATGTAAATATCTGAGTGCGATCAGACAGGCTTTTTGGCATGAATAGTAGATATGAGTGCCCTATCTTCATCAAGCCGCATTCCAAAGTGACAGCTGCCCCTCCCACACACACCCGCGCACACAAAAATTAATGTCATATGTTTTCCTATGGGGGAGTAATGCAACAGTCCCTGATGGGAGGCTAGGGATCCACCCACCCAAGGAATGCCAGATGTTTCCTAAGGGGGAAAAAGGGGGGTCAGCCACTGGTGTTGCAGGCTTCATATTGTTTGGGGAAAGCGTGTTTTGCAACAGACGTTATTTAGAGAATTGTGGAGATGCAACAGTTCTAAGCGGACATAGTTTGGAGAGGTAACATACCCAACGGATAAGATGATGGCTTTAAAACTGAACACGGCTAACCTTATACGTGTAACATGTCCCTTTAACAGCTGGTTGCATGTCGATACAACTCTCTGGGGACTCAGTAATGCCATAGAGTTTTGCATGAATCCTAGATCTTTGGTTTGTCAGGCACCCCACAATTATTTGTTGAGAGGATGCTGTTGTGTGTGTAAAATGGTAGCTATTTTTGCACCGGTTTTGTTTGCAAAGAGGAATACGTCGCTGATTTTTATAAATTTATAAGCCTTGGAGTTATGTGGTGTATGTGGGAGGGGCAGCTGTCACTTTGGAATGCGGCTTGATGAAGATAGGGCACCCCTATCTACTACTGGCCTGCCATAGCCACCCCCAACCCCAGATTGAATGTGTGCAATCACACATGCAAATCTGCTCCCCATGATCCACTCATTCTTACCCCATGGTAGAATGTCTCCCACACACGTTAAAGAGCCACCGGGAACTTTCCAGTGGCAAAGTCCTTGCTACAACTCTGTTGCACATTTCCAGCCATGTAATTGGCCTTGTCACACAATGAAAACACCATGCACATTCAGGAGCAGTGTGAACGCTCATCTCAGTGTGCATGTGGCCCATGCCTGTGTTAGCTGCTGGGCAGACACTATCTGATTTTCGCGGTGCATCTTTAACTAGGGCAGCTTTTTAAAAGCCAAGATACCAATTGGCTTGTCAAATCCCAACCTCTCTCTTGCTCTTTCTTATCATACATATGCATGCGCGCATGCACACACATATACAATAATCAATTCATTGACTGGCTTTATTGATTGGTTATGACTTAGTTCTCTTGCTTCCTATACTGGGGGAGAATTTTTTTTTAAAACAATTTAGTCAAGATAAAACACCATTTTAGATCTCACTTTAAAGATAGTGAATAAAGATATCAGTTTTCTTCAGAAATATCTGAAGATTCTGAATTTGCTCTTTTATAGAAATATGTATATAATCTCTTTAAAGGACTGAATAAAGAAGAGGCAAATAAATGCTAATACCTACAACAATAATAATTGTGGCAGAATGGGCCTGTTCTGGTCTGTAGGCCCCATTCCTTCCTGCCAATGTCAAGGTTTCTCCAACACTAGGAAAGGCTTTTCTTTCTTTCCAATAGCCCACTGCCACCACCTGACCTTCGTAGAAATTGTCCACTGGGAGGGTCAGAGTTCCCAGCTTCCCTTCCAAGTTCTGAGGCCTTGCCTCTGTGTCTCCTGCTGTCCAACACCTGGTCACCATGGGGACAGTTTACTGTCTTGTGCACTCTTGGAGGAATAGCCACTTGCCTGCTTCCCCCCAGTACTCCTTTAAAAATAGCATGTCCAAGACAGTGGAGGTCTATGTGGTACAGAGAACCGCTGCCAGCCTCAAAAGTTATAAAGTATTTTTTAAGAAGAATATGTTCATAAGCATGCTGTTAGCACATCATTGGATCGAGCAAGGGATCCAAAATAAGTTAGTAAAATGCACATCCTCTGTCCCTATCTCTATACATGCCATATCAGTTGTTAAGATACAAGACAGACTATTTAGCTTTAAGAAATTACAAGTCCCTACAGAGTCCCACTAATCTGCAGCTTTTTTCTAGTTCTTCAGGCAAGTATACAGTCAAAGCAGCTCCCTCTTCAGTTATGAATTCTTTCTGTTCTCATGGACTCCACACCAGCCAGAGAAACTTTTCTCCTTTCTCCCCTGAGTTTTATCACCTCTCTTTTCCTCACCCACTGACCAGGTCAGGCCAGGTAAGAGAAGTGTTACCTGCAGCTTCTTTCTGGAAATTATACCTAGGTCAGCTCTAGTCTAAAGTCCTCCAACTCTCTGTTCTCTGCTTGGAAAAGGGGTGTGAACTTGACCCAGCCATTATCTCTCCTGCCAGATATGGTCGAGGACCTGTCTACCTTAGGGACCGTCTCTCCCCATACGAACCCCAGAGAGCACTGAGGTCAGCTGGAAAAAACTTGTTGACCACCCCCGGACCGAAAGAGGTGAAGCTGCAATGTACCCGTAACCGGGCCTTCTCCTCTGCAGCCCCGAACCTATGGAACCAACTTCCAGAGGAAATGCGGGCCCTGCGGGACCTTGAACAATTCCGCAGGGCCTGCAAGACCTTCCTCTTCCGACTGGCTTTCGCTGACGAAGAAAGAAATTGCTAATGACTACCGCCATTATAAAAGCACAACTAGCATTAGCACTTTTATCAACTTAATTAAGTGATTTTAAACCTATCAGAATTTTTAATGTTTAATGTTAATGTAACCTTGTCTTTTGTATAAGGGAAACTGAATGATGTTGTTAGCCGCCCTGAGCCTGCTCCGGCGGGGAGGGCGGGATATAAATAAAATTACCTACCTACCTACCTACCAGATTGATTAGCATTTGTATGAAGTTAAGCTGGAAAGCAACTGGACTGTCTTCCCCACTTTCAGCTTGTTCTCTGCCCAGAGCAAAAAAAAAAAAAAAACTTTTAAAACTCAGAGTGGAGGTTTTGCTCATTTCAAACCTCCAAAGGAAAAAAATGCATTTCTTCACAATAGTCTTACAACTAAATTAATTTTATACAGACTACTGTTTTCAAGAATAAGATAAATTAGATTTTAGTGGAATGGTTCATATGGAATCAGCATGATATTGAAGTAATATATGGGGCTGATGTAGGTGTTGCTTTGATTTCTTAACTATGTTGCTTTCACTTCTGATTTTTTGAGCAGTGTTAGGATATAGTATTTAGAGAAAAGGTATAGAAATAGACATTTGGAAACCATAAGCATATTATGATCAATTTGTAAAGGACGTAGTTGATTATACTAACAATGAATGCTTTTGGTTATATTCTGTAGCCTTTGTGGGGTTTGATTTATTTGACTTATTTATAGCCAAAACACTTAATATAAACAATACATAAAAAAAAAACCCTGATGAGGAACAAGTACGATTCAATTGCTGTTACATGGAAGTGAATGAATCTGTTTGGGGAAGAAAGACATCTAGGGCAGGGAATATAATGCATAGGGTACAGAATATGTTCCAGGCTTTGTATGTTTTATGTTTCTGCTCTTACACTGCCAAGAGAGACAGAGGTTTACAACAGGGGTGTCAAACTCATTTGTTATGAGGGCCAGATCTGACATAAATGAGACCTTTAGGGGCCGGGCCATGTTGGGTTGGGCTGAGCCATGTTGTGTCAGGCCATGTGTGTACCTATTTAAGATTAGGTAGCAAAGACATAAATTTTATAAGGAACACAAAGACAAATATATATATATTTTAAAAACTTAAAACATGCTTAAAATGTTAGCACATTGGTCTTAAGGATGCCTTCTTTGTATTTCTCCCATGGGATCCAGGGAACTGGGCAAAGGAAGCTCAGGTTCTTTCCTTCCTTCCCCAGGGGACTAAGGGGGGGGGGGGGAGTCTCAGCCAAAATATAGAGGTTTTGCTCTGTAGTTCCTGAGCAAGCTTTGCAAAGCAAGCTGTTATGCAGAAGGAAGCAAGATACAGGGAGCACGAAGCAGATGACAGCCTGTTGCTCAGGGGCCTGATAGGAGCCCTCCAGGGGCCTGGTTTGGTCCTCGAGCTGCATGTTTGACACCCCTGGTTTACACCATCCTGCATCTCTATCATGCTTTAGCATTACTTAAGAAACTGGAATGGGTTTCTGGTGCTCTCATATAATAGAAGCTTTGAGTCATTCTGATTTATTAACACTCACACGAGAATCTATTGCTTCTCTTTAGGATTCCCAACTCATCTGGAGGGAAAGTGGCCTGTTCCTGCTTCTATGCCTTCATGAGCAATTTGATATATTAACACCAACAGGTTAAGTTTCCTCCAGCATTGGGACAAGCATTATCACCTGCAAATGTTTATATATCAAGGTGCTCTTAAAGGAAGAGGTAAAAGATAGTTAAAGTCAGTAACCTTCCTTCTGTTGCAAAAGATGTGAAGAACAACATACACTGTCATGGGAAAAGGAGATGAAGAACAATTTCCCACTTGCCCTGAGGCAGATGATCATGGAGGTAAATGGAAAGATGCAGATGAGTCATGACTCTACTGCAAAAATTTCTCGATTGGACCAAAATAGAACAGAAATAGTATTGTTAAAGAGCAATCCATTTCAACAAGAGAAGATTAGAGCTACTTGGAAATAATTATAGTAATTCTTGATTAAATTTCATTGGAATTGTATTATCTCTGTGTATGACTTGTAGAGGGCTTGTCAAAATGATGTCAAATATCCTTTGAAAGGCATTATTATCTAAATATGAACTACTTCTCTGTCTTTTTTTGTTTCCTAACTTGGCCTTTCCTTTTAAGCCCTCTGTTTTGCTGTGGACTTTATAATTAAATGGACATCCACTCCATTCAGTAAAATAATAGAGGCAGGTTTGTCTTTTTAACATCACCATTGGTAGATTTATTTATTTTTTTAATTTTATTTTATATCCCACCTTTCTATCCAATGGGAACCCAAAGCAGCTCACATCATTCTACTTTTCTCCATTTTGGCTTCACAACAACTCTGTGAGGTAGAATAGGCTGAGAGGATTACAGTGAGACTATGATATCTTGCAATTTGGTTGTTATGACTCTGTTCATACCTTGTAAAACTGGATTAGCCTTTTTTTTGTCACTGCATAACACTGGGGCATCTTGCCTGCCATGTGGAATCCACTGCCACAGGAGGTGGTGGCAGTTACAAGCATAGCCAGCTTCAAGAGGGGGTTAGATAAAAATATGGAGCAGAGGTCCATCAGTGGCTATTAGCCACAGTGTGTGTCTGTGTGTGTGTATTTGGCCACTGTGTGACACGGAGTGTTGGACTGGATGGACCATTGGCCTGATCCAACATGGGTTCTCTTATGTTCTCTGGGCATTCTGGTCTTTTTCTAGCTGCTGAGAGACTGTGACTCACCCCCACTCCTGGGCATACACACACCTTAGCAAGCCAGTGTGAGGGTTCATTCAAAGAGGCTTCTCTGATGAATGCAGAAAAACCTTTTATTGAATGATCAATAGCAGACACTCATCCTTGCCACAACTGACTTAATCGAAATTGAGGACATATTTATACACAGATATAATTATTCTAAGTTGTGCGCCTAAAATTTGCACTCTACTCGCATTTTAAAAGATTCACTATCTATGTTCAGCTCAAGGTTAGTTTACCATGGGCAGGAGCATCCACCTGTGCCAGTCCAGTTCATTACCTTGGATACCAGATAACAACATTCCTTGAATAAACATTCCAAGGCCAATGCTCCCACCAGTTCTCTCCTGTAGCTAACAATATTAAAACTACAAAAAAAAATTCTGGTTACATGGTGGTTATAAGATGAATAAAACAAATGTTGATTGCATGCCAAGGGATATAGATATAATGATTAAATGTATAAATGAGCAAACAGAATAATGACAAAATACAGTATGAAATAGGTTTAATAAGCAAGCAAAACTAGAATATGTGATTAATGAGCAAGGAAAGCAATACTGGAAACTAAGAACTCATCAGGAGGCCATCCTGACAGCCAGGCATAGGGTTCCCAAGTCCCCTGCGGCCGCTAGCAGAGGACTTTTTTTGTGCACACTGTGTGATAATGTCACCTGGAAGTGTTTTGCATTGGGCACGTTGCATGGGGACGCTCTTGGAATTTGCGTAAAAACTCTATGGTTTAGTGTGGGAATGCTCTAGTAATTTTTGGGAGGGACTTATGGTATCATAGAGCTTTCCCCAAAAGTGCTAGAGTGTCCCAACATGAAAACAATAGTTTTCCACAAATTCCTAGAGCATCTCCATGCGAATTGCCTTGTGCAATGCATCACTTCCAGGCACCACATATGCCATGTGGCGATGGGACTCTTTGGGGGGCAGTGATCCCCCCAGCAGCCTCCTCCATGCTGGCGGGTTGGGGCCTGCCAAAGCAGGGGATCCCCTGCCCCCAGCAGGAACCTGGAAACAAAAAGCAAAAAGCCCCACGTGAACCAGCTTCTATATCCAATTACATAACAAGAAAACCATTCATATATAAACAATTGTATTTAGCCCACATATATTGCTTTCATCAAAAGAACCATAATACTCAGTCCTTTAAACAAAAGGAAGCATTTACACCAAGAGTTCTTTTCCTTTACATGGTAAAATTGTCCAGCTTTTCCATGTAATCCTGGTGTGATATTCCAAATGATGCATGTCTCTCAATGGATGCAGCCAAATTTTCAAAGAGGAAAGGAAGGAAGCATTTACACCAAGGGCAGACGGAACACACAAACACGGTGCTAGAACAATTCCTCCATTGCTACATTTCTTTTCAACAGGACAATTGGGTCCCCCTCCCTCCTTTCGCAGAGTATGCTTACAAAAATAGTGTGCACAGTGCCACGAATGCCAGCCCATTCTTCATAGTTAATGGGTATGAGGGGAAGCCATTTCCGGAGCTTCCGTCCCCTCAGAACACTCCCCCAGACTTTACTTCTTGGTGATACCATATTGCTCAGCGTTGGGGATTAATACAAACTGAACTCACACGAGCTAAAGACTTGTAAGTAAGTAAAATTTTATTTATATCCCGCCCTCCCCTGCTGAAGCAGGCTCAGGGCGGCTAACAGCACAATGACCAGTGGTACATTAATAAATAGAACAGTAATAAACAACACAATGACCAATGGTACATTAATAAACAATTATATTAAAACATTAAACTTAAGCATTAATTTAACCTTAAAAACCAGTTAGAGCATTAATTAAAACAAACCATAACATTATCATTGACGCTATTCTAGTTAATACTGATGGCGGATTTTCCTTCGTTGTAGAATTATAATTCAGCTGTTCATAAAGGCTAATTTGAAGAGGGTGGTCTTGCAGGCCCTGCGGAACTGATCAAGGTTCCGCAGGGCCCGCACCTCCTCTGGGAGTTGGTTCCAAAGATATGGGGCCGCAGCCGAAAAGGCCCGTGTGCGAGTGCTCTGTAGTTTAATTTCTCTTGGCCCAGGGGTAGTCAGTCTGTTTTTTCCTACTGACCTCAGTGCTCTCTGGGGCTCATACGGGGAGAGACGGTCCTTCAGGTAGGCCAGTCCTCGGCCATATAGGGCTTTAAAGGTAATAACCAGCACTTTGTACCGGACCCGGTATACAATCGGTAACCAGTGCAGCTCGCGTAGCCCCGGCCGTATATGTTCCCATCTTGGGAGACCAAGCAACAGCCTGGCCGCCGCGTTCTGCACTAGTTGTAACTTCCGGGTCCGGCACAGAGGCAGCCCCATGTAGAGGGCGTTACAGTAGTCCAATCGTGAGGTGACCGTCGAATGGATCACCGTTGCTAGGTCCCGACGCTCCAGGAAAGGGGCCAACTGCCTCGCCCACCTCAGATGGAAGAATGCTGACTTGGCAGTGGCTGTTATCTGGGCCTCCATTGATAATGAAGACTCCAGCAAGACACCCAGACTCTTCACCCGCTGCGCCGCCTTTAGCTGCACACCGTCGAAGGTCGGGAGAGATATTTCCCCTCCTGGAGCGCCGCGACCCACACAGAGAACCTCTGTCTTTGCCGGGTTTAACTTCAGCCCACTCAGTCTAAGCCACGTTGTGATAGCCCATAACGCCCGATCTAGGTTTCCTGGGGCGGAGGCGGGCTGGCCGTCCATTAGCAGATAGAGCTGGGTGTCATCTGCATATTGATGGCAACCCAGCCCAAACCTCCTGGCAATCTGGGCAAGGGGGCGCATATAGATGTTAAATAACATCGGGGAGAGGACTGCTCCCTGAGGCACCCCACAATCTAGTGTGCGCCTCTGGGATCGTTCACCCCCAATCGCCACCCTTTGTCCCCGACCCATGAGGAAGGAGGAGAGCCATTGTAAAGCGGACCCCCTAACCCCAATGTCGGCGAGGCGGTGGATCAGTAGCCGATGGTCGACCGTATCAAATGCAGCCGACAGATCTAATAACATCAGCACTGCTACACCGCCTCGATCCAGTTGCCGTTGGAGGTCATCTGCCAAGGCGACCAAGACCGTCTCCGTCCCGTGACCCGGTCGGAAGCCAGACTGGCATGGGTCTAGGACAGTACAAAACCCAGTATGACAAAAAGCACTCTAAACTTTGGGATTTAAAAGTGGGGGACACTGTATACATTTCAACTAAGCACCTCCCCAACACACAAAGCTCCAAAAAATTGGGATTGAAGTACTTGGGGCCTTTTTTCATTAAACATATAATAAACAAGGTTACAGTTGAACTGGAGTTGCCAAAAAATCTAAAACATATTCAGCCTTGTTTTCATGCTAGCTTTTTTTTTTTTGTTTAAAACCAATTTTATTATTTTCGCAACATATTGAAAGACATTTATCAAATAAAAGTTTCAAAATACTGATCAATACATTACAAAATTTCCAAAAAAACCCAACCCTCTTTTCTTTGACCTCCGCCGGTGCTGAATACAATTAAAAAGAAAAGAAAGGTAAAATTCACGCATGTAGAATCTTCTCTTCCTATCTATCTTAATATAAAATAAATCAAGACTATATATTGATTATTATTAAAAGTAACCCTATATTTATCACATTGTCTAACTTCTACTAAGTTATATATCAGATCAGAAATCCATATTACCATTTTATCTTCCCCTTAAAAGTTCAGATAATATTATCATAAATCACTGTCTCTTGACTTTCCATTACTTTTCAACATATTTTCACCATTATAAAATCTTCACTAAAAATTACAGTTACCTTAGCACAAGATAAACCAAGACTATAAGAAAATTATTATTATTATTATTATTATTATTATTATTAACCCTCTATTTGTCTCATAATCTAACCTTCTGCTAAATTATATATTAAAACAAGAGTCAATATTTGCAGCTTTATCTTCTCAGTAAAAAAAAATTCAGTTGATGTTATCAAAAATCACTAAGTGTCTCTTCACTTTCCATTGTTTTTCAATATATTTTCGAAATTTCTTCCAATCATCCTTAATTTTTTTCTGAATTGCAATCTTTTAAGATCTAGTAAGTTTATCCATTTCACTCCAGTGTAACACTTTCAAGGTCCAGTCCCATTTCTCCGGCATTTTATCTTGGTTCCACATTTGCTCATATAATGTCCTTGCAACTGAAAGCAAGTACCACTTTTGCTTCGGAAAACTTTCTATTTGTAATCCCACCAGAAAGATATCTGGTCTTCTCTTGATGTCATAACCCAAGATTTTAGAGGTCTCTTGTTGAATCATTTGCCATTTTTTTTTTTGCTTTATCGCAAGTCCACCACATGTGGTAGAAGGAACCTTCATGTTTTTTACATTTCCAACACCTGCCTGAAATTTGATTATTCATTTTTGCTAGTTTCTTAGGTGTCATATACCATCTATACAACATCTTAAAACAGTTCTCTTTTATGTTGTAGCATGTCGATAGTTTCATAGAGTTTTCCCATAGGTTTTCCCATGTCTCCATTTGTATTTCTTTGTGCATATTTATTGCCCATTTTATCATTTGAGTTTTCACTACTTCATCTTCTGTGAATCATTTCAATAATAACTTCTAAACCTTTGAAATCAATTTTTCATTCTCACCAACAGCACTTTTTATAGTTCTGTTTGTTCTTGTCTTATTCCTGTATTTCTAATATCTTGCTCCACCAAACTTTTAATTTGTTGTAATTGGTACCAATAAAGCTTGTGCTGCAATTATTCTGCTGGTTTTAGTTCCACCTTGCCTCCCTGTATTTTTAGAAGTTGTTTATATGATAACCATTTGTCTTCCTGTGGATCTAAGGACAACTTTATGACTTCAGTTGGCATAATCCATAATGGCTTTCTCTCATCACCATATTTAGTGTATTTTTTCCAAGTATTCAACAAATTTCTTCTTATGTAATGGTGTGAAAAAACTTCATCCATCTCCTTTCCATAATACGTATAGGCATGCTAACCAAAAACATTCCCATGGCTTTCTAATGCCAATAACTTTCTGTTATGCAAGGTTATCCAGTCCTTAATCCATACCAAACAAATTGCATCATGATATAACTTAAAATCAGGCAGCTGGAAACCACCCCTTTCTTTTGCATCTGTCAGAATTTTCATTTTAATTCTTGGCTTTTCCCCCGCCCATACAAATTCTGAAATCTTTTTTTGCCAATGATTAAATTGTTGTCTTTTACTATTGGAATTGTTTGAAAAAGAAACATAATTCTTGGTAGAACATTCATTTTGATTGCAGAAATCCTACCCGGCATAGATTCAAGTTATTCCACTTTAACAGATCTTCTTCAATTTTACGCCAAAGCTTTTCATAGTTGTTTTTGTACAAATCAATCTTTTTCATCATAATCTCTACTCCTGAATATTTTACCTTCGAGGTAACTTCACATCCAGTTATACTCTGTAGTTCTTTCTGTTTGCTCAATGACAGATTCTTACTTAAAATTTTCAATTTTTCCTTATTTATATGGAAGCCCGCCAGCTCTCCATATTCATTAATTTTATTTAACAGCAAGGACATCACTTGTAATGGGTTTTCACTAATGAACATCACATCATCTGCAAATGCCCTATATTTATAAGAGAAACCTTTCAGTTTCAGCCCCTCTATTTCTTTGTCCTCTTTAACTTGCATCAGCAAGATCTCTAATGTCATTATGAATAGCAACGGAGATAGAGGGCAACCTTGTCTTGTTCCTTTGCTAATTATCATTTGCTCTCTCAAGTGTGCATTTACACAAAGTTTTGCTTGTTGTTCTGTATATATTGCCTTGACCATTTTTATAAAATCACCTCCCAATTTCAGTTTCTCCATCACCGCAAACATAAAGTCTCAATTAAGATTGTCAAAAGCTTTCTCTGCATCAGCAAAAAACAATGCTACCTCTTTTTCTGGATGCTTTCTGTAATACTCTACAATGTCTATTACTGTTCTGATGTTGTCTCTTATTTGCCTTCTGGGGAGGAAGCCTGCTTGTTCCTCTTGAATAAAGATGTTTAAGTGCTGTTTAAGTCATTCTGCAAGTATCCCAGCAAAGAGTTTATAGTCATTGTTAAGCAATGAAATTGGTCCATAATTTTTAACATTCGTGGCATCTCTGTCTTTCTTTGGTATCAGTGAAACAACTACTTGTTATTCAAGCTTTTTCCACCGGTCAGAGCAAGGTCTCAAGTCCAGTCGCTGAATTAGAATGTGATTAGAAAGCACTTGTGTTCCCAGGACTATGGGGGGGGGGCACCAAAAGTTCCCGCTTAACATTCCCTCTTTTGCTTGAAAGTATAACGGTTGTGTTTACCTATATAAGGGGGGCTCTGATGTAAGACATTAGTCCAGGGCTCTTTTTCTAGCAGGAGCTCTTCTGCATATTAGGCCATGCCCCACTGGTGTAGCCAATCCTCCTGGAGCTTACAGTAGGCCCTGTACTAAGAGCCCTCTAAGCTCTTGGAGGATTGGCTACATCAGGGGGGCATGACCTAATATGCAGAGGAGCTCCTTTTAGAAAAAGAGCCCTGCGTTAGTCTTAGAAAAGCTACATTTTGCCTCCAAGTTGTCTATGGAATAAACCTGCCTAAATGAAGAGACTGTGTGATTTCTTGAGCTTCTGGGGAACTTAACAGTGGGAAGCATAGACATTGATCTGGACCAAGAAGGACTTGCTGAATTCAGTGTTATACAGAACCAGTGAGTGGGAAAGGACCTTTTGGAAGATATCAAACTGTTATTGCAATGCCACTGTACTTCGGATGGCTTTTCCTTCTTAAGTCAATCAGATAGAGGAATGGCTAGGCTGGCTATGTGGGGAATAAATTTGCTATAGTAGCCCACTATTATTTGGATTCTTAGGAAAGCAGCATATCTGCTTTTTGGTTGTGGGCCTGGGGCTCCATCTGAGAGTGGTCACCTTGTCCAACAATGGCTTCCACTGTCCCTGTCTGACCAAGAGCTCCAGGTATTTGAACTCCAATAAACCCACATGGATCTTCTTTGGGTTACCTTTCAATCCAGTGGTCACCAGGATGTGGAGGATCTGGCATAGGTGCTTCAAGTGGAAGGACCAATATGGGTTAAATATTAGGATGTTATCAATGTAGGTCAGGGCAAATCCCTGCCACTGAGTAAGGATGTGATCAACTAGCCTCTGAGGCATGGTGAATGCCATTTTCTCCCTATCTGCAGGGTTCATTGACACCTGCTGGTACCCTTTTCATGAGGCCCAGAACATGAGATAGCAGGCTGAACCCACTTTGTCCATTAGCATGTCCACCTGAGAAACTGGGTTGGCATCATTTCCTTTGGGGGAACCAGCCATTTCCTTTGGGGGAACCATTGTTGCTAATCTCCAGGTGAGTGAGAAAGCAAAAGGGAATTTAGTGTAAATCAATGCAAAGACAGAAAGAACCATTAAGCAATAGCCATCACACCATTCATATAAAACAAATGCTGTTATTGGAAAAATTACTGAGAGAAAAAGCAGGTTGGTGGCATGCAACCTAGAAATATAAATAGGTAACAAATCATGTTCACAGACATCAAAGATTGGATATGAGTACAAACAGATACCCTTCTCACTGTTTCCCCAACAAAAAACAATATGTCCATAGAAGAGTCCATAGACTTCCAAAAACATTGATGAAAGGGACAGCAGTGGGGAAAAAAATCCAGCCAAGATGCCTTTTCCAGATATAAATCAAGGATGTTTCAATATATCTTTCACAGTTCAAATGGCTGCTTCAACGGAACTGTAATATAAAAATTAGTACCCCAATGCAAATATAAACAAAAAACAGTAAGAAAAGCACTCACCCTGATGCCAAGAACTTGCATGATACAGGACAGGATATGCAACGAGGTTCTGGAGGCTCCTCTTGTGGCCCGTTACAATGAAACCCAACATTCTATTGATGGCATCAAATTTGTGGTTATTTACAGACATTGCAGCAATCCTGGCATACATGTTGATATATGTAAAATGCTTCTAAGAGAAGAGACATACTGGACATATAAGATTAATACCCTTGCCTTGCAGAACAAAATAATTGTTTGGATTATTCCTGTTTTTTATAAATGATTGTTTAATCTATTTTGTTATGATTTCTGTGGGATTCTGGTTTTGTGACTTTAAGAATACACACTGGTGTTTCTAATTAATGAGAGGCTGTATTATTTAAGTTATAGGTGTTGGTTGCTTTTTGAGAGATTTTTTCCACTGGAAGGGATATTGTGCTTGTCCATATAGTTTAAATTTGCAAGTGGCGAGCAAGTATACTGCACATTTAGTATGATTGTATTATTTCTTAGTATACTGGTTTATTATTATTCTATTGTGAACATAGGCTTGGAACAAGAAAATTATGGACTGTCTATATCCCCTCCATGATGAAGACGATTGAAACAAGCTTATCAGCTAGCAAGCTTCGTCGAGGTGGCCCAGTAACATCCAATCATTGATTCCAGCATTAATTGTCCCTTTTGGACTTTGAAGGATTATAGAAAACCTTTTGCACAAGCACTTTATTGTAATGGATTACTGTGAGCTCATTGCTGATTGTGATTTATCATATTGTGACTATGCATGTTTAAGATTTCTATATTTATTTTAACATAATAGTTAAAATTGCTAAACAGGTTATAAGATTGCATTAGTCAGATCAGTTCCCCTACAGAAAATGGCCGCCTTGAGGTGCGTACTCTGTGGCATACCATAACACAACTAGGCCAGGCCAAAACCCCCAGATTACACCACAAATGCACACTGGTGTTCACAAATTTTATTAGTCTTATACAATGCCACAAATTTTGTTAGTCTTTAAGGTATTAGTAGACTCTTGCTCTTTTCTATTGCTGCAGATGGACTAACATAGCTACCCATATAGATCTATCATATATTGTTTTTAATAGAATAACAGAACTGGTGATTCCCTCACAGATTTTTTAGGCAGTTACAACATTTCAACTGTTATTTTGATGACAGAGACGCTGAAAAGGTTTCAGGGAAAGGAAAGGTATGAACTAAACTTAGACCCTAGCCATGTGAAAACTACTTTTTCCATGCTCAATTTTAGCAATGACCCAAACGAGGAAGTCCCATGCAGCTGCCCATGTAGTTCCACTAATGCAGTTCCACAATGCAGTGGTTTGGGATCTTGCAATGGAGTAACAACTCCCACAGAAACCTAGGTCTTCCACTTGAAGAATGTCAATTTCCTCAACCATTGGTGATGATCCAGTTGGCATTGACACTAATGTTCAGGTGTCTGTTCAGCAATATGCAGGCCTCATTTTGGGCAGGTGCTCACAGGAGCGGAGCTCTGGAACCTGTAAATTTTGTGGTGCTCTTTCTTCCTTAACCCCCACCCCAATACTAGCTTCTGGGCTCAATTGTTCAAACCTCCTGTGAGAATTTTGCTGAACTCTAATTTTTACAAACTTTCTAATATTTTTTCCCCACAAAAAATGGGAAAATAACCAAAACATGTAAAGCAGACAAATGGAAATCTTCCTCGTGCCACTGTGGCCACATAGGAGAAAGTAATCTAAAAAGTACAATGAGAGTAAGGCTTTATTATGACAATTATAATTCAAGAAGCATTTTAAGGTAGATGCTGAGATGATATAATTTAGTACACTTTCCGGTGATGTCAGCTGTGTGTATCATATACAAATGAGTTATGCAAATGAGTTTTGTTAATTGTGCTCTAGCACCTCTTTTTCTATGAAATGATCCCTGGAAATGTGTAACTGACAGAGCACTCTGTGGAACCTGGAGAATGCTCAGTGAAAAGGCAGAGAAAGTGGTAGCAAATTCTCCTGCCACACACTATTCACCTTTCGCAGTTTCTGAAAGTGGGAGCATGCAAGCGAGGCAGATTGACAGTGTGGACCCACCAATCTGCTCTAGGCATTCACTGGTATGCATTTTTTAAAAACTGCCCTAGGCGCATGGGCACATATGCACATGACTAATAAATGAATGGGAAAAAAGAAAGCCAAACCGAGCTACAGGGATGGTGTGCAACAGCTGTCTGATTGCATAGAAGCACCTCCCACACAGGATATGGGCACTTTGCGGGGGAGCTTCTGAACAGGCTTCAGCCACTCCATTTTATACTGGCATGGTTTGGGACACTTCCGGTGCGCCTGCAGCTGCTCATCTGGACCCAGCCATATGCATTCTAATTTTCTGAAGTGAATACTGAGTTTTACAAAAAGTCTTACCGTGGTAGGAAAGAGTAACATTTGCAAGGAAGCTGGAATCCTTTATCTTCTGCAGATACTTGAAAATCCATACATAGACAAATGTCTGTAAACCTAAAAGACATAATCTTATGTTAACCTGCTACAAATAAATGAAATAGCTGGGACATTAGCCAGACAAAACACAAGAGATGTATTAAACTGCATTTTATACCTGGGAAGAAAATCACAATTTCCTTCTACACTACTCAGCTTAAATTAAGGTAGTTTTTATTAAACCATGTAATATACAAACAATAAAAAGAGAGAGAGAGCAGGCAATGATAGAAAATGGAAAGTAACACAGTCTTTAAAAAAATCCATCCAATTATTATTATTCCGTTATGGTTTTCTGTACTACAGTACCATTGATTTTTTTCTGGCTTTTTAAAATTCAACATATTAAAAACTGATGTATAATCGTAATTACAAGGTATCAACATGCACTTGGCTCAACATTTGAAAACCTTTCAAAGACCACAGAGTAACTGAAAAACATCAGAAGCATTTTGCTAAGACTTCCCATTGCAAAACTCATGAATAATTTTTGCTCTGCCTATTTTTAATTTGTTGGTGTAAAAAATGTAAGTTCATTTCTAATATCCAGGGTTATATGAGCCTTAACCAAACCCATTTTTAAAAGTTATTCTATTTCTAAATTATTTCCAAAAGCAATTCAATTAGAACTGGATTAGAAGATTCAAAATTTACTTGTAACCATTTTTAAAAAGAGTTAATAACCCTGAAGTCTTCCTTAATTCAGGATTCTTATAGTAAGGTGTACACACACACACACAGACACATGCACATAAAGCAATCCAATTAGAACTGAATTAGATTATTCAAAATTTACTTCTAATTATTTTAAAAGTTAATTGTGATCATTGCTCTCTTTCACCATACTGTAGTGCTACTTGACTACTTAACAACCCTGGAGTCTTCACTAAATTCAAAGTTCCTTTAGTAAGGCATACACACACATCTTCTCTTTACCTTCACCTTTTCTTCATAACTTGGATTAATACATTTCAAACACAGACTTAAGTGAAAAGATTCATCTGTAGACCTTCTTTAGATCCAGACAAATGATTGTCCTCTTTTTAAACAATATCTAGCTCTTCTACAATATTCTTTCTATTTCCAAATTTTCCCCTGAAATTCATTTTCGGCATTCTTAGGCTTGCCAACCTCCTGGTGGGGCCTGGAGTTTGTCCAGAGTTACAACTGATCTCCAGACTACAAAGATCAGTTCCCTTGGTGACAATGGCATCTCTGCTAAACTCCCTCCCCTCTAAAAAATTTGCACTCCCATCCCTAGTCTCCAAGAATTTCCCAATCCAGAGTTGGCAACCTTAACAGATATACATTTATTTCCAGTGATTTATATTCTCACCTTTTTTTTTAACCCTTTTTGATTGGCTGGAAGCCTGTTATATGTTTCTGTCCCATCTAATCTGTCAACTCAGATTTTATCCAGACTCTCCAAGATTGCTTCACCTGAACATGTGAGGAATTGACATGTCAGTTTCAAGGAACAAAGCCCAGCTCACAAGAAGTTAACTTTAAGATGTATCTGAGAGATTTTAGTTTATGGGGCTGTGACAGTCTGTCAAGGCTTGATACCTAACAGAGAATCTTTGAGTGACAGGCTGCTCAAATAGAAGTCTGTGGAGAGTGTCAGATAAAAAATGGCAGTTGGAAGCTCATAGTTGAAGAATTTTATTGATTTATTTAGATTTTTATTCCACCCTTCCCAGGAGCAGGCTCAGGGCAATTTACAACACTGGATTATCATTATATATAATTCCCCTATGGTGGTGGCCACATGGAGCTTTCCCATTGGATAATGGGTGCATTCCACGCACTCAACAAATAATTGGCTCACTCAGCATCTCTGTTCTCCCATTGGCTGATTCCCTTGCCCCCACCTACTGCAGGCCCAGAAATGTTGAACAAACCATCAAAACAGTATTACCTCAGACAGATACATATCCAACTCTTCTCTGTGTTCTTTCTGTCAACCAGCCAGGTAGAGGAGAGAGAGCTGGATTTCTACTGTGAGTCTGATCTTCTCTGGTTTGCACAGGATCTGTTCTATACTCTCTTGAACATCCTGAACCTACATCTTTTGTTTTCCCAAAAAGCACTTTCCTGGGATCCTTTTTTTTTTTTTTTTTTGGGGGGGGGGGGACTCTAACTTGAACCCTGTAAATCCAATCTTCAGCAAACTTTGAAGGCAGGTATAGGAGAGTCAGCAGGAGATTGCGGGTTTGGAATTTCTAGAAAGCTTGGGGGGGCATTCTACTGCATCACAAACCTCACAAACTATATCAATTTGTTTAGCCCCTAAAAGTTTGTGATGATTCATTAAGTGAATTGGCTAGATCATGAACTATAAACTGAATGGCATTTCCCCAGTTTGTGTCTATCCCTAGTTATCCAGATCCTCCTTTTACCCATTCTTGAAGATGGAGACAATACTTTCCAGCCCCCAATTTTCTGGCATCTTCCCTGTTCTCCAAGAATTTTCAAAAATAATGGGCAAAGGCTCTGAAATTGCACCAGCAAATTCCTTTTGTACCTTAGATGCAATTAATCTGGCCCTGAGGACATAATTTCATTTAAAGGGACTAGGTGTTTATGTACCACCCCTATACCCATCCTAGGCTGCAACTCCCTTCCCTCAACATGTGTTTTCTTTTTTTTGCCAGGCTAAGCACCATTTCCCTTACAAGGGAAGACATGCCCTGTAATATCTAGATTAGATTTCTGCAATTCATTGTACGTGGGGCTGCCCTTGAAGAGTACAGCTGTTACCGAATGTTGCAGTGAAAATGATGTCTGGAGTTGATTCTGGGATTATATAACTCCAGTCATTCCACTTGAAATGGCTTCCAGTAAGTTTATGGATCCAATCTAAGCTGCTCTTATAGATTTTTAAAGCCCTATATGGCCTGGTACCTTCATACTTTAAGGACTGCCTACCACTATATGAACCTACATGACCATTACAATCATCTTCAGAGGCTCTGCTTCAGGTTCCCCTGCCATCTGTGGCTAGGTGAATGGGAGACTGGAAAAGGGCCTTCTTGGTCATGGCACCAGAATTCTAAAATTCCTTCCCCAGGAAGATTGATCAATCTCCCTCAATAATTACATTCCAGCCATGGACTAGACTTTTCTGTTTCATCTTATGGAAAATGACTGGCTGTTCTTGTTTGGTTTTAATTGCTAGTTTTACTTACATATAGTGAGGAGGGTTAAGCTGATTTTTATTCTTTTTTAATTGTTCACCACCTTAAGTACCATAATTGGGTGGGAAAGCAGAAATCAAATGTTTTAAATAAATAAATTACAAACCAAAATATTAGAACAGTACTGCCTTAATTTTTCTCGAGCACTAGTCACCTTTAGACTGGACTATTGTAACTCTTTCTGTGTGGGGCTACGCTTGACTCTGCTCCGGAAACTCCAGCAGATGCTGAACATGGCAGCCCAGTTATTAGCATCGAGGCCTTTATGGGCATGGATTAGGGTTGCCAAGTCCAATTAAAGAAAAATCTGGGGACTTTGGGGGTGGAGCCAGGAGACATTGGGGGTGGAACCAGGAACAAGGATGTGACAAGCATAATTGAACTCCAAGGGAGTTCTGGCCATCACATTTAAAGGGACAGCTCACCTTTTTAAATGCCTTTCTTCCATAGGAAATAATTAAGGATAGGGGCACCATCTTTTGGGGCTCATAGAATTGGACCCTCTGGTCCAATCATTTTGAAACTTGGGGGGTATTTTGGGGAGAGGCACTAGATGCTATACTAAAAATTTGGTGCCTCTACCTCAAAAAATAGCCCCCCCCCAGAGCCCCCAATACCCACGGATCAATTCCTTATTATTCCCTATGGGAATTGTTCTCCATAGGGAATAATAGAGTGCCTAGTAGACATTTCCCTCCCCCCCACACACACGCTTTCTAAAGGGGGGGAGGGCCTCCATACCAGGGAATCCCCCCCTCCCTGCCCCCTCCCTCTCTCACACACACAAATACTTACCAGATCTTCTTCCGGAGAACTCTTGCTTTAAAAACGAAAGCAAAGAAAGGGAGGGGCCGTTCTCCGAAGCCCTTCCTGTTTCCTCCTTCCTGCCCAGCCTTAAAGGGGCAGCCGTTTTACAAACTGCTCAGGAGCTCAATACCCTACAGGTATGTTCTCCCCCCCCCCCCGCTTCCCGATTTCTGGAGACCGGGGGATGAAGCTGCAAAACCAGAAGTCTCCCGCCAAAGCGGGGTGGTTGGGAAGCCTAGCGTAGATGCATGTGGTGCAGTGCGAACTGTACTGGCTACCCCTTGAGTATTGGATCAGTTTCAAGGTGTTGGTCCTTTAAGGCCCTTTATGGTCCGGGGCCTGCATATGTTAAGGACTGCCTCTCCCCATATGAGCCCCCCTGGGTTCTGAGGTCAGCTGCACAATATCTTCTTGTGAAGTTAGATCTCAGAATAAAAATGCCCTCTGAATAAAAACTGTCTCTGAAATAATATCAGGGAAATGTACCTGTCTCATGATCCATCAAGGTGTACCAGAAAACCTCACCCACCAATGTCCTGATTTTAAAAGGAACAACATATGTGCCTATAGCTGATGAAGCTCAAAGTAAGCGTTACAAAGAAGCAGACTGCCTTACTTGTATATAAACTGCTGTACTTTTTGATTTGATGCCCCCAAACTATATATATATATATATATATATATATATATATATATATATATATATATATATATATATATATATATTCTTACTTCTACAGAGCCAAGCAAAGATCCTGGCATAAAATGCATTTTTAAAGGCATTATCCCCTCTTACCCTTCCACTCCAAAGTTGTAGTTTTGAATACAAATCAGACACTTTTTCTATTTCTGGAAAGGGAAGGGGAGGAAAAGAGCTGGGGGGGAAGATGGCATCCTGTGGCGGCATTTAAACCCAGGTACAAGCTTTTGTATGCCTGCAGATCTTCTTCAGAGAGAGAGGGGGAGGGAAGGATGGAGGAAGGGGAGAGGGAAAGAACCAGAGAGATATATAGAGAGAAATGGAGTCCAATATTTAAGGCCAACAACATTTTATGGTATAGGTTTTTTGTGCCTGCACACTTCTTCTTTGGGTGGATGGGTCGGTGGGGGGGGGAGAGAAAGAGAGGAGTCCTATGTTTAAGACATAGAACTTTTTTTCCAGCTATAGGTTTTGTATAGGTCTTCTTCTTCTTCGGCCTCTAAAGACAGAGAGGGGGGGAAGAAGGAGGGAGGAAAGTGGGAAGAAAAAGCCAGAAAGAGCAAGTCGGAGAGAGAGAAATCCCCCTTTTCATTTCTTACAGATTGGGTGAAAGAAACCTAATAGCACAACTTGCAATCTGTATTAGTTGAAGGGAACAAGAGTTCAGCTTTCATGAGTCACTGCTCACTTCTTCAGATACAGCTGGAATGTGAGTCCATCTGTCCTTATTTCTTGGATAGTGAAGAAGAAGAATTGCAGATTTATACCCCGCCCTTCTTTCTAAATCAGAGACTCAGAGTGGCTTACAATCTCCTATATCTTCTCCCCCCACAACAGACACCCTGCGAGGTGGGTGGGGCTGAGAGGGCTCTCCCAGAAACTGCCCTTTCAAGGACAACCTCTGCCAGAGTTATGGCTGACCCAAGGCCATTCCAGCAGCTGCAAGTGGAGGAGTGGGGAATCAAACCTGGTTCTCCCAGATAAGAGTTCACGCACTTAACCACTACAGCAAACTGGTGATTTTGGATGCCAATTGACAATAACAGGCATTGCTAATGAGAGAAGAAACCTAGGTTTCAATTCTGTTCAGGAAGATGCATTGCCTTGAGTTTCATTATCAGTTGCAATTCAGCAGTTTCTCTTTCTAATCTCCCTTTGAAATTCCTTTGAAGAGAACTGCTACTCTTAGATCAGCAATTGAATGTCCTGGAAGGTTATAATGTCACTCCACTGTTTTTTTCAATGCTGTGGTTTCTAACAGCAGTAGAAAAGAGCAAGAGTCCAATAGCTCCTTAAAGACTAATGAAATTTGTAGTAGGGTATGTGCTTTCATGAGTCACTGCTCACTTGTTCAGGCTTATTTCCATTTATTCTTTGCATCTTTCTGGACTGAATACTCCTGTACCAAACTGTTTCCTGTCTCATTACCAATGCTGGTATCTCCATGCCTATTGCCCCTCTGCATATCATACCTATTTCAATCAAGCCTCTTCCTCTCTCTTGCCTTCCCTCCTTTTAGTGGAAGGCTGAGCGAAGAGCCTTTTTCTAGGGTTTTTCACTCTCTGCCAGGTCCATATCTAGGATTTTTTTTGGGGGGGGGGCTGGAGAACACTAATTTAATTAATGAAGTATAAACAAGAGGACAGGAGAGTTGGGGGACCAGGAGAGGGTGTGTCTGGGAGGGGTACCACCCCCATGACTCTCATCTAGTTACAACAGAGCTCCCAGCCCCCCCCCCCTGTTCAAAGGGTTGTTGTGAGGTTAAAATGGAGAGAGGGAAATAATGTAAGCTGCACTTAGTTCCCATTGTAGAGAAAGGTGTGCTATAAATGAAGTGAATAAATAATAAATATAACTGAAAATGGGGAAGAAGGTAAAAGTTACATTAGTGGGTAGGAGAGAAAAATAGAAGAAAGTGGAGGAGTGTAAGAATTTGGGGGTTACCAAGTGAGGGGACTGGAGAAGAATCTTGAGAGTCCCTAGGACTGCAAGAAGATCAAATCAGTCAGTCCTAAGGGAAATCAACCTTGGCTGTTCCCTGGAAGGTCAGATGCTGAAGCTGAAGCTCAAATACTTTGGCCACCAAATGAGAAGGGAGCACTCCCTGGAGAAGATCCTGATGCTAGGAAAGACAGAAAACAAAAGAAGGGGACAGCAAAAGATGAGATGGCTGGACAGCATTACTGATGTAACTAACATGAATTAGAGCAGACTTTGGAGGATGATGGAAGACAGGAGGGCCTGGCGTGACTTTGTCCATCAGGTCGCAAAGAGTTGGACTCGACTGTCTGACTGAATAGCAACAAGTGTGGGGAAACAGAAAGTAGTGTGGGCAAGGTGAGACAGGAAAATTGAGTGCAACAGGCCATGGTTTTCTTGGGTTCCAGGTTACAGAAGGACAGAAAACTGAAGTTGAGGAGGAAACAAAGGTTGGTGGATGGGAAGGAGAGTAGGAGGCAGGAAAGGGAGAGAAAAATGGGGACTTTCAAGTAAAGTAAAGAGAAAATAGTGGAGGAGAGAGCAATGATATGCACTCTGCAAGTCCTTATGAGTTCCTGCTTGTATATGTACTGAACGCCTTAAGCTGCCCTTTGCTCACCATTGATCTACAAAATCAATATTATCTACTCTGAGTTTTCAGAGGCCCATTCTACACTCAGATTTGATCCAGATTTTTTGAGCTCTTAATCTGCCTGCTACAGAACCACATAACCTAGACTTGCATCATTGATTCTGGTTTTTAAAATTTCCTTTGCACCTTTTGTGAAGTTTTACTTCTGTATTTGTATTGCAGCTTGTCGGGGATGTTAACTCAAACAGGAATCTGAACTACTTTTCTGAGCTGAAACAGAGGGAGTTTACCTATTGCCCCCCCAGTCGAAAGAAGAGACAGACACAAGGTATTGGGTTTAAACCGGGCCGCTTTATTAAACTCAATTAACCTGTAAACTCGGCAGGGATAAGACCTAACCAGACAAGCCCCTGGGGTCACCCACGGACCCCGCCTTGTCCAAAGGGCGAGCAACCCTGCCCCCAGCACAAACCCGCCGTATTCGTGTTGTAACTGAGCGGCCAGGCCCCCAGCCCTTCTCCACCTGGGCTAGCATCGATCCCCCATGGAAAGATCCACCCAGGTGAGGCTCACCGTGATCTGCATTCCCCGCACTGAGCCACGTAGCCCATCTGCGGTTCATACAGACCACACCCACCAATGGTGCTAGGCCATTGGTGCTCCCCTACAAACACTGTGGCCAACACATCCCCGGCCACCACCAATGCCAAGCCTCTGCTTAGGCATTAGCGCCCCAACGGGCGGCCCAGAGCCAACCGCAAGCCCTGCCGAATCTCATCTAAAAAGGCCCGGTTGCCCAATTCTGAAAGATGAACCCCATCCAACCGATACAGGTCAGCATCCTCGACCCGTATGGCCGGATGAGGAAGGAAAATTCCCAAGCCGTCTTCCATGGCTTTTTGTAGAGCCCTATTAGCCTTGCGCCTAGCGCGCTCGATCCCCCCAGGCGAAAGGGCGTACCTCCACACCCTGCGTGGCAGAATCGCTGACCACACCAGGATCACCCCAGGCCATCTCCGTTTAATTTCCCAGAGATCAGCCAGCGCCTGCTGAGAGAGAGCCTTACCTCGCAGCATCCCCAGGTCGTTCCCACCCAAGTGAACAACCAATATGTGTGGAGGCGGAGCAGCCCTTTCCCTGAATAATAAGGGCATAATACCAGGCCACCGCAGGCCCCGCCGACCCAGCCATTCCACGACTGCCCATGCACTGAGGCCCAGCTGGGTGCCAACTGAAGACCGCCGAGCCTGATGGGCGGCCCAGAACACCATGCTGTGCCCGCAGATGAGAATACGCCGCCTCTCACCATGAGCCACAGCACCTGCAAGACAAAAAAGTGTCAGGCGGTGAACTTAGAAAGCAATACCACCCATGCCTGACCCTCGACCCCCTATGCCATTAACGGGTGCACATACGTTTTAAAGGCCGCCGACCGCCAGCGCCCAATATGCTGTATAGAAGCTGGTGTGTAACCCATTGAAGCAGCAGTGGAGGCAGCTCCAATGCGAAATGAATGGGTCCCGAATTTGACGCCCTTCAGGCCTATTGCGGCCAGAGCCCGACTCGTCACCGCCCAGAACTGGTATTTGGTGAGGGGGGAGCCATCCTCCTGCCGGAAGAGGGGGCCATCCCCAGTGCCCCTAAACTGAATATAATGCCTAACAGCCCGCACCGGGCACAACTCGTGGACCGCACACTGTCCAAGAGTGATGACGGACCCCTTCCGCCATTGGTCAGTCTTGGACCGCCGTAGCGTCAGAACTACCTGCCCCTGATCAATTTTGACGTCTCCGGCCTGGAGCGCCCGCAGTGAAACGTCAGTCTTGGACTGCATCACTAATTCACTGATCCATAGGGCACCAAAAAATGCCACCAACGAAGCCGCGTGAAACAAAGCGGCCTCGAAAGGGGAAGAACAAATGGCCGGCCAGCTGCCAAACAGCCCCTTCAAAACAGAAGGGGAGATGGGCTGCCGGTCATCCACGCGCGGGCCACGCTCCCTGGCCCAACCCTCCAGCATTTTCCTGATCCTAAAATCAGCCGTACTATCCGCAAACCCATGGGCTTTACTAATAAAGTCCAACGCCGCCAGTTGGCCTCTAATAGTCTTTAACCCCAGACCCCTCTGTTTCTGATATACGCTGAATTGCATAATATGAGCCGTGGGAATCGGCCAGCAATCCTTCAGCGCAGCAGCTCTCCTAAATTCCCAAAATTGAGAGGCCGCCCTATCATAAGCCCTTCTAGTACTAGGCACTAAAGCCAACTGAATGGCCCTACCGGCTTCAGCTTCCCAAGCCGCCAGAGATCCAAGGGCATCTGCTCCGGCCGCAAGTCCGCTTCTGGGGCGAGCTGCCGAAAACGCTCCATCTGTTGGCGAGATAGAGCGTCCGCCACCCCATTGCAGACCCCGGGTACATGCCGTGCCGTGAACAAAATGTTCAACTGGAGGCAACGGAGCGTAAAAGATCTAACCAGGTTCATGACCAGCAGAGACTTTGAAGTCAAGGAGTTGATAACATGTACCACTGCCATGTTATCACACCAAAAGAGCACAGAATGGTTGGCAAGTTGCTCGCCCCAGAGCCAAACGGCAACTAGGATAGGGAAAAATTCCAAAAATGTCAGGTCTCTACTGAGCCCACTGTCCAACCATTCTGTAGGCCATTACTCTGCACACCAATGCCCCCTAAAGTACACACCAAACCCAGTAGATCCGGAGGCATCCAAGGAGATCTGAAGTTCAGCTTCGATGTTCAACTCCTCCCTCCAAAAAGAAACGCCATTGAATGCATCCAAAAACACCTCCCAAACCTCCAGGTCTGCCTGCATTCCTGCGGTCACACGGACACGATGATAGGGGGAATGCAATTGCCGCATAGCGTCACAAAGACGCCGCAAGAAAACCCTACCTGGTGCCACCACTTTGCATGCAAAGTTAAGGTGACCCACCACCTATTGCAACTCCAGCAACGAAACCTTGCGCCGACCTTTCAGTGCAGCCAACCGGGCCCTAAGGTCCATTACTTTCGCCTCTGGCAGCCGAGAAGACTGTTTGTGGGTGTCCAGCTCAATACCCAGAAAGGTAAGTACCGAACTGGGTCCCTCAGTCTTCTCATGCGCCAATGGAACCCCCAGCTCGTTGGCTAAATCCTGAAAGGAACGCAACAACTTGGCGCACTGCCCAGTGCCCGGAGGACCAACCAAAAGGTAGTCATCCAGGTAATGCGCCGTGTCGTTGTACCCAGTCCTGTCCCGCAGCACCCACTCAATGAAGGAACTAAAGCGCTCGAATGCAGCACAGGATACCGAGCAACCCATGGGGAGGGCGCGGTCCATATAGAATTTGCCCTCAAAGCAAAAGCCCAGGAGCTCGAAATCCTTGGGGTGCACTGGCAAAAGGCGAAATGCTGACTTGATGTCACACTTTGCCATCTCAGCCCCAATGCCACAACCCCGCACTACTTTGACCGCTTGGTCAAATGAAGTGTACCGCACCGAACACAGTTCCTCGGGGATGGCGTCATTGACCGACGCCCCCTTGGGGTAGGACAGGTGATGGATGAGACGATACTCTCCGGGCGCCTTTTTAAGCACCACCCCCAAGGGGGATACCCGCAATGTTGGGACAGGAGGCGAATCAAAGGGTCCAAGGACCCTGCCCTCCTGGCACTCCTTGGCGATCTTCGCTCGAACTATGTGCTCGAGACCCGCCACTGACTTAAGGTTGGGAGCCAAAAAAGGGGCCCTAGGCCCCTGGTAAGGGATCCTGAACCCAAAGGAAAACCCCTCCCACAAGTATTGCCCATCCGCCTTGCGTGGGTACTTTCTCAATAACTTATTGAGAACCCTCAGCCGAATGGGGCTGGGCCCCTTTTCCAGGGGGCTGCTGACTGTTGCCGCCACCCCCAGGGCGCTTGACCCAGGCTTTTGGCTTAGATCTACTGAAGGCGGAAAGGCCATGAGGCCCGCTGCACAGCGGGCACTCGCGTTTGAACTTGCAGAGCTTCCTGGGGCACACTCCCTTAGAAGCGAACTCCCAACATAGCAGCCGGGATTGAACTGGCTGGCCCGCCGACGGGCGGGCCCCTGCAGTAAGCTGCTGCTGTTGCTTTTGGACTAAGTGTCCGCTGTCAGACCTGTCACCAGCATTAGGCTTTGCCAGGGACATCAGCTGCAGCCAAAGCTGCTGGCTGACCTGGTCCCAGGGCAACCCCGGGTTGACGGCAGCCCTCATATGGAAGGCTTCGTCATATTGCAGCCATGCTGCACCGACAAAGTCCGTATATGCCCTATAGGTGATATCGATGTATTGAAAAAGGGCAGCAGAACGGGCCGGCTGCGCCCTGGCAATAACATCCGCGTAAATTAAAAAGCCTGGCAGCCAGTTTGCCCAAGTCCTATCTACCTTTCGGCGTTTCAATTTCTCCTTATCCTTCTCGTCGAGCTCATCTTTGCTTTTCTTCTCGAGCTCTCTGTAGAGAAGGCTAAACACATCCACATACTCTCCACGCAGGATCTTATCACGGGTAATCCCCATTAAATGATCTCCCAGAGGCAACGAAGTGTCGCCAAATGGGAGCACGTGGAATGGTATGCTTCCATAAGGGTTCGGCGGGTAGAACCACCCACCTCCTAGCCCAGTAGGCCACGTCCCGGGCAGCTGGGCATATTGCTGCCCACCCCAAGGCAGAACCCCCTGGGAAGGCGGCCCTGCGGAAGCTACAGGTGTTGCCGAGACTGCCTGTAAACCAGCCGCCTGTAAGCCAGAACTACCTAATCCAGACCCCTGAGTAGCTGAACTCTGTATGCCTCAAGGCCAGGGCAGCCCGGCCCCCCACTGTACAGCGGGCGTGCCAGGCTGCCCAGCGCCCCAATTCCCCCCCCCAACACTGGGGGAAGAGCGGGCATTTGCATAGGTCCCCAGGGCCACCCTGGAATCGGCCGCAACAACAACTTATCCCCAGCGTCAGCAGGAGTTCCACCACCTTCCGGGGTCTGCGGCACCATGCCTTCATAGACGCCGCCACTCGGCTGTTCACCTGATGGTCCCTCGCCAGGGTCATCTTCGTCCTCCGGCTCTGGGTGTGAATCCGGCACCGGCACTCCGCCCTGCAAGGCAGACAATCGAGCAAGCATCTCTGCCTTGAAAGTAAGGCGCGTCGACCGCCCCGAAGCGCGGTGACGCCCCTGCCATATGGGAGCCCCCGCAGCGAGCCGTTGCTGCTCCAATGCCTCAACCTGGCCAAGAATGGCCAAACAGACCTGCTCCCCTTGTCCCTGCTCCTCAACTGGAGCTAATTGCCGGCCACGCCCACGGGGTGTACGCGCGGGCTGTTTGCCCTTGGCTGTACCTTGGCCCTTCTTAGGTGCCATAATAATGACCTTGATTAGATTAAAACAAGTTACCCCACACCACTATGGTAAGGAAGGCAAAGAAGAGGTTAACTCCCCCAACAGTGTCTCTGCAGTATCACAGGCAGAGATATACCCCCCTTGAGAGCCGTCTAGACAAGGCAGCTGGCTATGCCCGGGGTTCACAAAGGCACCTAATCACACTAGACCAATGTCCCGCCACAGGCCACTGCTTAAAACAATAGCACGAAAATATGGGGACAAGAAATGGCCACTGCACGCGCCAGTGGGTGTGCCCTCCCTTAAATGCGCCTCGCCGCGCTATAGAAAATGGCCGCCGTAATGGCCCCATAAAATGGCCGCCGCGTGCGCAGTGCACAGGGAGCGCTGTGCCTTACTTGCTGCCCAACGGACTTAACTAAAATGGCCGCCGCGCGCGCCTCATGCGAAGCACGGGGCCTCCCTATCGCCCGGGGAAGGCGGCTCTCTTAAGCAGGGTACGCCCGCCTTGAAAATGCCCGCCGCAAGCGCCTTATGTAGAGCACGGGGCAACCCACTACCAGGGGACGACCACCCTGTGAAGCGGCCGGCTCGCGCACCGCGGCCCGAGCCCGGCCACTGCTGGCCACGGACAGGCTCCCTTAAGCGCCCAAAGAGCCTCCCGAAATCAGCCGCCGCCTGCGCTATGAGCCCCCCGCGCCTGCCACCAAACCACATGTTTTTTGCTGGAGAAGCAAGGCTGACGATCGGGCACCGGCCGCACGCGCTGCCGCCAACGCCTGCGCCGATCCACCAATGCTCCGGCTCCAAGGCCGACCACAACCGTCCCTCGCCGCTCCGAGGCCTGCCGGCCCAAACGATGCCGCACTTACACGAGGCTCTCCCTCAGAGAGCCAAGAAGACAGCCGCACGAGGTCCGGGCGGGGCCAGGGCTTATATAGCCCTGACGCCACGCCCAGACCTAGCCCCGGATGTGCTGTGGCTGTCACACGCTGCTCCCTTCTTCCACGGGGGCAAAGACGGCCCCCAGCCTGAACGCCGGCGATGCCGGCTTGGCTGGGAAGGGCCGAGCCTTATGTGTGGAAGCTGCAAGAGGGAAGGCAGGGTTCATTCCTACCTTAGAGGCTGAGTGAGCCAAACTACATGGGTTTTCTTTATCCTCCCTCATGTTTTCTTTATCCTCCCTCATGTCCTCCCAGCTGTTTGCCAACAAGATGGGCACAGATCAGATTATAAAGAGGAAGAGGGACACTGCTGTTCATCATCAACGGAAAACATAAGGAAGTGTCTGGAAATGTAATTCTTTTGCAAACCTTTAGTGCTGTCTTCCAGACTGTCCTTCTTTCTGTCTGTATTTCTATCCCCCCCCCCTCTTGATTGCAATGCTGGTTACTCCTTTGAGGGGGTGCGTCCATTGACATTAAAAAGTTGGAGGAAGAAAAGCATTTGGCAGGAATTGCTGTAGGTCATTCATTCAGTAGCTAATTAGTTGCCTAGCAACTTCCAGAATCAGTGCACTGGCAATAGTTTTGGAGAGGAGTTTGAAACTTGATCTGGATCTGGAGAAAGGTCCAGGCCAAAACAGATTTTGAGAACAGTGAGCCAACAGCAGGGTGGAGGCAGAGTCAGCATTCATTTGCTTAAACAAATGTAGAAGCTTTAAGAAACTGCAAGGCAAGAGACAACTGAAGGCGATATATAATGGGAAGGTCACTTTTGAATGCAGCGTAAGAGAGGATCAAACTGTCAGTGTAGAAAAGTCAGGGTCTCAGGTACAATAGTCTTACACACCACTTCTTCTATCATCTTTTTTCTCACTGCATATTGGGAACTGATCCCAGGATGCAGCAGCAATGCAGATGCTCTGCCACTGAGCCATGAGCTCAGTCCCAATTCCCATATTATATTATTTGACTTCATTGCTTTTGTCTTTGGGTCACCTGATTTCTAGCAGTTTAGTTCCATCCTGCTTCTTTATGCACAGCTGCATAATGTTTATGGTAGCTGCACCATGGTCCACAGACCACCTTGCTAAGCTGCTAGACTCTACTCATAGACGCACTCACTTATTTTTAGGTGTAACTTGGTTTAGGATTGCATTGTAAAATACTATTGACCACTTTTAAATATATTTTCAGTAATAAATACACATTTTATTTTATTAAAAATACATACATTAAGCAAAAAAATTAACATTATAACTCTTCAGCAAGAAATCCTATTGCCCCCCCCCCAGTCGAAATAATGAGGCAAACATGTATGTTGGGTGAAAATCAGGGCCATTTTATTAACAGGATAAACTGTGTGGGGGAACCAAGCAGGACAAGCCCAGGGTAAAACCATATCCTGCCTTATCCTGAATAGGGTGAGCCATCCTGCCCCCGGCATGAGCCATCATACCAGGCAGCTGGGTCTAGGTTGCCCCCTCTTCTCAGCCTCCCGAACACAGGAGCTTTACAAGGCGAGGGCAACCACTGGCCAACCATCATGAAAGAGAGCCGTTCAGCCCAGCTGCCGATTAAGCTGACCAGATGCCAGAAACAGGTAGGACCCCTGGGTGCTCACCGTACAGTCAGAATATGCCCCACCTAACTCCAGCCAGTGACCAACATAACACCATAACAGGGATATAAAAACAACCCTAACCAAACAGTGCAAGGTAGGCAAAAAACAACCCAACCAGGCCCAATCAGTTGGGATGAAAAAATTCCTATCTGGCCCGGAAAACTGGTGACTGGCTACTCCTGCACTATTACTGGGTGGGATGGGTGGGCCGAGAAACTGGGAGCAACTGTGTGCTCCTGGGCAGGGCCAGGACTTATCAAGCCCCTGGCATCCCGCCCTTGCCCGATCCCCGGATGGGCGTGAAGGCTTGTTAGCCTCCCATCCTTCCGGGGAGACAAAGGCGGCCCCCTGGCCTTAGCTGCAGTGGCGGCATGGCCGGGAAGGGGCCAGATTGATGATTAAGATTCTTTCAAAAATTCTAGGAGAAGAAAATAATTACAAAAACAATTATCGCTCAGTTCTCAGATCAGTCAAAATATCACAGATAAGGCACTTGCCAGTGACAGCTTTTTCCTTCTGTGAGCATAATTACTTGAAGCAGTTGAATAAAATGAAAAGTACAATATGGTTACTGCATGACTGAGAAGCTTGCCACAGAATCATCAGTACTGAGGCTTTATTAATTTACTTCATTTACATCCCACCTTTTCTCCCCAACATGAACCCAAAGCAGCTCGCATCATTCTTTTCTACTTCATTTTATCCTCACAAAGTTGGGCTGAGTGTTTGTGACTGGCCTAAAGACATCCAGCAAACTTCCATGGCAGAGCAGGGATTCACATCTGGTTCTTCTATAGTCTAGTCTGACATTTTACATTACAGTACACTGACTTCAGGTGGTCCAAAATGTCGAAGTGATGCTACTGGCAAGGACTGTATCACTCCCGTGGCTGAAAAATATGCCATGGCTCTTGGTTAGTTTCTGAGCACAATTCACAGATTACTACCTTAATGGCAATAAATGCCTTGGGACCATGGTACTTGAAGAATTCTCTCCTCCCATACTTTCCGCTTAAGATCGTCCTCACAAATCCCTCTCTCTAGGAGCATGCATTGGAATATATGCAGCCAAAATTAAACCTGAAATTAGATTTTTAAAAATCAGCTCATGGATTACCCCAAACATTTATCTCTTGGAATTTCAGAAGCATTTTGGCTTCAGGGATGTACAGGAGTGGGAAGGAAGAGAAAGGAAGCTGGATTTCCTAACAGCTGTTAGTTGGTAACTTTCACATTTTAAGGGGCTAGAAGTCCCTTATCAGCTAATGATAACAGATAATGCCAAATAGCAGTTAATATCTGGCTAGGCAGGAAGCCAGATCTATTGCCACTGGAAATAATGGTGTTTAACAGGCTTTGAGAGGCCAAGTCTACCCATGGGAGCTAATGGCCTTGAACAGCAAAGTCCCACAGGAGTGCAGGAGACTGCCAGCTGATTTTGCAGGGTGGAGAAGCCTTGCTGGAATGCAAGTGCCTGCCAGCCAGTCTGCATACCAGGGGCCTGCCAGCCATTCTGCAGACCTTCTGCATGCTAAGCAGATGCCCTACTATTGAGCCCCTCTTATAGCTGTTCCCTGAGCTGGTGGGTTAGAAAGAGATTTCCTTGGATTTATTCATTTAAAACTTCCTTTTTTACTCATGGAGATAGAGCATTGTCCACACTTACCCTAGTCAAGGAGTGATGAGGGAGATGACTGGAATGTTCTCCCACTCCTGGGCAAAGAATGGCCTCAGGGAGCCCACCAGCCACTCAGAACCCAACTCCTTCATACCTGTCCAGACACAATAACTACACCCTCAGCCCCACCCTAAGGTCTCTGAGGCCACCCCTGACACACAGAGGTGTCCCGACAATGCTTGGGGCCCTACAAGAAGCCATGCTACTAGGCCATGCCCTGCAACCACTGGCAATTTCCAGGACCTTGGGATGGGCCCAGAGCCATGGCCAACAAGCTGGAGCCACCAGAGGGGTGTGTGGCCTGAGACTTCTCACATGTGCGGACTGGGGAAGACCAAAGGGAGCAGGGCTGGGATGGCAGTGAGAAGGAGGGAGAAGACCCAGCTGGAAAATGGGAAGCCCAAAATCCTGAGAGGTAGTGCAGGCAGACAATTCCTCTAGGAGACAAGGGGATGGGGCCAGGCTGGGAGGAGATAAAAGGGGAGCCAACTTCAGAGGCCAGGGAGGAGAATACTAGTAGCTAGCACCAGAGAATGAGCTCTAATGTGAAGGAAGTGGACAAAGGTGAGACAACCTCTGCCTTTTCCATTTTGAGGCTTCCTGTGGCACTCCAGTTTCATTCCAACCACAGCAGAGGGTAGCACACCACCAGGGAGGTACCCCAGACCCAACAAGCATGTTGTTTATTTATTTACATTATTTATAGTCCACCATTCTCACTTGGGCCCATTTCCCCATGGGCCCGGCTGGGAGGGGCCGATTTATGAGTAATCTAATGGAATCTCCTTGTTTTGACTACGGCTGTACAATAATTAGAGCTACAGGGAAACTGTATGAAGGTTAGCTTGGGAAAGGAGAAAGCATCCAAGAATTCTTATGTAATGAAATGACTATCATGGACAATTCAGCATATAAAGCAGTGACATGAAGGGGGAAATTCCTACATGTTATGTTACATGTTATATGTTACAGTTTCATTGCTTGCAGTATCTTCTCTGTTACTTCTCTGTAACATAACTTATAACATGTTAGCTAGTGGGAAAGGAGAAAGCATCCAAGAATTCTTATGTAATGAAATGACTATCATGGACAATTCAGCATATAAAGCAGTGACATGAAGGGGGAAATTCCTACATAATAGCCAAGCCTGCTCCCCCTGCCCCCCCCCAAAAGCCTTCTGATAAATCCCTCCTCTCTAATTACTAAGATACGTCAGAAGACAGTTCTCCCCATACTGCACAAATCTGCCATCAACAGATTTCTCTTTGTAATTTTTATTTTAATAAAAAGCTGCAAAGTTACTGATAATGACTGTTAGGAAATAGGATTACTCAAGTACGCTAAATCCTGCTTTTTCATTATATGTTATATAATATTACAATTCATGTCTTCACCAAAGATAGAAAAAATATGAAGTTATGTACCAGGTTCTTGTGTCTCAAATGATCATCACTCAGCATCTATCTATCTATCTATCTATCTATCTATCTATCTATCTATCTATCTATCTATCTATCTATCTATCTATCTATCTATCTATCTATCTATCTATCTATCTATCTATCATCACAGTTTGCCTTGAAGTAGGTGCCTTTCATTGCTGCTGGATCAACCTATAATAAGTAAATCTTGCCCAAATTAGCCCATTGTGAGATGGTTGCTGTGTCTTCTATCTAAGAACAAAAGAATAAGATGAAAAAGGGAAGAAGCAGACAATGAGTAAGAATTTGGCTGAAAACAAGTAGCATGTTACATTTCTTGTTCCTCCCAACCAAATTTATTCTGTTTATGGTCTTTGCTTATTTGTGCTGCAAAATGACAACTTTGGAGCTGATAATAAAATGGCTTCCTCTCCTGACTTCTGTTTTTAATGGTGTTCCCTCTGTATTTCATACAGCTCAGCTAGTCTGCACATGAACAATTCATCAGCAACTCCATTTATGTATTATGTGGTTCTCTTTCAATATTAGTAACAGAGAAGATACTGCAAGCAATGAAACTGTAACATATAGCATCACTCACCTTGTCCATTCCAATTGCTTCCTTCATAATTTGCAGTGGCTTTGAAGCATCAAAAGAAACTACCAGAGCTTTATAAAATCACATTGAACAAAACACAGATTTCAGATTCAGGAACCTGGAGAAGAATCTGCAAACCAACAGTCTATGTTTGTTTGTTTATTTAATTTGATTTTTAGCCCACCCTTCCCATAGAACAGCCTCAGGGTGGGTTACATCATAAAAACAGTCAACAGTAAAAACAGTAAAAGACTAGTTTAAAATATGCTGTAAGACATGGAGGTCCCCACCTATCATTGTTTCTCTGTTGCTTTCAATAGCTCTGCTTGTATGAGTGAAGTTGTCTTTTCTATAAATATAAGCACAGAAGGTGTTCCTCATCAGGACAATTTACCTTTTCAGCCAACTTTACAGGGGGCAAGGCTTGTAGACTACTGTTTATATTCTCTTACTTGTTCTTAAGTGCACAATTATGGCTTTGAAAAATCCAAAAGGTAATGAATTGCAGCATCAACTAAAATAATGAGAGTGAGAATCTATATTTTCCTAAATCAAAAGAAATACATCATGGACAGCTATCAGGGATTCATTGTCCCCTTGATTTGCAAAGGGGTTATTTGAGAGAGAGAGAGAAACAATCACATGGATTGACTTGTCCCAGAGAGTGATGACATACAAAGTAAATCATAAACAAAAGAATATTAATTATTGTAGCAGTATTTTCTCTGATTATCAGATCGCAAATTGTAAGAATATTAAAATGAATGTTGTTATTTTGCATGTAAATATAATTTTCCACCTGAGCCAATCTGAGTTGATATAACTTGAGACATTGGTAAATCAGGAAAATGACATTACAGTTCAATTTGCATAACAATGTGAATAATTGTGTGTTTTAATGAGAACTATGCAGCCAAAGCTATTTTTCAAGAGTCTAAAGTTTCTTGCATTGCAGTCCTAAAGTTCTGGGCTTCAATTGACTTAGAAGGATGTAAACACCTTTTTTGCAGTCTTGTTATAGACCACTGCAGTCTGATAATATTCAGTACTAAACAACCTACTGTACTTTGGATCATAGCACCTATGTTCTGAACTTACACTTTGTGTTAGCTGAGCTATAACTACCAATTCTCCACTAAGTTTATTTGCCATAATTTTTAAAACATAGTTAATATAGAAGACCTGACAGATTTTGGCAGATCTTTGTCAGCAGATGGAACTTGCATACCATTCCACAGGCCTCAGACCAGGGGTGGCCAAACTGTGGCTAGGGAGCCACATGCAGCTCTTTCACAGATGTTGTGTGGCTCTTGAAGCCCCCCTGACCACCCAATCATCTGGCTTGGAGAAGGCATTTCTCTCTAAATCATTCACCAAGCCAGTTGGCAATTTGGAGAATGCATTTAAAGTTAAAGTTGTTTCCTTCCATCCTTCCTTCCATCCTTCTCTCAAAAAAAAATCTGACATTTATGCCTTGCAGCTCTAAAACAGCTCTCAAACATGTGACATTTATTCTGTGGCTCTTACATTAAGCAAGTTTGGCCACCCCTGCCTCAGACTGAGAAGGAAGAAGGTTTCTATTACCATAGTTCTTCATCTCTTTCTTCACCCTACTCCTCTTAACCTCAGAAGCCCATGTATCCTCTCTGACCCATTTTTCTTTGCTTTATGAAGGGCCTGGCCCTTTCGAGGCTCCACCCCTGTGGGACTCCCATGGGGTCTGAGCAATTCCTATAGGATGCTGTTGCCACCCACCGACACATCCCAGGTGTGATTCATCTCCTAGTTTCCCCACCCCTGCTGAAGTCTGGATCTCATCTGCTCATCAGGCTGTTAAAGGGTCACCCCCTATCAAGTGGTGGTGCAGCAGGTTTTGCCTTAAAGGTGCTCCAGATGTTATTGCTTTGGCACATGGACACTGAGGGTAGGCCTCTGGCTTCCCTCGCAGTTAGGGAGACTAGGAATTGATCGAGTCCCTGAGTTAATACAATAGAATATAGCTATAACGCATAGCCTTATCCATGCTATTGTGCAATTTCTGGGAAGAATAAGGTTGCATATTTTTGGCAACTATGCCTACTACAAACACACCCATGTTAATGACTGATAATGTTTAAATGCACCATGAGATGTACGTTCTTCAGTGGAATATGTGAGGCAAGAAACCATTGAGGGGGCTGTATGTTGGCTTCACACCTATTGACCCAGCTGGATGTAGACATGGCCATGTTGACAGTGGCATGGGGTGCTGTGGGTAGGACAGGCTTCACTCTCCCACAATGCTAAGACCCAATAAAAGTTAAAGTGGCTGGAGAGAGGGCAGATGCTGTAAGAAATTGCTGGTTCTCTCCCATTGGCAGCAGAGTTGCTAATGATAGAGAGGCACTATGGAGGGAGATGATGAGATTGAGCCAGGTGGAAGATTCCAGAAGACAGCCCCAAGAGGTGTAGTTACTGAAGAAGATGCCTGCACAGAGAAACTATCCAAGAAACAGGCTCCAGAAGTCTGGCTTGTCTTCTAGTTACAATGAGGATACAAAGGCAGTCTCCAAACCTAAGGAGGAAGCCAGAGAAGACTCTTGGGGGTATAGGACACTTCGGAATTGTACATCAAGAAAATATTATTACAAAAAGATACTCACCTGGGTGTGAACGATAACCATGGGTGGTAAGAGGTGGAGTCTTGTCACACTGCCAGAGGGTCCACCACACCTTACATAAACGATGATCCTGACGGAATAATTGTACATGTTATTTCCTATTTTTAATCAGTGAGTAGCAAGTCTACCTCCCAAACCTTGCTTTCTGTGCTCCACATCTTCAAAACTGAGAAAGGTGATAGCTAGAGACAGGCCATTATCAGTGGTAGCATCTTAAGCCTTATCTGGAGCCTGTCATACTGTTGTTTAGGCACCAAGCTGAAACATTTCTGTTCACTCAGGCGTCTAAGAATTTTTAGCTGGTCTGAAGTTTATTTTAGGGCTATTTTTAGGGTGCTCAAAGATTTATTTATATTGTTTTATGCTTTGGGTTTTTTTTATAAATTCTTTTTGTTTCTGTATTATCGTTATGGTTTTATGGAATTGATTTTATTTGCAGGCCATCTAGAGCAGGATTCTGGAAAGGTAGCAACTAAATTTCCTAAATAAATTAATCCAAAGAGTCTAGACATAACTATTTATTTATTTACTACTTTAAATTTCTATCCCGCCCTCTCCGCAAGTGGACTCAGGGCGGCTAACAGTTCAAACATCCATAATACAATTTAAAACCAATAAAATACATTTTAAAGCAGTTGTAGGAAGGCTCAATGGCAGCTTATGATCCTGTCCCATGCAATACATCCACATGACGTACATGATTTCAGCAGCCTCTAAGTGGAAGGGACATGACCAAAGCTTCCACCTACTTTTAATGTTTTTATAAAAATGTATGAAAATGTCTTATGGCAAGTGAGGCCACTAGTCCATTCAGCTGATCATGATCTGTTCTGGCTGGCAGCAGTTCTCAGGGTCTCCAGCCAATCAAGTTCTTTTCAAACACCTTTAACTGGAGATGGCAAAGACTGAACTTACAAAGAGCGTGATCTCTACCACTGAGCCACAGCCATGGCAAAAACTTTGAATGGTAATAATTATAGGGTAATTCTTACAACCATCCATCAGCAAAATTTCTGAGATAATAGGATGCATGGTAGGAAAGAGAGAATGATAATCATTGTGCCTAAAGGGAATGAAAAACCTTTATGCTAACTAATTCAAAATTCTTCTTGCTGAACACTTTAAGCCTGTCAAGAATTCTAAGTATATGCTATTGAGAACTAGATTGAATAGCCATTGATAAATTTGATGACTTTTGTCCTCTAAGGATGAAAGAACACATTCTGTTGCTATGAAAGTCAATAGCAAGACTTCTGCCATATTCAAAAGTGAAGACTCCTGCATACATTTTATAGGTAAAAATCAGTCACTTTTCTTTTATGCAGGAGACCATAATAAATAATCATAATGCTTCCTCCAGCGCTAACATCAATGAACCTATGCAAAAATTATAGAGCCTTTCTCCAGAGGAAGATTATAAAATATAGATGCCTCCTTGCTTTGGAAGAGAATGAGAATTTCTCAGTGTTTTTCACTCCTCTTGATTTAATGGGCTCAAAACAAAAAACACACCAAAAAGAAGTAAGCACCTGCAAGATAAATGGAAGTCCAATGCTGCTTAATTGATTATACTGACTGCAAAATGACAAAAGAGGCCATGGATAGTCATTAAAATTTACAAAACAATAGCAGAGGCCATAAAGAGGTCACTAGAATAATGCACCCTTATTACCAGGCTCCTTTTTAGATCTTTCACTACATTCATTTACTGTTCAGTTTTAAAAAGAACAGGACTTTCATGAACCTGTCACCAGTGATTTATGTAGTTCATTTTCTCTTCGTATGTTTATAGATCAAACATGGAAAGAGAGGCTCAACAATATTGAACACATTTAATATTAAAAGGAGGGGTAGTTCAACTCTGTATTGTGTTGGCTTAAACAATTTGGGAGGGCAAAAATAATTACACTCAAGCAATTGCTTTGATCATGGATAAGTGCTTCTAAAATCAATATGCCTATTTAGTACAGTGCAGTAGTTCCTAAAGAAGCATCCCATTGTGCTATGATAGTGCAGTCATTAGTGCAGGAAGTACATTGCAACATTAAAGAACAAGCAAGTGTGTGTGTGGGGGGGGGGGGGGGGGACATGGTAGCAGCTGTTTCCTAAGAACCATGATACAGAATCGTTTTATACCATTATTGCTAGAAGCATTCGCTGCTCAACTCAAAATTCCTTTGGTAATTAATTCCTTTGGTAATTAATTCATTATAATTGCAATGCTTTTTTCCACCAAGAATCAAAAGGTGTCCCAATTGCTCCTCATCACAATCCTCTGTGGTAATTTAGGTCTAATTATAGCCTAAAGATCTTCCAGAATTACAACTGATCTCCAGACAACAGAAACCAGTTCCTCAGCTTTGAAGGGTAGATGATATGGCATTACACCTCACTACCTTCTCCAGGCTCCACCCCCAAATCTTTAGAAATTTTTGAACTTTGGAAATGGCAACCCTATTTCTTGACAAACATTTAAGAAAGGGTTGTGAAATTTAAATCGAGGTAACAATATATTAGTGCATGAAGCAATGATGTTCTGCATATGAACATTATCATATTGCCCTGGTTTCATCTGCCCCCCTCCATCCCATAATTTATTTATTTGTAGATTAGATTTTAGACCACCCTCCTACACCGAGCAGGGCTCATGGCAGTGTACAACACAAAATTAATACAACATAAATATACAATTAAAAACCATAAAACCAGCACTAATAAATGCTACTGAGATGGCAATAAAATCAATGCTACCAAGATGGTGAAAATATCACCCATGCTGGATAGTAACTCTACCTCCATGCATACCCAGGAACATTTTAGCATTTTAGCTCTGTTTGGAAGAGAACCACCACACAAAATTATGCTGAACATTAAGATTTGGCAAGCTTTCTAATGTTTTCTCCCACAAAAAATGGGGAAATAACCAAAACCTTTAAAGCAGACAGATTGAAATCTTCCTCATGCCACTGTGGCCACATAGGAGAAAGTAATTTTAAAAATATGATGGGAGGAGTAAAGTTTTATTATGACAATTATAATTCAATAATCATCTTAAGGCAGATGCTGAGTGTATATTATTAAGTACCCCTTCTGGTAATATCAAATGAGTTGTGCAAATGAGCTGTGCTAATGAGCTCCAGCACCTCTTTTTCTACGAAATGACCCCTGCTTGTCATTAATGGCTACTGATGGACCTCTGCTCCATATATTTCTCCAGTTCCTTTTTGAAGCTATCTGTGCCTGTAGCCAGCACCACTTTTTGCAGCCGTGAACTTTGCATGCTAATTACTCTTTGGGTGAAGAAGTACTTCCTTTCATCTGCTCCAAGCTTACTGCTCATTGATTTCATTGAGTGTTCATGAGTTCTTATATTGTGAGAAAGGGAGAAAAGTACTTTCTCTACCTTCTCTACCCCGATCACAATTTTGTGAATATTTATCATGACACCCCTCATTTCAGATGCATCATTTCTCCAAGCTAAGGAGCCCTAACTCTTTAACCTTTCTTCATAAAGAAAATGTACCACCCCCTTAATCATTTTAGTTGTCCTTTTCTGCACTTCTTTTTTGAGGTGCAGTGACCAGAACAGTGACCACAACGTTCCAAATGAGGCCACAACATGTATTTATACAGGGGCATTATGATACTGGCTGATTTATTTTTCCCTTCCTAATATTCCTCAGCATAATATTTGCCTTTTTAATTGCAGTCGTACACTGAGTTGACATTTTCAGTGAGTTATCTACCACCATTCCAAGTTCTCACTCCTGGTCAGTTAACACCAAGTCAGACCCCATCAACATATATTTATAGTTAGGATTTTTTGCTCCAATGTGCATTACTTTGCATTTGCCCACATTGAACCTCATTTGCCACACTGATGTCCACTTGCGTAGCTTCAACAAATCCCTCCAGAGCACCTCACAGTCCTCACTGATTCTCACTGCCCAGAACAACTTAGTGTCATCCGCAAACTTAGCCACTTCATTGCTTATGCCCAACTCCAATTGAACAAATTGGATTAATGAACAAATTAAAAATTACTGGACCTAGAACCAAGGCCCACTATACCCCACTGCTTACCACCTTCTACTGTGAAAACTGTCCATTTATATTCACTTTCTGTTTCCTGTTAATTAACCATTTTTAATGCACAAGAGGACATGTCCTCTTATCCTATGACTGCTGAGTTTACTTCAGAGCTTTTGGTGAGGAACTTTACCAAAGCTTCTAGGTAAAGAACATCTACGGGGTCCTCCTTGTCCACCTATTTGTTCACTCCTCTTAAAGAACTGTACGAGGTTAGTGAGACAAGATCTTCCTTTACAGAATCTATGTTGAGTCTTTCTCAATACTTTTTGATCATCAGTGTGCCTCCTATTTCTATCTTTAATAACTGATTCCATTCACTTACCCAATATTGATGTTAGACTGAGCGGCCTGTAATTTCGCAAATCTCCTCTTTAAAGATAGGGTTATATTAGCTACCATCCAGTCTTTGGGAATGAAGGCAGATTTTAGTGACAGATGACATATTTTTGTCAGATCTACAAGTGCATATTTCAGAACTCTTGGATGATGGCTCATTTTGTAGCAGGAGCTCCTTTGCATATTAGGCTACACCAGGCCTCAGATTCAGTGGGAGCTCACAGGAGTGCAGCTCCTGAACCTTTCTGAGAGTTCCATCTCATCGTTCTGAGAGTTCCACCTTCTTGCCCACTGAATAGTATGTGCAGCTGCATAACAATCCCTGGATGTGCTCCACCACCTATTTTTCTACAAAATGACCTCTGGGCTACACCCCCCTGATGTAGCCAATCCTCCAAGAGCTTAATAAGAGCCCTGTAAGCTCTTGGATGCTTGGTTACATCAGGGGTGTGTGGCCTAATATGCAAAGGAGTTCCTGCTACAAAATTATCCCTGCTTGGATGTATGCCATCTGGGTCTGGTGATTTGTCAGTTTTTTAATTTGTCCATCAGTCATAGGACCTTCTCTCTCATCACCATCATGAAATTGGTAGTTCCGGAGTGGGCAAGCGCCTTCAATCTTCCACAGTGAAGAGACAGGCAAATTTGCTACCTTGGGTATTAATTTCTGGTGTTTCAGTGGCTTCCAGTGTGGTTATAGCATCCATTGCTTGGATGATTTGTGTCCAATCTATGTCCACTGGGCATTCCACAGTGAGAACAATGGCTGCATTAAGACCAGCAGCTCTATGCATACAGGAGGTGTTGCAAATCCTGCCACCCCAAAATGGAGTAGGCAAATCCCAATCACACACTCCCATGCAAGGTGGCTGTATATCGTGCGGGGGGGGGGGTGTTGGTGCATTTATATGGTTGTTGCATGTCACCCCCTTAGTGCAGTTTGTTTTTTTCCCCTTACATCTTTAGTAGTCATACATATATGTGCTCATCTGCTCTGTGGCAGTGATTTTTTTTTAAAAAAAGAATACCAGTGAGCACTTAGAGTGGATTGGTGAATTTACACCATCAATCCCCCTTGCTTGCACACTCTCATGATCAGACACCAGGAACCGCAGGAGGAGTGTAGCAGAAGACTTTGCTACCACTTCTCAACTGGTAGCTATTTGAAGTGTCTCAGAAACATTGTAGAATGGGGTAAGTGTGAGGGTGGAACAGGTGGCAGCTGTGTGTGTCTGACCTTGACTTTTTTTTTTTTGCTTCCACAACTACAATGTACTAGCAGCTGAGAGCAAATACCAAATTATAGTTCTATCTTCTTTTGGAAATTTTCCCATATATAATCCCAACAGAAAAGTCTCTGCAACTTTCTTGATTTCGTATCCCAAGATCCTAGATATTTCTTGTTGAAGCATCTGCCAATACTTTTTTGCTCTTTCACAAGTCCACCACATATGGTAAAAAGAACTGTTTTTTACACTTCCAACATCTATCTGGCATCTTATTGTTTATTTTTGCCAACTTTTTAGGAGTTATATACCATCTATACATCATTTTAAAACAGTTCTCTTTAATACTTTGACACGTTGAAAGCTTTATAGAATTTTTCCAAAGATATTCCCAAGTTTCCATCTGTATTTCTTTAATTACATTAATTGCCCACTTAATCATTTGAGATTTCACTACTTCATCTTCTGGAGACCATTTCAAAAGCAGTTTATATAATTTTGAAATTAATTTTTCATTATCTCCAAGCAGAACTAATTCAATTTCTGTTTGTTCTTTTCTTATTCCTTCAGTTTTAATGTCTTTTTCCACCAAACTCTTTATCTGTTGCATTTGAAACCAATCATATTTATTATCCAACTCTTTCGCAGTTTTCAGCTCCATTTTACCACCTTGTATTTTTAATAGCTGATTATATGACAACCACTTTTCTTCACCCACTTCAGCTGTTATTTTTATCACTTCTGCTGGCACTATCCATAACAGTTTCCTTTCATCAACATATTTCTTGTATTTCATCCACGTATTCAACAATTTTTTTCTTATATAATGGTGAGAGAAAAAACCATCCATCTTCTTTTTTTCCATAGTACGTATAAGCGTGCCTGCCGAATTTATTTCCATGAATGACCTTCCAACGCCAAAAGTTTTCTGTTTAGTAGCATCACCCATTCTTTTATCCATACTAAGCAGACTGCTTCATGATATAGTTTTAAATCTGGTAATTAGAATCTTCTCTCTTTTGCATCTGTTAAAATTTTCATTTTAATCCTTGGTTTCTTCCCCGTCCACACAAATTCTGAAATCTTCCTCTGCCATCTGTTAAACTGTTTGCTGTCCTTCACAATCGGAATAGTTTGAAATAAATACATTATTCTTGGTAAAATGCTCATTTTAATTGCAGCTATTCTTCCCAGCAATGACAAATTAAGTTTATTCCATTTTCTCATGTCTTCATCCATTTTACGCCATAGCTTCTCATAATTATTTTTAAACAAATCAATATTCTTCATTGTTATCTCCACACCCAAATATTTTACCTTCGAGGTAATTTCACAACATGTTAGCTTTTGTAACTCCTTTTGCTTACTTACTAGCATATTCTTACATAAAATTTTTGATTTTTCCTTATTTATATAAAATCCTGCCAATTTTCCATATTCTTGTATTTTAGCTAACAGCAAGGGTGTTACTTGAGTTGGATTTTCATTTATAAACATTATATCATCTGCAAATGCTCTATATTTATAAGTAAATCCTTTTATTTTTAATCCTTCTATTTCTTTGTCTTCTTGAATTTGCATCAGCAAAATTTCAAGTGTCATTATAAACAACAGTGGAGAGAGTGGACACCCTTGTCTTGTACCTTTACAATTATCATATCTTCTGTAAGGTCTGCATTTATGCCTTGCACGTTGTTCAGTATATATTACTTTTATCATCCTTATGAATTCTTCTCCCAACTCCATTTTCTCCATTACAGCAAGCATAAAGTCCCAGTTTAGATTATCAAATGCTTTCTCTGCATCCGCAAAGAATAATGCTACTTCCTTTTCTGGATGTCTTTCGTAATATTCTACAATATCTACAACAGATATTGCAAATGCATGCAAATGCATACTTTGGATTGGCTGCTGGGGCTCCTCTCCCCTTCTCTCCCTGATCCCAGGGAGGCTATGGGAGAGGCAGGAAAAGGCTTCCAAAGGCGGGAAAGGAGGCAAGCAGCTCCCCTGAGGCTGCAGAAGCTCCTTTCCCGCCTTTTCTATGGACTTCCGTATACTTCCGAATATTGATTTGGAAGTATAGGGGGGCCGTATACGGCTCCCATATAATGGCTTCCATTTGGATTCGGAAGTATACGGCACTGTATACTTTCAAATCAGGGGTGATTCGGAGGTTTCTTTGATTTGGCCGAACCAAATGCATACCCCTAGTCAAGACTGGGACCAATGAGTTCTCCCTTGAAGGCCAAAACAGGCTGAGAAAGGGCCTCCTCCCCCTGCCTGTTACTGACAGTACAATGTTTGGTTGGTTTCTACTGAAAAAAGCATGCTTAGTTGCATAGCAACAGCCACCACCTAACAGTTTCCTCAGTGGCCCAGCAGGCAGGAGATAGGACCGGACTAAACCAATGGGAGGTAAGTACAATTGAGTGTGTGGTGGCTATTCTGCCAATGGCTGATGTAGTACACACCACAGGGGAAGGATGGTGGCTCAGTGGTAGAGCATCTGCTTGAGAAGCAGAAGGTCCCAGGTTCAATCCCTGGCATCTCCAAAAAAGGGTCCAGGCAAATAGGTGTGAAAAACCTCAGCTTGAGACCCTGGAGTGCGCTGCCAGTGCCAGTCTGAGAAGACAATATTGACTTTGATGGACCAGGGTCTGATTCAGTATAAGGCAGCTTCATATATTCATATGTTCACAGCCTGTGGGAGAGCTGGAAAATGCCAGCACACAAGGCTTTTATATATAGGATGCACATTTCTGTTTCTGTGCCTCTTTATTCCAGAATAAGCAGAGTTCCAGACCTTTTCTCCAAAACCACTTTCTCACCATTCACAGTCCTCAGTGCCTATTTCCAAAATACTGAACAGGGGTGTGTTTTTTAGTTTCTAGTTATTTCACGGGCTTTTCTGGAACTTGTTTATTAACAGCTAATGACCTTGAAGGTTATCACGGCAAACCTCTTTGAGCCTCTGCTGCTCAGACAGTAATTAGTTTCTCATCCTGGTGGTCTCATTTCCTTTTTCTATATTGCTAATCAGTCTGAGATCTTATACTATTAAAAATACCTATCATGGATACAGTAAATGTGTTTTCAAATTAGAATGCAGCTCATAATGTCATGGGGCATGAACCGCCTGCTGTTCCAGGAACAAAGTAAAAATTCCATGTCCATACCTTCAAAAACCCTTCTTAGCAAATTTAGGTTTCTTGTCCCTCTGAAGATATAACTCATGTGGAAATCATAAACGAACAGAAGTATACACTGTAGGGGGGGGTTGTTATTGTTGTTGCAGGCTGTTTATTTGATGCCATTAATAATGAAGAATTCTCACTTATGAACTAATTTAGTTTGAATTAATGCACTGCATAAAGGAACACCAGTTTCTAGTTCAAAGGCAATAAGGAGGAATAAATTAATGTTGTTGCTAATCAGATTGTAATTGTAAAAAGGAAGTTGTAGACAGCTATTGACGAGTGCCAGAATATTGAATTATGCCAGGAATCTTTGGCATAGATGATATTTGCATCAAGAAAAATAAATAAATTTTAATTGTGGGCTGCAAGCTTCCAGTCACATTTGGCAAGAATAAGCAACCTTCTAATTTACCATTCAGTCAAGCTTCCAACATGGAGATATTTATTACAGCCGTGCCAAAGTTCTGATAGAATTGTTTTGGGAAAAGAGACTTGGTTTGTTTGTATTTTAAAACATCCTGTAATTTAGTTGTAAGGGCCTACTTATTCACCCTCTAAGCTTGCTTGATATTTATGTACTGAGATAAATAAAAGTTGCATGAACAACTGGGCCAATCTTCAGGCATGTGGATAAAAATCAGACAGACTTTTCCTTTGGTTGTTGTTCAGTCACACTCTTTGCAACCCCATGGACCAAGTCACGCCAGGCCCGTTTTCCAGCATCCTCCAAAGTCTGCTCAAATTTGTGTTAGTTACATCAGTAATGCTGTCCAGCCATCTCATCTTTTGCCATCCCCTTCTTCTTTTGCCTTCTGTCTTTCCCAGCATCAGGATCTTCTCCATTGAGTGCTCCCTTCTCATTTGTGGCCAAAGTATTTGAGCTTCAGCTTCAGCATCTGACCTTCCAGGAAACAGTCAGGATTGATTTCCCTTAGGACTGACTGACTTGAACTTCTTGAAATCCAAGGGACTCTCAAGATTCTTCTCCAGCACCACATCTCAAAAGCATCTATTCTTCTGTGGTCAGCCTTCCTTATGGTCCAGCTCTCACAGCCATACATTACTACTGGGAATACCATCGCTTTGACTATACAGACTTTTGTTGGCAGGATGATAGCTCTACTTTTTATTATACTGCCTAGATTTGCCATAGCTGTCCTCCCAAAAAGCAAACGTCTTTTAATTTCATGGCTACAGTCACCATCTGCAGTGATCTTGGAGCCCAGAAATGTGAAGTCTGTCACTACTTCCATGTCTTCCCTTTCTATTTGCCAAGGAGTGATGGGGCCAGAAGTCATGATCTTAGTTATTTTGATGTTGCGTTTCAAGCCTACTTTTGTGCTCTCCTCTTTCACCCTCAACAATGGGTTCTTTTGGTCCTCTTCACTTTCTGCCACTAGAGTGGTGTCATGCCTGCCCCTGCTGACTCAGAGCAGGTGCCTGCTTCTGACCCCGCCCCTGCTGTGCAGATGCCTTCAGCAACAGAGGACGTAAGTCCTGAAGGAGCCAGCCAGCAGCAGGGGCCACCTGAAACCAATCTGGCCACACCAGGTACTAGCTCATCTCCCCCAGACTCACCAACACCTGGGGCCCGCCTGCGCGAGAGGAGACGCCTGGAATTCAGGAACAGGCGTAGAGAGGCGCGCATGCGGGCTAGAAGAGATCTGAGCCCGGAGTTCTAACGAGCCAATTAGCCAGCAGTATATCTGGGATCCTGGCCTCAGGCCAAACTGTGCTGGCAACAAGCGAACACCCTTGGATGTGTCTGCGTCTCGCACCCCTTGCTTCGGACAGAACCTGTGCATTCCTGACCCGGCCTGACTCATAGACTGGTATTCTGGACTCTGGCTTTGCTTATCGGACTGGCTTAGGTATCGTTTGATCTCGGCTTTGCTTCCCGGCTTCTGACTCTCGGCTCTGTTTCCCGGCTTCTGACTTTCGGCTCGGCTCCCCGGTTTCTGACTCTCGGCTTCCCTGACCAAGCTTCCGTCTCACCCTCCAGCCTGCCTGTTTACGTTATCAATCAACTGGACTGTTTTACGACCACTCCCTGTGCTTCGCCTGAGCTGTCTGCGAGAGGTCCTGGCTCGTTGCCAGGACGATAGCAGCCGCAGCTTCGTGTCAGAGACTCGGGCCGTGACAGCTTGCCAGCACCCAAAACTCACCAGGCACGCTCATGACGGACCAAGCGGCAGAAGGCATGGACCCCTTGCCGGGGTTCCTAGACCAGGTGCAGCAATTAACCCAAGCGGTGATTACTCTGCAGCAGCAGACTGCGTCCAATGCCGTGGCCTTGGCTGCCGCCGCCGCTCCCCGCTCTCGCTGCCCGGTGAGCATTCCTGAGAAATTCGCAGGAAACCTGGAAGAGTTCCCTGCCTTCCTCGCCCAGTGTGAACTATACATGGAGATAAGGCAGGGCGACTTCCCTACAGACAAAACAAAAGTCTGTTTTATCCTGAGCCTGCTTAAAGGGCCAGCGGCCAAGTGGGCCACTCCTCTGCTGCTAGAGCCCTCGCCGCTGCTAGCAGACTACACACGGTTCAAGGCACACTTCCAGGCCGCCTATGCCAACCCTGTGCGTGCTGAGACAGCTAATCGCAAGATACGGGCTCTGCACCAAGGCCAGAACTCTGTGTCTCAGTATACCACAGAGTTCCAGCTGCTGGCTCAAGACCTGGCCTGGAATGAAGCTGCCTTGGTGGACCAGTACACTGAAGGCCTCTCGGATGCCGTCCTGGACGAACTGGCACGCACCGACCGCCCAGCCGCCCTCCAGGACCTGATCCTGCTGTGTCTACGCATTGATGGGCGACTGCAAGGTCGGCGCCAGAGGCAGAAGAGGGGCGCTACTCCAACAAGGCCCCCCCCGGCGGCTCCCGTTCCAGGTACCCCAGCTTTACCGCCGGCTGTAGAACCCATGCAGCTGGGCGGCGCCCGCCCTCGCCTGACCCCCGAGGAGAAGAACCGACGGCGCACCCACAACCTGTGCCTGTATTGTGGAGGGGACGGGCATTTTGCAAGCTCCTGCCCGGCCAAATCAAAGCGCACCCCGAGCTCCGCTGCCTCGGTAAAAGGCCAGCCCCAGGTCTAGCCGGATCTCCTGGCCTGGGGCACTCCTTGAGGTCCTCTAGCTCCGTCCATCCACCACCCACCCCGTTCCTGGTCCCGATCCGCCTGCAGCTTCCCGACGACCGGTGGATCTTCGTCCATGCCATGTTGGACTCAGGGGCTGCCTGCTGCTACATGGACAGCCACTTTGCCAAGGAGCATGGCGTCCCCGTTCGGGAAAAGGGAACTCCTACACTGGTCGAGGCAGTGGATGGTCGTCTGCTGCGTTCGGGGCCGGTCCGCCACGAAACTCTACCACTCGTTTTGTGGGTCCAACAGCGCCAAGGGAAGCAGACCTTCGATTTGGCCCGCATGCCACGCTTCCCTGTTATCTTGGGCCTGTCCTGGCTGCGAGCCCACAACCCCCATGTGGACTGGGTGCAACGTGAACTGAGTTTTTCGAGTACCCTCGCACCCTGTTCCCCGCTACCACCCGACTCGACTCAGGTGCCGCCTGTCAACCAACCCGGTTCCCCACGCACCACCAGCCTCCTGGGGGCCGCCACCACACTCCCAACTCCCTACCAGGAGTTCGCGGACGTCTTCAATGAGAAGGAAGCAGACCAGCTTCCCCCACATCGGCCCTACGATTGCGCCATCGACCTGGTGCCCGGCGCTCCGCTACCCGCAGGCCGCCTGTACCCCATGGCAGACCCGGAACTGGCTGCCCTCCGGGAGTACTTGGACAAGAACTTGGCCCGAGGGTTCATTAGACCCTCCACCTCGCCCCTGTCTTCACCTGTCCTGTTCGTTAAGAAGAAGACCGGGGACCTGCGACTCTGCAACGACTACCGGGCCCTCAATAAGATTACCATTCGGAACCGCTACCCGCTCCCACTGATCCCTGAGCTCCTCGACCGCGTCAAAGGGGCCACGATCTACACCAAGCTCGACCTTCGCGGGGCCTACAACTTGGTTCGTATCAAAGCCGGGGATGAGTGGAAGACCGCTTTTGGCACCAGGTATGGCCAATACGAACATCTGGTCATGCCCTTTGGGCTCACCAATGCCCCCGCCGTCTTCCAACATTTTATGAATGACGTTTTCCGTGACCTGCTAGACCGGTTCCTGATCATTTATTTAGATGACATTTTGGTCTACTCTGCATCCGAACAGGAGCACATCCACCACGTCCGCCAGGTGCTACAGCGACTCCGAGCCAATCGCCTGTATGCCAAGCTGGAGAAATGTGCTTTCCACCTCCAGTCCGTTGAGTTCCTGGGGCACATCATTTCCCCCCAGGGAACCCAGATGGATCCGCGGAAGGTCGACGCCATCCTTCAATGGCAGGCCCCTCGAAGTCGGAAGGACATCCAGCGCCTCCTGGGCTTCGCCAATTATTACAGGCAATTCATCGCGGGCTACGCCGACCTCACCAAGCCCTTGACCAGACTCCTCCGACCGAAGGAGCCCTTTCAATGGACCCCCGAAGCCGACCGGGCCTTCCGCCAGCTCAAGCAGAGTTTTTCCTCCAGTCCCCTTCTGCGGTACCCTGACCCGAGCTTGCCCTTCATGGTGGAAGCAGACGCCTCCAATGTGGCCCTCGGAGCCGTGCTCTCCCAGCGGGACGAGCCTAGCCAGCCATGGCAGCCCTGCGCCTACTACTCCCGGCAGCTCTCGGCTGCCGAACGCAATTACACCATTTGGGAGAGAGAGCTCCTGGCTATCAAGGTGGCCTTTGAGGTCTGGCGCCACCACCTTGAGGGGGCCAGGCATCCGGTCCAAGTCTTCACCGACCATCGTAACCTGGAACATTTGCAGACCACCCGCCGGCTGAACCAGCGGCAGACCCGGTGGTCCCTGTTCTTCTCACGATTTGACTTTACCATCACCTACGTCCCGCACTCCCAGAACCAGAGAGCCGACGCTCTGTCCCGCCGGCCGGACTATAACACCTCTAGTGCCACCGAAGCCCCCAGGGCTAGTATTCTGCCACCCTCGGTCTTTGCCGCCACTCTGACCGCACCCGCCCTGGTGGCCGAGATACAGGCCAGCCAAGACACCGACCCGTGGGCGCAGAAACACCTGCAGGAACCGCAGCAAGACCCTGCCGGAGAACTATCCACCCGGGATGGGCTGCTCTACCATCGGGAGCAGTTGTACGTCCCTCCCGGGCCTCTCCGATCCCGCATCCTCCGGCTGGCCCACGATGCCCCCCCGGCTGGGCACTTCGGGCAGCACAAGACCGCCCATCTGTTGACCCGGGACTTCTGGTGGCCTCGCGTCCGAGCGGACGTTAGTCGCTACGTGGCGTCTTGCGAGGTCTGCCGCCGAGCCAAGAACGTACCGGCCAAGCCCTCCGGTCTCCTGCAACCCCTGCCGACTCCCGCCGGTCCCTGGGACGTGGTGTCCATGGACTTTATCGTAGACCTGCCACGATCCCAGGGCCACACCTGCATTTTCGTTGTGGTGGACCTGTTCACCAAAATGGCCCACTTCGTCCCCTGTGCCAGAGTACCATCCGGGCCGGAGACTGCCCAGCTGTACCTAAACCACGTCTTCCGCCTGCACGGGTTACCCACACAGGTCATCTCGGATCGGGGCCCACAATTCACATCCCGCTTTTGGCAGGCCTTCCAGCACGGTTTGGGGACAGAACTACACCTGTCTTCCGCCTACCATCCCCAGACCGACGGGCAGACCGAGCGGACCAACGCCACCTTGGAGCAGTACTTGCGCTGCTATACCAGCTATCAGCAAGACAACTGGGCCACTCTGCTACCCCTGGCAGAGTTCGCGTATAACAACGCAGTCCACAGCTCTACGCGGACCACGCCGTTTGCCGCCAACTATGGACTGCACCCCCGATTCTTCCCTCCGCTCGGCCCCTCCGCCAACGTTCCCGCAGCCACCGACCGACTTGAGGAACTCCACGCGCTCCACGCCCTCCTGCGCACCCAGCTCCAGCGCGCCAAGGACGCTTACAAACTGGCCGCGGACCGACATCGCCAGGACGGAGCCCCCCTCAAGGTCGGAGATTCTGTCTGGCTCTCGACCCGGTACCTCCGGACTCCTGGCCGGTCCTCCAAGCTAACCGATCGGTTCATCGGGCCCTTCCCCGTAGAGGCGCAAGTCAACCCCGTGGCATTCCGCCTACGCCTTCCGGCCCACCTCCGGATACACCCCGTATTCCACCGCTCCCTCCTCCAACCAGCGGCAGCGCCGGACCCAAACAGGGACGTTCCACCACCGCCTCCACCACCGGTGCTGGTGGACGATGAGGAAGAGTTTGAAGTCCACCAGATCCTAGACTCCCGGCTGCACCGAGGTCAACTCCAGTACCTGGTGGACTGGGAAGGCTACCCTCCCGAGGATCGCTCCTGGGAACCGGCTGCCCACCTGCATACCCCTGACCTGCTCCGGCAGTTTCATGAGGCCTACCCAGATAAGCCAGGCGGCTTGGATGAGGGGGGGCCTGAGGGGGGGGATAGTGTCATGCCTGCCCCTGCTGACTCAGAGCAGGTGCCTGCTTCTGACCCCGCCCCTGCTGTGCAGATGCCTTCAGCAACAGAGGACGTAAGTCCTGAAGGAGCCAGCCAGCAGCAGGGGCCACCTGAAACCAATCTGGCCACACCAGGTACTAGCTCATCTCCCCCAGACTCACCAACACCTGGGGCCCGCCTGCGCGAGAGGAGACGCCTGGAATTCAGGAACAGGCGTAGAGAGGCGCGCATGCGGGCTAGAAGAGATCTGAGCCCGGAGTTCTAACGAGCCAATTAGCCAGCAGTATATCTGGGATCCTGGCCTCAGGCCAAACTGTGCTGGCAACAAGCGAACACCCTTGGATGTGTCTGCGTCTCGCACCCCTTGCTTCGGACAGAACCTGTGCATTCCTGACCCGGCCTGACTCATAGACTGGTATTCTGGACTCTGGCTTTGCTTATCGGACTGGCTTAGGTATCGTTTGATCTCGGCTTTGCTTCCCGGCTTCTGACTCTCGGCTCTGTTTCCCGGCTTCTGACTTTCGGCTCGGCTCCCCGGTTTCTGACTCTCGGCTTCCCTGACCAAGCTTCCGTCTCACCCTCCAGCCTGCCTGTTTACGTTATCAATCAACTGGACTGTTTTACGACCACTCCCTGTGCTTCGCCTGAGCTGTCTGCGAGAGGTCCTGGCTCGTTGCCAGGACGATAGCAGCCGCAGCTTCGTGTCAGAGACTCGGGCCGTGACAAGTGGTTTCATCTGCGTATCTGAGGTTGTTGATGTTTTCCCCATTTTGAATAGCTCAACTGGGATACCATCATCTCTGCTCGCTTTGTTGTTAGTAATGCTTTCTAAGGCCCATTTGACTTCACACTCCAGAATGTCTGGGTCAAGATCAGCGATTTCACTGTCATGGTTGTCAAGGACATTGAGATCTTCCTTGTATAATTCTTCTGTGTATTCTTGCCACCTTTTCCTGATCTCTTCTGCTTCTGTTAGGTCTCTAGCATTTTTGTCCTTTATCATTGCCATCTTTGCACAAAACGTTCCCTTGATTTCTCCAGTTTTCTTGAAGAGATCTCTTATCTTTCCCATTCTATTATTTTCCTCTATTGCTTTACACTTTTCCTTCAGGAAGGCCTTCTTATCTCTCCTTGCTGTTCTCTGGAAATCTGCATTCAGTTAGGTGAATCTTTCCTTTTCACCTTTGTCTTTTGCTTTCCTTCTTTCCTCAGATTTTTATAAAGCCTCATCAGATAACCACTTTGTTTTCTTGCATTTCTTTTTCTTTGGGATGGTGCTGATTGCTGCCTTCTGTACAATGTCATGAACCTCCATCCCATAGTGCTTCAGGCATTCTGTCTATCAACTCTAGTTTCTTAAACCTATTCTTCACCTCCACTGTATATTCATAAGGGATGTGATCAACTCCAAACCTAAATGGCCTAATGGCTTCCCCAGTTTTCTTCAGTTTGAACCTGAATTTTGCAATGAGTAGCCCATGATCTGAGCCACAGTCAGCTCCAGGTCTTGTTTTTGCTGACCATAAGGAGCTTCTCCATCTTTGACTGAGAGTATATAATCAACCTGATTTCTGTGTTGCCTATCAGGTGATGTCCATGTGTGGAGTCGTCTTTTAGGTTGTTGGAAGAGGGTGTTTGCTATGACCAGCTTGTTTTGACAAAACTCTATTAGCCTTTGCCCGGTTTCATTTTGTTCTCCAAGGCCAAACTTATCAGTTTTTCCATTACCCTTTGACTTCCTACTTTGGCATTCCAGTCCCCTATGATGAGGAGGACATCTTTTTTTGGTGTTAGTTCTAGAAGGTGTTGTAGATCTTCATAGAACTGGTCTACTTCAGCATCTTCTGCATCAGTGGTTGGAGCATAGACTTGGATTACTGTGATATTGAATGGTTTGCCTTGGATATGGACTGAGATCATTCTGTCATTTTTGAGATTGTATCCCATTACTGCCTTCCTCACTCTCTTGTTAACTATAAAGGCTATAATTGCTATTGATTGCTATGATTGCTATCAGTGTGGGTGAGGGGGAAGCAGCAGCAGGAAGAATGAGCTGCCAAACCTTGTTCAGTTCCGCAGGGCCTGTAAAACAACCCTCTTCCGGTTAGCCTACACCTAGCTTGAGAATTTTAATGCAACCTGCCAGATCTCTGTATATATTGGAATATTTATTAATTTTTATGGTTTTGTCTGTTTTAAAGTTATTCCCTTACATGTTTAAATATTGTTTAATTTATGTTGGATCTAATGTTGGAAGCCGCCCTGAGCCACTTGTGGGAAGGGCGGGATATAAATTCTAAATAAATAAATAAAATAAATAAATAAAAAAGAGCTGCCATGGCCACTGCCGCTGTCTCTTACCTCCTTCCTTCTTGGATTGTATGGGAAGGAAAGGGGGAGGAGGAGGTGACAGCAGTGACTGCAGCTGCTCTTTCAGCAGCTTGTCCTTCCCGCTGCTGCTGCCCCCTCACCCTGCACTGATAGTGATAGTGATCGCACTGGAGGGTCAGCATAGGAGCCACAAGCCTCTGGTGCTATTTTACTTGACAATCAGCTGATTGACTGTGGGGCTTTAAATAGCCAAGGAAGCTGTGGCCGCTCTACCTCCCCTTCCCAGGCATTGAAATGGTTGGGAAGGGAGGGAGGAGGAGGCTGAGGAGTGCAGCCATCGTCAGCTGCAGCGGGGGGGGGGGGTGGAGTTGAGGGGGGGGGAGCTTGAGTGTCCCCTCAAAAATCCCAAGGCCCCCTGACTCCCCAAATCCTGCCCTATGGCCCTGCTGAAAGTCCTTAACTTACCTGTTTGGAGGACAGCGCAGAGGAGTTGGGCACACGAGTATAGGTTGTCACATGGGGATGCATAGGTATCTGTAAGAGAAATAAAAGAAAATGAAAATTTGTCAGGTAGATGCACCACGGAAGAGTCACTAGGGAACTTGACCCCATGGCAAGTGGCATCAAGGGACCTGGTCTGAGGCCTTGCAGATAAACATGACAAGCCCATTTGGACAAGTTCCAGAGAAGTGTTAGTCTATTGCAACTAAACTTTTTTAAAAATTGTCTTGTGGGAACTTCCGAGATTGGGTCATGGAGAGTTGAGGCGCTTCTCAAAAGGGGAGTGGACCGGAGCCTTTGTTCTGGGCAGAAAAGGCGAACCCAATGCCTGCTGCCTACTTTACTCAGTGAGGGAAAAGGCCAAGACATACATGGGAGAATTCTGAGGGGATTTACTTTGGCTGACGAGGAGTCTCAGCAGGGTTCCTTTTAGGCTTTGAAGAGTCCCCATCGAAGAATCACATTCCAGCGTCTACAGAGGGTCTCTGTGGTCATTAAATTGACTTAAACTCATCAAGATTCAAGCCTTCTTTGGACTATTTCAATTTCTAAATAATCATCTTTGGAGAGAACGGTGTTGAGTAGGTTAAATTTGGCTGCAAGGTAAGGAGATCTTTATCTTTCACTCCAGGACTAAAATCAACTTTATATGAGATAAAGATTGAAATTTGGACTTAGCTACAAAATTCCAAAGTTATAAACAAGAGAAGGGGATAATTTTGAGACTTTTTGGAGATTTAGAAGCAAAGTTAAATGCTGAAAAACAACTTATGTTTGGAATACTTGCAGTCTCTGTAAAAAAACCCCATCATCACTGAGTTGCTGAGCTGGAAGACTTCACAGGAAGTGACGCAGAAATTGTAATGCGAGATCTTTCAACCATTGAGAATGGGACTTCATGGCAAGAAAAGCAGGAAGAGGCCATTGGAAGAAGAGAATTTAAAGACCTCCTGGCCTTCTCTAGGACTGGAAAATCATAGAAAAATTGCGGCGGACATTAAAGGAAGGTCAAAATAATTTTTGAAAGAAAAAAAATCAGGACTTTAAAAGTTATTGGAGCTGGCAGATATCATCACTTTAGAGTGAAATATATTGGAATATATAAGTGGTGTTAATTTTGTTGGCCTTTTGGAGAAAAAGAAAATTTTAAAAAGGTTAGAAAAATCGCGGCACCATTTTGTTTATTTTAAGACTTTAAAAATTAATATCTTGGGCTAGGAAGCCCTGAGAATGGCGATTTTGGGAGCATTGGAAAGGGTATCTCCTGAACTATAAGATCCAGTGGTTTTATTTTAATTTGGAGAGATCAATCAGAAAGCTTATTTTGGGAGAGGAATGTCTGAGCATAGGTTGCCAAAACAAACATGCGCAAGGACCGCTTCACTTGAGGAGGGGAAAATGCTTAAATACAAGAACAACTAGATGCCATGGAGGCAAGACTGATCAAAGTGATGAAGGAATTAATAATAGATAATAAAAAGCAAGTAGTCAAAGAATTAGATGTGGTGAAGTCAGAAATAAAAAAAGAAATTGAAGATCTCAGAACGGACTCACAAACAACGTTAAATAAAGTACATGTGGTTGAAAATAAGGTGAAAGATCAAGATTCCATGATTTTTAAGGACAATGATGGCAAATATCTAGCTGTGGAAGTGATGTTGAATGACAAAAAAGACGTTATTGTTGGGATTGTATGCCCCAAATGGGGCAAAAGACTCTTTTTTTAAAGACAATTCGCAACAATTAGACCAAGTGACCTACAAACAAATACTGATAATGGGAGACTTTAATGGAACAATTATAAATGATTTGGATAGATCAGGAAAAAGAAATAAGGAGGGGAAATTACCAAAGTCATTTTTTGATTTAGTGAAACAAGAAAGTCTGGAAGATATATAGAGGAAATTTAATCCTAAGGTACGTGGCTATACTTTTTTTTTCAGCAAGGCATAACTCTTTCTCAAGAATTGATATGCTATGGACTACAAAAGATCTTGGACTTATGATGAGAAAAATAGAGATTCTTCCCAAAGTTGGGACTGATCACAATCCACTGAGGTGGTCAGCAAAAAGTGTGAAAAAGACTAGGAGATGGAGAATAAATGAAGATTTGCTACAGAAATAGTGGTGTCTCTAGAAAAAGAAACTAAAGCTTTTTTTCAAACAAATGAAAATGAGGACATTCAATTCCAAACTGTGTGGGATGCATATAAAGCTGTAATTAGAGATATTTTAATTACAATGAACAATAAAGATAAAAGAGATAAAGAAAAACAAATGCTGGACATTCAAAAAGAGATTGGAAAAAAAAGAAAAGGAAATCAAAAAAAGACCGGGAAAAAAGAAAATAATAAGGGAAATTACTATATTGCAGAACCAATTGAGACATTTATTAAATAAAGAGGTAGAATGGAACCTTAAGAGACTGCAATGGAAATACTTTGAAGGAGCAAATAAACCTGGAAAATACCTGGCTTGGCAAATGAAAAAAAGGGAAAATAAATTTGTTACTAAAATTGTATTGGAAGGTAAAGAAATTGCTGACCAAGCAGGAATTAAAAGGGAATTTTATAAATACTATGCTAAATTATTTCAAGGTCAAAAGGTGGAGAAAAGAAAAATAGATGCATATTTTACAGAAAATTCAAGTAAGTCCCTTAACAGAAAATATGGAAAAGGTCTTAAATGAACCAATTGAAAAAAATGAAGTTGAAGCAGCAATAAACTCAATGAAAATGGTAAAGGCACCAGACCCAGATGGTTTTACAGCAAAATTTTATAAAGTCCTCGCAGAAGTGTTAGTACCAAAACCTCAAAAATTGATTTGATAAAATGGAATAAATTGAACTTGTCTATGCTGAGCAGAATTGCTGCAATTAAAATGAATGTTCTACCAGGAATTAAGCTTCTATTTCAAACAATTCCAATTGTGAAGGAAAATAAACAATTCAGTAAATTGCAAAGAAATATCTCAGAATTTGTATGGGCGGGCAAGAAACCAAGAATTAAAATGAAAATTTTAACCGATGCAGAAGAAAGAGGAAGTTTCCAATTGCTGGATTTAAAATTGTATCATGATGCAGTATGTTTGGTATGGATTAAAGATTGGATGACATTATTAAATAAGAAACTGCTGGTTTTAGAAGGTCACGGAAATATTTTTGGTTGGCATGCATATATGTTTTATGGGAAAAACAAGATGGATGGCTTTTTCTCACATCATTATATGATGAAGTAGTTAAATCTCAAATGATTAAATGGGCAATTAATTTTAACAAAGAAATACAAATGGAATCATGGGAGTACTTGTGGAAGAACTCTATGAAAATATCAACATGTTATAATATTAAAGAAAATTGTTTCAAAATGCTATATAGATGGTATATGACACCTAAGAAACGGGCAAAAATGAACAATCAGGTGTCAGATAGGTGTTGGAAATTTAAAAAACATGAAGGATCTTTCTACCATATGTGGTGGACTTGTGAAAAGGCAAAGCAATTTTGGCAAATGATCCAGCAAGAAATGTCAACAATTTTAGGCTATGACACTAAGAGGTCTCCAGACTCTTTTTTGTTGGGATTACAAATGGAAAGTTTTCCGAAACAAGATAGAACGTTGGTGTGGTATCTGCTTTCAGCAGCAAGGACATTATATGTGCATTTATGGAAGCAAGATAAAATACCAGAAAAATGGGATTGGATTTTAATGGATAAACTTACAAGAATTTTAAAAGACTATGATATGGAGAAATTCAGAAAGGAATGGGAGACATTTCAAAAATATGTTGAAAAACATTGGAAGGTAAAGGGATATTTAGTGATTTTTGATAATAGTTGAACTGTAATGGAATAATGGACTAATTTTTTTTTTTTTAAAAGTAAGAACTTTCCAGAATTAAAGGTGTAAAGATGGATTTATAGATTTTACCTTTACCCTTTTTTTTTTTTTTTTTACTATTTCTCTTCGGCTTTTTATTTTTTTTCTTATAGTTATAGAACTTTAAAATGGAGATTCTTGATTTGATAAAATTACCTTGTATTTTTTAAAATAATTTTAAGTAACACCAGTGGGAGTCAAGAAAAGGGGGGGAGAAGAGGAGGGGTGAAAAGTGCAATGTATTGTTTTCATAACGTAATGTCTTTATTTTTTTCTTTTAGAGTATAGTAACAATATGTTGTGGATTAATAAAATTTGTTTAAATAAAAATTGTCTTGTGGTATCCTAACATATAATGATTGCTTCATAAACTTCTGTGAGGCCACTTCGTCAGTTGCCTGAAGCATTCCATTCATTTGACATATACACATATACTCAAAGCTACAAAAACCCAGAAAGATAGAGGAATAGAAAATGTTACAAAGAGTGCCCAGAACTCCTAGTTTTCCTGTGATTATACTACAAAAACACAGATGCAGGCAAGGTCCCATCAAAAGTGTATACAATCCAAATTAGGTGGGCCTGGACTATAGGGGTGTGGCAAAACAAATTCCTAAGTCAAAAGAAATACACAGAAATCATTGGTTGAGCTGGTACAGTGATTTCTCAGAATGGCAATACAAATCTGGGGTTTGGTGTATAATGAAACTCCCTTCCTTGAACATTTCATTCCCCTCCCCCCTCAAGACTGAACACTTACCACCAATACAGCATGTACTTATCTTTTCCTTTGAGTTCACTGATTTCCTGAGCAATGGCATTTCTTCCTTCAAATGAGATCCTTGCAACAGGGTAGAACAAAATGCTTCTAGACATGGCACGAATTCAGCAGGAGTGCACAGGAGCACCGCTCCTGAACCTCCACCAGCTGGAGTTTGCATGCAGAATTCCCTGCTACAGAATTCCCTGCTGCACAAAAAGGTCTGGCTTTTCTTGCTGGACAGCTTAAAGCCCCCAGCAAGAGAAGCCTCCAGCTGGGGACTGTGTGTATAAAGATCCCAGACTGGCTTCTCTTGCTGGATGCTTTAAGCTGCCTGGCGAGAGAAGCCTCCAGCCGGGGTCTGCGTGCACACAGACCCCGGGGCTGGCTTTTCTTGTTGGATGCTTTACAACCAGGCCCGTAGCTAACCAGGAGCCTATGGGGCCTGGCCCCCTGACAGTTTTGGGGGGGCCCTCACCCCAGGGCTGCTGCCCCCGTCCTGAGTGATTTAAATCACATGGGAGGGGCATCCAAGAGCAGCTGCTGCCCCTCCCGTGCCATTTATAGGGCCCAGAAATCAGCTGATCTGTGGAGTCTAAATTATGCAGGAAGTATGGCAGGAGTAGTCACCAGTCTCTTGCATGATTTGAAGGCCCTCCTCCCTCATGGCCCCCAATGCTCCCTCCCCCCCATGGCCCCTAGCTATGGGGCTATTTAAGATACCTGGTGAGAGAAACCTCCAGCCAGGGTCTTTGTACACACAGATCACAGGCTGGCTTGTCTTCCTAGGCAGCCTAAACTGCCCAACAAAGAAACAAAGTGGCTGCACAGTACAAGAGCACAATAAACAAACAACTGTGCACAAGTAAATTTAAACAAACTCTTTTTCTTCAAACAAAATACAAAGATACCCTGTGAACAATGAAATTCATAAGGAGTAGGTTCTATGCCAGTAGTTCATAAATAGTCCATAAATTCATGTGGCAACTAATTTCCTTCTGAATAGCAGAAGAACCAAATCCCCATGAAAGAAGGCTCCAAAGGTTGATATGTCCTTAATATGTCTGTCGACTTCCTGGTACATGTTTCACATCACAATGCTTTCTCATAGAGCCAGTCCTGTTTTTAAAAAATGCAACACTGCAAGTTATACACTCATTGCCATTACAAATATATAATATCAAAACCTAGATAGAAACATACAAACCTAAAGTTTTTAACAAGAATATTTTCCCACTGACGTCAAGCTACAACAGCAACTTCTTACACCTCTTACAATAGGCACATGCTCATACCATTCTACCCAAATAACCTACATTTAAGAGAACATACAGGTGTTGCAAATTAACCTCTTAAATGTATTCTAAGCATAGTATGGTATTACAGAATTTCTACATACATTAGAGCAACAAAACCTTGGAATCATACAAAACAAGAAAGATCATTATTAACATTCAAACCAAATGGTTGTACAGTTTTTAACCTGGTGTATCCACCAGGCTTCCATTTATAACAGTCTTTTGAGCATTTCCACCTTTTAAACCAGATTTATCCAAAGTTTGTACCACAAAAAATTTCAATTTATTAATATTGTGGCCAGTTTTCAATATGTGGTTCACTACAGGGGCACCTTCCACCAGTGAACAAAGTCTAGAAATATGTTCCAAAATCCTAGATTTTATTGGTCTTATTGAGCACCCTATGTACAGCTTACGACAGACACAGACCAAACAATATACAATATATCGTGACCAACATGAACTGAAAGATGTAAGCTTTATCTTAGTATTGGTCAAGGAATCTTAATATTCTGAAATATTTAGTGACTACTGGCATGCCTTACAATGACCACAGGAAAAATGCTCTATCGGTCCACTAGATGGCGCAAATTGATCAGGTAACTCAGTTTTTGCCAACATATCACTTAAATTTATAGTTCGTCTGTAGCCAACTACCGGAGGTTCCCTACAGCCAGGAATATCAGAAACGATGTTCCAGTGGTGTATAATAATGTTCTTTATAGTCAGTGCACGATAAAAATATTGTATAGACCGTCTAAGATGGTTGATCTTGTTTTCAGGGTCTGACTTGTACCGTAAGAAATCCTTTCTAGCCCTTCCATCCACCCTTCTTGATGAATTAACCACATGGTTAAGATACCCACATCCCTCTAATTGTTCCGTCAAAGCACGACTTGCTTGTGAGTAATCATTTTGCAAGGTGCTATTCCTTTTTAAACGAAGAAATTGACTAAACGGTAAATTATTGTGGAGATGGGGTGGATGAAAGGAAGTATAATGTAGGAAACTATTCTTAGCAATCTTAGCTTTCTGTGGTTCTTAACCATTAGAGTGTTACAGTCAGTTTTAAAAATGACCATATCCAAAAAAACCCGTCATATCTCTGTCCCAATTGTATAAAAATTGGAAGCTATTATGGCAAGTATTCATCCATGAAGCCAATTTTTCTGGAGTATCTTCCCTTTTAACAATCAGTAGCAAATCATCCACAAAGCAACCAAAAAACAAAATATTATTCCAAAATGGGTTAGCTTCCCAGTTACAATAATATTTGGACTCCAAAATGAACATTAAAAGACAGGATATTGAAGGGGCAAAGGCACTTCCCATTGCAATGCCCTTTATTTGTAGATAATAATCCTTACCATATTGGAATTTTTTTTTCTATTATTAAATCAATTAAGTCCATTAAAAAATAGGTTGGTGGGTCCAAATTCTCTCTACGATCAAAAAAAGTTTGAGCTGTATCTCTCAGATCCTCAAAAGGTATATTTGTATATGACCTTACATCCATGGTCATAAGATAAGAATCAGTTGGTAATTTAAAACCTTCTATTTTATTCACTACATCCTTAGAGTCTTTGATGTAACTAGAAATTTTGGGAACAAATGGCTTAAATGGTAGTCTACAAATTTCAATAAAGGCTCTAGAAGGGATCCAACCCCCGAGACGATAGGACGTCCCGGGGGTGGGAAACCCTCTTTGTGCACTTTTTGCATATTCAGAGAAAGAAGTAGAAAAAATTGTTGCCACAGTAGCACAAACCTTGGAAGGTGCTTCACATGCTAGTACCAATGATTGGACTCATTTAGAATATATTTTGAAAAAAGAAGTCAGAGTTGACCTCCACTCAGTATCACTTACAGATTATGTGAAAGCCAAAAGAATCCCAGGAGGACTCCGCATATAAAAACCTCCTGCTATGTTTAGTGAAGATCCAGCATTTAAGAGCCATAGGGCTTCCATTTTAAATAAGTGTTCTTTGAACTTTATGGTCCTACTTATAGAAAAAAATGGGATGTTAAAAGAAACCCTTAAAGGGAAAGTGTCACACAATACCTGGGAGATCAATATGAAGGAGCTTGAGGGTAAAGTTAAGGCTTTCGAGAAGAAGTTGAAGGAGGTAAAAATTAAGAAATTCACCAGAGATCAAAAAGACTATGCAGAGTCTCGAGTGTATTATTGGTAGTCTATCTCAGGTAATAATAAGAAACGGGTAACATGGGTTGACCAAACGGGGCAGTTCTCTGATTTGGAGATGACTGATGGAGAGGACACATACAGAGGAGGAGGAGCAGTCAAGTAAATGAAGACTGTACCGCTTCAGCATAGATTTGAAAGACTGAATGTTCTAGATGGAAATCCCTCCTGGTTGGAAATTTTGATGGGGAAACTAGACATCAGACAGAAAAGTTTTATCCTCGACATAAAAGCTTTCTGTGTACAGGGAATATTTTTGTTGGGTTACATGAATTTAAGTGGTACAGGCAAAACACAGATTTACCACCACACTGATTAGAGTGGTAAGAGTGTGACTAGATTTCAAACTTGAGATCTGAATAGATGATAATATTCTTTGTAATCTGTGTTTTATATTTTAAATTATAATTTTAACCTTCTTTTGTCTTGACAGGTTTTCAGAACCAAATTAATCTGAAAAACACATCTATATAATATTTTTGGAAAGAGCCAGATTTTTCTAAATATAATGGTGAAATATTTCTAAACTCTTTATTTTGACAGTTTTTGGGCATATTGCCATGAGAAGGCTTGTACAAATTATGGAGCAGCAGTATTTTATATATTCTCTAATGATTAATAACCAGAATAGGACCTTTATAATACAGAATCTAGATTTAACATCTCTAAGGTAGATGACACCTGACACAGTATGCCTCATGAATGGCATATTAGAGGGATAGCCAGAGAATAAACTTTTCACCTCCAATCTTCAGCTCAAATATTTTCCTGAAGAAGAAAATGGGTGTGTGGGGGGGTATCACTTTGATTATTTTTTTAAAAATCTGTTCCATTCCAAAGTTTAAAAGAAATGAATCCAGAATACCATATGCACTAATAACATATTAATAACATGGGAAGCTCTAATAACAACTTGGCCACCGCATTTTGCACTTGCTGAAACTTCTGTATTTGGGACAAGGGTAGCGCCATGTAGAGAGCATTACAGTAGTCTAGTCTCGAGGTGATTGTAGCATGGATCACTGTCACCAAGTCTCTGCATTCTAGGAAGAGAGCCAGCTGCCTTATCCACCTAAGATGATAAAAGGTAGATCTGACTGTGGCTGCCACCTGGGTCTCCATTGTCATGGAAGGCTCCAGTAGTACTCCCAAGCTCTTGACCTTAGGGGCTAGCACCAAAGGTGCCCTGTCAAAAGTCAGTAGGGGAATCTCACCTCCCAGGCCGCTGCATACAGGACCTCCAATTGACTCAGCCTGAGCCATTTTGCCACGGCTTGCGATACCAGGTTCAAATTTTTTTGGGACACAGCTGGATTGGCTACCCATCAATATAGATAGATGATAGATAGATAGATAGATAGATAGATAGATAGATAGATAGATAGATAGATAGATAGATAGATAGATAAAATTTTGACACCTGAAATAAAACCAAAATTATTATTTTGTGGTGACAGGAAAGAGCAGTCGCCTTGCCTCATCTCATAACAGACCACCAAGGAATTCCATAGTTTGCTATGCAGAGTAAGGCAATGGTAAAGCACCTCTGAACATCACTTACCAAAGAAAACTTTAGTGGGTCACCGTAAGTCAGCTGTGACTTGACAGCACTTTAGACACATAGCATGCTGTGTTGGTATTAAACTGGTATTACCTGCTGTAATATATTGCAATGTTTTTAGACTGTCTTTAAACTGATGGCCCTACCCATATATTATTGCTCAGCCTGAGGTTTTAAAAAAATTGATTGTAATTGGACCTAACAGGAAAATTTTATCTGCTAAATTGAATTGACATAATAAATGTCACCAATTAATTAGATAGATAGGGGGGTAGATTAATTGGCTAGGATAAAAAATTATTAGCAGTAGGAATAAGTTTTAATCAGGTCATAGGAAATATTAGTGGTTAGAGTGTTAGGTTATGTGAATGGGTGGGAGGAGCAGGACACGCAGACATGCACACCGCTGGTGATCTGAGGCTCTATGGAGACCATCAGTAAAGAGATGGCTGGCCAGGGGATTCCAGTGCTTCTGGGGAGGGGAAAGTCCAGTGGTGGGAGCAGGCAAAATTGGAATGGAAGGAGACTGAGACACAAGAAGGCTTGCTCCCCTTCCAGCCAGTGTCCCATCCCAACGATAGCAGGTGTGGGAGCCAAGTGGAAACACTCGCCTCCATCCCTGGTACTCTGCAATGCCAGGTCCATATATAATAAAACCTCAGTCCTGCAGGATTTTTTGATCAAGCAGGACATGGACCTGGCTTGCATGACGGAGACCTGGGTGCAGGATGGGGAGATGGTTGCTCTCTCCCAAGTAGCCCTTCCTGGGTTCTCCACCAGCCTCGGACTAGCAGACAGGGGGGAGGGGTGCCTTTTTTCATATGGGAGGATTGCTCCTTCACAGAGCTTCTGCCGCCAAGGAGCGAGGGTTTAGAATGTGCTGGCCTGATGTGGGATGTTGGGGAGAGGTTGGCAATCTGGCTGGTGTACCGTCTGCCTAACGCATCGGCCAGTGCCTTACCGTCACTGATGGAGGCTGTAGCAGGCTGGGCATTGGAGTATCCCCGGTTTATAGCCCTGGGTGACTTCAATGTCCATGCCAAGGACGCGATTTCCACTCGGGCGACGGACTTAGTGTCTTCCATGGCAGCACTGGCTAGGAATTCCATCCTGGTTAAATATACAGCAGGGGCCTCATCTGGGCTCTGCACATGGTTGTAGTAGACTTGCCTTATGTCATCTCCATCCCACGTGTAAGATAGTAATTCCGCCATCCATTCCAGGGTGGTGAGGAGGACGTTAGCGCGTCTGCTCTGTATCGCCTGGGTTAGCCAAAATGCCCTCAAAACGAGGTTGGGGAATTAGTTAGGTGGGCACCTGGCTCACTAGGAATCTTTTTACCAATATATACCAGGCTCAACCATCCAGAGGGTAATGCTCAATAAAAGGACTCTAATTTAATAAAACCAATTGTAATTTATTTAGAATAATATAGTTCTTTCACACAAGATAAAAATACAATACAATCACACATTCACACAGGCCTAAGAAACACAGATAGATTGATAGGGGAACATATAAGGGTAAACAGACAGGGTAATATTTACTATCGTAGTCTTCGAGGAAGGTTCCAATGGCGACATAAGAGGACAGGGGAAATGGACCCAAAACTGTGGCCAGAATTGGGGATGGATCTAGACAGCGGAACTGGGATACTGTTAGATGCACACCTGTGGGTAGCTAGTCCACAGGTTATAAGGCCTCACCTGAGCCCTTAGGGGATAGGAGGCAACGGGGAGGAGGAAGGGGAGGCTCTGTGATGACCATGAAGGCTGGACATTAGCAGAGCCAATGGCAAGTCCTTTGGTGACACCTGATTGGGTGTTTGTTTTGACCAATGAACTTCACCTTCGTCCTGGGCAACCTGGAAACTTCCAGGTTGCGACAGGGCCTGAGGCGGCTCCAAGGGTGTCAGTATGGAAATGGCTAGGTACTTGGGATTAAGTGGGCTTATCTGGGAAGGTGACAATAGGGAATCAAATATTGACCTAGGTATCCCCGGTGTAGACAAAAGACCTGGTTATGACAGAAGATGTTCTTCCTCTTTTCTCATCATCTTCTGGGCAGGGGCCTTTGTCTAGGGCCTTGCCAAATAATCAGGAACATTAGTTGAGCTGTTAATCCATTCATGGGGCAGATGGGTTGCTTGCGAGCCAAGGGTGACACAGGGTGTGTACGTGAGCCTTCCACTATGAGGGAATGAAGTCCAGCCTGGCAGGAAGATGGACTCTGGTGGTGTTAGCCCTTGGTTCATGGAAAACAGGCTAGAAACTGCTTGCCTGTACAGTTCATGGTGGTGTGGCTTCTGCCACTGCAATGGCCAAGACTGGGCACACAAGGAGTAGCTGGCAGTTCATTTGTAGAATGCTGCTGCAAAGCTGAGGCTTATAGTATCCACATAAGCCTTAGAAACTGTAAGCAAAGTCCACTTCTTAGAGCAGATGTGTGAGAGTCAAACTCCAGGCACCCTGGCAACCATACTGGTGATCACGATGTCCATATGTATGAGAAGTAGGGGGCTTTCCTTACACTGGGACTCTCCCAATATATAACAGCGCCCACACATCGGGCCGGACACATGTTGGACCTGATCTTTGCGGCAGGAGTTGCAGTGGATCAGATTTCTGCTGAGGCAGTGCCATGGTCTGACCACTATGCCCTGAGGGCCCGTGTGGATACTCCACCCCTACCCCGTTTAGGTGGTGAGCAAGTTCTAGCTTGCCTGCGAATGCAGATGGACCCTCTGCGGCTTCAGATGACTTTATGGGATCCCTGGCTTCTGGTGACTCGTTAGATGGGCTGGTAGAGATATGGAATAGCCAGCTCTCGACAACCATTGATGAGATCACTCCTCAACGTCCTCTTCATCCTTGTTCATGATCTGCTCCATGGTATACCCCAGAGCTGCGATCAACGAAATGGCGATTGAGACTACTAGAGAGACAATGGTGACGCACTTGCGATGAAGCTACGAGAACATATTATAGGTCATTTATGCGAGCCTATGAGATGGCAGTCTGGGCCACAAAGAAGGCTTACTTTGCGTCCTGGATTGCGTCTGCGACCTCATGCACAGCACAATTATTTAGTATAATCTGGTCATTAACAACTTTACCGCAAGGTAAACCAAACGTTAGAGAATTGGAAATTGGCTGTGAGGCTTTTGCGAGTTTTTTCACAGATAAGGTCCCATTGCTCCGATGCGACCTTCCCGCCATAATTGATACAGTGAAGGAACTTGAGGCACCGAGTGTGTCTTCTGGTCCAATTCTAGATTCCTTCAATCCACTCAGCCTGGAGGAAGTTGATAGGACCCTTTTGGCTGTTCGCCTTTGACCTGTGGGTTGGACCAGTGCCCATCTTGGCTTATAAAAGCTAGCCAGGTGTTGTTATGTGAGCCACTACAGGGCATTGTCAACAGATCCTTGGTAGAAGGGATCTTTCTCACACCTCTTAAAGAGGCTGTGGTCTGTCCCCTCTTGAAAAAACCATCTGCAGATCCGGCTGTATTGGTAAACTATCGGCTGGTATCAAGCTTTCCCTTTTTGGGTAGGGTCACAGAGTGGGCAGTGGCAACTCAGCTACAGCGATTCCTGGATGACACTTCCACACTGGATCCATTCCAATCCACGGGACGAGATGGTTCTGGTCGCCCTCATAGATGACCTCATGCAACATCTGGATCGGGGTGTAAGGAAAAGCCCTCTACTTTTCATACATATGGACATCGTGATCACCAGTATGGTTGCCAGGGTGCCTGGAGTTTTGACTCCCACACATCTGCTCTAAGAAGTGGACTTTGCCCACAGTTTCTAAGGCTTATGTGAATACTATAAGCCTCAGCTTTGCAGCAGCATTCTACATCTCTGTATGGGTGTTAGCCAGAACTACAGACGAGCTTCCAGCTGCTCCTTGTGTGCCCAGTCTTGGCCGCTGCAGTGGAAGAAGCCATGCCACCATGTTTCCAGCCTGTTTCCATGAACCAAAGGCTAACACCACCAGAATCCATCTTGTTTTTCTGATTCTATATCCAACAGCTGCTTCAATTTCTGCATAAGGCAATCAAGCTTATCCAGGCATGGATCCTGCCAGACCACTCAAGCCTTTGTCTAACGAAACCCAGGACAAAGACTGGTGCCAGGAATAAGACTAAGGAAGAGGAAGACCATCTTCAGCCAAAAGCCAAGTTCCATTGTAAACCGGGTGTTACCTAGGCCAACATTTGATTCTTTATTGTCAACTTTTTAGATAAGTCCATTTAATCTTAAGTGTTCCCCACACAGTAATCACTTTTATTCTTCTTCCCAACTGTCACTTTGGAGCCTCCCCCTGGTCCGTTTCAATCTGAAAGTTCTCTCAGGTATCCAGGATCCAGGCAAGTCCATTGGTCAAGAGCAAGCACCCAATTAGGTGTCACCAATGCACTTTCTATTGGCTACTGTATAAGTCCAAACTTATGGTCACTGCAGTGCCTCCCCTTTCTCCTCCCCTATACCTCCCAGCCCCTGAGGGTCTAAGGTAGTCTATTTAACCTCTGACCCAACTCCACTCATGTGTGCATCTAGCAGTACCCCAGTTCCGCTGTCTAGATCCATCCCCAATTCTGGCCACAGTTTGGGTACATTTCCCCCATCCTCTTTTATTGCCATTGGAGCCTTCCTTGAAGACTACGATAGGTAAATATCACCCTGTTTGTCTACCCATGTGTTCCTCTATATCTCTCTATATATTTCATAGGACTGTATGTATGATTGTATGAGTATTCTATCTTGTATGTATGCCTATATTTTCTAGAATAAATTGTAATTGTTTTACTAAATTAGAGACCCTATTATTTAAGCATTACTCTCTGGTTGGTTAATCTTGTATACATTGGGGGAAAAGATCCCTAGTGAGCCAGGTGCCCACCTGACTAATTCCCCAACCTCGTTTTGAGGGCATTTCGGTTTACAGGGGCAGTTCAGCGGTGCTGTTATTATTAGATCTGTCAGCCGCATTTGATATGGTTGACCATCAGCTAATGACTAGCCACCTTGCTGACATGGGGATTCAGGGGTCTGCTTTACAGTGGTTGGCCTCTTTTTTCCAAGATCGGGGACAAAGGGTGGTGATAGGGGAGGAATCATCCCGAAGGCACCCACTTATATGTGGTGTGCCACAGGGTGTGGTTCTGTTCTCGATGTTATTTAATGTCTATATATGCCCCCTTGCCCAGATTGTCAGGAAGTATGGGCTGGGATGTTACCAATATGCAGATGACACCCAGCTCTATCTATTTATGGGTGGTCAGTCCGACTGTACCCCGGAAAATCTAGACCTGGCCCTTCAAGCCGTAGCATCTTGGTTCAGGCTGAGTCGATTAAAATTGAATCCGACGAAGATGGAGGTTCTCTACCTGAGCCGGGGTGGTCTGGGGGGGGGGAGATCCCTGTGCCGGCTCTTGACGGGGTGTCATTAATACCGGCCCCTAAGGTCAAGAGCTTGGGTGTGCTCCTTGAGTTCTCTTTTACAATGGAGGCCCAAGTAGTAGCCACTACTAGATCCGCCTTTTTTCATCTTCGGCAGGTGCGGCAGTTGGCCGCTTTCTGAGAGCATGACGACTTAGCAATGGTGATCCATGCTATGGTCACCTCAAGAATAGATCACTGTAATGCTCTCTAAATGGGGCTACCCTTGGCGCTGACTTGGAAACTATAGCTAGTGCAGAATACTGCAGTGCAGCAGTTAATGGGGCTCCCCCAGTGGGAGCACATTCAACCAGTGCTGAAAGAGTTGCACTGGCCACCTATTGTGTTCCGAGTTTGTTTCAAGGTGTTGGTACTGACCTTTAAAGCCCTCTATGGTCAAGGGCCTGTCTATCTGGGGGACTGCCTTTCTCCAAATGTTCCCCAGAGAGCACTGCATTCAGGGACAAAAAATCTATTGTCCATCCCTGGACCCAGCAGCAGAATTATGGCATGCTCTCCTGGAGGCCATAAGGGCCCTGAAGGATCTCTCTACTTTCCACAGGGCCTGTAAGACCGAACTGTTTCGACAGGCCTTTGAGATCTATCCAGGAGAAAGCTGCCACCCTACATCATTATAGAGCACTAATTGATCACCACTTATATTATATTATATTGTAGAGATACAGCACCATGTAATGAAATGTTTTAAATAATTTTACATTGTAATTTTTATTGGTTTTAATCTGTTAAAATGAATGTTGTTAGCCTCCCTGAGTCCGCTTGCGGAGAGGGAGGGATAAAAATTTAAAGTAATAAATAAATAAATAATTGGGGAGAACATAATAAAAAGAAACATTAACCAAAAAAGAAAAAGAGAAGCAGTAAATATAACTATTAAATTTCTACCTTTCAAACCTAATATATATATTTTTTTACCTGTAAGTCTTAAATTTTAACTCAATACAACCATTACATCCTACAGACTTATTATTTTATTATATATTTTTAACTGTTTATTGATTATGGTATAAATTTAAACTATTCATTTTAATACCAACAAATGAGAAAAGCAAAAAAGTCAGCCACTAAATAAAATCTGCTGTGCATTTTTAACCTCTTTACTAACTTTATCACCAACAACAGTGATCATAAGCAGAGAAGATGGACATAGTCTTTTGTCCTTAATACTTCCTTCATTAATTCAATAATGAGAGAGGAAAGATAAGAGTATTTATTTATTTATTTATTTATATTGGGATTTATACCCCGCCCTTCGCACCGAAGTGTCTCAGGGCGGCTTACAACATGATAATACAAATACTACAATTTAAAACACTTACAAGTAAAATTAAAACCATAAATTAATAAAAGCAAGATAGATAAAAAACCGGCGGTCTACAGATGCATTTTGTTCCATCCAAAAGATTTCCTTGTCAGTCAGTATTATAGGCCTGCCGGAAGAGGGCTGTCTTACAGGCCCTGCGGAACTGCCCTAGGTCCCGCAGGGCCCGCACCTCCTCCGGCAGCTGGTTCCACCAATAAGGTGCCGTTACTGAGAAGGCCCGATCCCTGGTGGATTTTAGACGGGCCTCCTTTGGCCCGGGGACTATCAGCAGGTTTTGTGAACCCGAGCGTAGTACTCTCTGGGGAACGTGTGGGGAAAGACGGTCCCTAAGGTAGACAGGTCCTAGGCCATATAGGGCTTTAAAGGTAATAACCAACACCTTGTACCGAACTCGGAATATTACTGGCAGCCAGTGCAGATCCCGGAGCCCCGGCCGAATGTGCTCCCGTCTTGGGAGCCCTAATAACAGCCGGGCAGCAGCGTTCTGCACCAACTGCAGTTTCCGGGTCCGGCACAAGGGTAGCCCCATGTAGAGGGCATTACAGTAGTCTAACCTCGAGGTGACCGTAGCATGAATCACTGTTGCCAGGTCGTCACGTTCCAGGAAGGGGGCCAACTGCTTCGCCCGCCGAAGGTGAAAAAACGCGGACTTGGCAGTGGCTGCTATCTGGGCCTCCATTGTCAGTGAAGGCTCCAACAGCACCCCCAGGCTCTTAACCCTGCCCGACGCTGTTAGTGGCGCGCCGTCAAAAACTGGCAGGGGGATTTCCCTTCCCGGGCCGCAGCGACCAAGGCACAGGACCTCTGTCTTCGCCGGATTCAGCTTCAGCCCGCTCAGCCTAAACCACCTAGCCACTGCCTGTAACGCTCGGTCCAAATTTTCTGGGGCGCAGGCGGGCCGGCCATCCATAAGCAGATAGAGCTGGGTGTCATCAGCATATTGGTGACACCCGAGCCCGTACCTTCGGGCAATCTGGGCAAGGGGGCGCATGTAGATGTTAAATAACATCGGGGAGAGCACCGCCCCTTGAGGCACCCCGCAATCAAGCGTGTGTCTCCGGGACAGTTCCTCCCCAATCGCCACCCTTTGTCCCCGACCGTCAAGGAAAGAGGAAAACCATTGCAAGGCCAACCCCTGAATCCCTGCGTCGGCAAGGCGGCGCGCCAGAAGCCGATGGTCGACCATATCGAACGCTGCCGATAGGTCCAACAACATCAGCACTGCCGAGCCGCCTTGATCCAGATGCCGCTGAAGGTCATCCACCAGGGCGACCAGCACCGTCTCCGTCCCGTGGCCCGGGCGAAAACCAGACTGGTAGGGGTCAAGGATAGAAGCGTCCTCCAGGAAGAGTAACAAAAAGCCAAAATAAAACCTAGCATAGAGTGCTTTATCTGTTTCAATGTCAGCAGAATCAGTTATTAAAAGGGGGGGGGGGGAAGATAAGAGAATAACCAGGAGCAGATCTGTCAAATTTTCAAATACCTGTGTCATCTATCTTTATAATTTGACCCAAGAATTGCTTATCTAAATTAAGTATTTGAGTATTTAGCTTCATTAAGTTTTGGAGACTATATCCTCCATTTCCATATTATTTTAAAAACTAGAAAGAGAGAAAAAAGGATCACCAATTTAATATGCAGTGGCTGCCTCATTTCCCATATTTATTATTGCATATATATATATATATTCTAAATAAGAAGTCATATACTCTCTATAATTCACTCTCTGTTAAATTGCGCTGTTTGCTTTTGTAAAATAAAAGGGAGAAAGTCCCTAAAAAAAAAGCCTCCTCTCCCACCCTTATTTATTTTTACCCCTAGCAAAAATCATACACCTCTATAACTCTCTCTGTTAAATTACTATATTTAGCATTGAAAACATACAATCGATAACACCAAAAACATATAGAGAACACATTTAAATTCTAAAAATCTCATTGCCATGTCAAAGCCACATGTCTCAATAGATCTTGGTTGTCCCTTCCAAGCCATTTAAGGTCGCACATCAAGTCCCTTTTATTAATTCCATGTTAACCGACTACATGACAGAGCAACAGTGGGAGCTCACAGGAGTGCAGCTCCTGAACCTTTCTGAGAGTTCCACCTCCTCCTTCCCACATTGTTAATTGAATAGTAGGTGCAGCTGCATAACAATCCTGGATGAGCAGTTCCAGGGTTTGGCATCTCAAGATCAGTGGGGGTCCGCGGAGCTTGCTCTTAACGCCCCCTCCCCCCCAAACCGAGATGCCACAGCTGTGGTGTCCCGAGAAAGACTTTGGAGGAGACTTTGGAGGAGCCTTCTGACAGCATAGGGTTCTACAGGAGTCATGGAAACAGCTGCAGCTGATCTCTGTTCCTTCTGTCTGCCCTGATGCTCCACCATCACGGTCGCCATGATGACAGTAAGAGATGAATGCCCGACTGCTTTTTTCTTCTAACAAACTTTTACTACTGCATACTTCTACCTTAACCACTGAAATGCTATCCTGAAAGTAAGTCTTTCTCTTTACTATGACCAACTAATGGATCTTTTGTTACAATGCCAATCGGGACTGTTCAAAAGAAAAAGGGAAAAGGGATGATATCCTCCCCCCTTTCCCCCCCCCCCGAGGGTTGCTTCCAAAAGACAATGAACAAATCCAGGAACCATTAAGAATACAAATCGGACTGAGCAAGAAATTCAAACGGATTCGGCATATAATTAAATAAGCTACAATGAGAACATTATTTTACCTTAATACGGTCTGAATAAAAGTCTGATATATTTTCAAGAAGAATACTTTTGCTATCTGATTTGTATTGAATTGATTACAACCGGACTGTAAGAGGAAAGCACATGGCTGGAGGTGATTCAGAAAGGTTGATTACTTAAGATTTGGAATTGGAATTGGTTTTTAACTTTGTTTATCAGACTGAGCACAGAGACTTCATCATTTTTAATAAAATGGACATATGCATCAAAGAGACAAAAGGCAGACTACTTTAAGAAATCCAAGTTTTGGAAAGCTTTCAGAAAGAAGGGATTATAAACTAATAGCACATTTCCTGAGTTACTGATGACCTATTCTGCTTTTTCTTCAGAAATGGTCAAAATAACAAATAATTAATCTTTTGTAAAGGTTGGAGGACTAAATAGCTTGCCTACTTTCGTTTCATGAGGAAAACTGCAAACATTATGTATTAGCCAAGTCAAACCTTCAGTCTTAGTGTCTAGTGACAAATCCTTAATGATTTCACTTCTGTCAACTTCAGATCGTAGGTACAATCTACAGAGATGAATGCACTATATAGCATTTCTTGGCAGATTGTATATTGTTTCAGTCAATAAAGAATTCTGTAAAGTGCTTTTGGTATGTATAGTATTGTGTACCTATGTTTTGCAAAAACAACAACAATACTGCTTGAGTCTCTTAACTTGAGTATTATTGAAGAAAGGACCCAAATCCCTACTCAGATTCTACATGTAGTAAGGAGTGGAGGCTTTATTAGGTGGTGTTTCTTTATTTCCAACATTGTTGGATGGCTATCTGTATGAGCAATTCATGCCTGGACAGCATAAGCATAGAGCAGCTAGTCTGCTCCCTAAAGGGTTTCTGCAACCATGCCAACATCCCCAGCAATCATGTCATATCCCATACAGGTCACAAGGTGTGATGGCAAGCCTGTGATGGATAAGGCAGACAGAATCAATCACAAGGTGAAAAGTCTGGGGATCCAGACCTGCACACATCACAGCTGAGAGGTAGGGCCATGAACCTTATCCGTGGTTCACTCCCCCTTAAAGGAACAGAGCCCTGCCTAACAGTAACAAGGTCGCTGAGAGAGTTGGCAAGTGCCCCAACAGTTTCTCACAAATGGCAACCCTTGACAGCTTCACAGCCCATAGGATCAAAATGCTGTAGCCACCAAGAAGGGGCATTGGGAGAAGACAAGGAGAATTTGCACACCCAGAGGTCTCTGTCACTCACCAGCAGGGGTGCCTCCTGGAATTCCAGACACACTGCCAAGGACACCCTGGCAACCTCTGCCAGCAGCAGAGCAGAAATGGGATGTGCTTTGTTGTGGGGGCATGCAGTGTCACCAACAAGTCCACCAATAGCCTCTTCTACAGAGCAGTAGTGTTCTGGGACTGGAATGACCATCATTCCACTTTGGGCACTGGCATTCCAGTCCCAGAGAAATCTATCTGTGCCCAGACAGTATCATTCTAAATCCATTCCATATTCATTGACCGATTTTGCACTCAGCTTACGCTGCTCTCATGTCCATCTTCTCAGCGCGGCATCCTCCCGATTTCCCAATATTTGCGTTGGGGCTGCAACAAACATCGCAGTTTGCACACAGCAAACGGAAACTGTTTTTTAGCGGTTTCCGTTTGCTGCAAGAAAACCGGGATGTTTGCTGCAGCCCCGGCGCAAATAGTGGGAAACCAGGAGGACGCCATGCTGAGAAGACGGATGTGAGAGTGGCATAAGGGTGAGTGCGAAATCGGTCATTGTAACTTGGGAGCATTCCTGGCTCCCATTATATCCAATGGGCATTCTATCATATCCCACTGTTCCCTGTGGCCATTCGTGTTATTCATTTTAGTACATCCTCTTTCAATGCACTCCTGGCTCTCCCCAATATCCTTTATGGCAGTCAGCAGCTCCTTCAGATGCCTGACAGCTGCCACCACAGATACTGCCAGCTTTTCCATGCCTGGAAGAAAGTATCCCTACCTCATGGCAGGTCTCCAGATCTTCCTACTTGGTTGCCACATACATGGAATAGAGGGCAGGGGAGATAGGCTTTGCTGGGTGTAGACCCCATGCCCAAGGCTCCAACTGCAGTTTTGATTCTCTTGCTACAGCACTCAGGACCTGAGGCGGCTGCCAACTTCCCCCATCAGGACCCTCCACATCTTCCTGCAAAGACAATGTGTATTTCTCTAGCCTTGCCCAATGTGACAATCCTGTTCATAATATATATGGGCAAATTTTTCTGATTTGGTAGATATTTCAGGAAAATATCTGTCAACTACTTCTCCTCATTGTCCTTTACTTCCTTTGTAACAATACTGGGAATCAAACATAAAGAAAGCATTTTTAAATGCATTAATGCCTTTACCATTTGCCTGTGAGAGCCAGTTTGGTGCAGTGGTTAAGATAGGAGGGTTCTAATCTGGAGAACCAGGTTTGATTCTCCACTCCTCCACATTCAGCCAGCTGGGTGACCTTGGGTCATTCACAGTTCTCTCAGAGCTGTTCTCTCAAGAGCAGTTCTGGAAAGAACTCTCTCAGCTCCACCAACCTCACAGGGTGTCTGTTGTGTGGAAGGGAAGGGAAAGGAGACTGTAAGCCTCTCTAAGACCAATTTCGCACAAGGCTTGTTCTGGGTGGAGAGCCCTTTTGCTCCCAGGGCTTCTCTCCATTTTCGCATAAGTTGCCTAGGAGCTGTGATTGGCGTGGTGCTCTCTCACAGCAAGCAGGATCCTCTTCCAAGCCATTTCTGCTTGTCGCAGGAGAATGGAATGCCAACTCGCAGCTCCGGGGCAACTTGTGCGAAAACAGACCAAAGTGCTGGGATCAAAAGGGCTCTCCACTCGGAACAAACCCTAGTGCCAAACTGGTCTGAGACACTAAATGAAGGGTGGAAAAAAATCCAGTCTCCTGCTCCTCCTCCTCTCTGTTGTTCACTGCCCTGAGCTCTGCGTACTCAGAGAAGGGTAGTTCATAAATTTAAATTATAAATAAATAAATATAAAAAGGGAACGTGAATGTTGTTATGAATATTGTGGCACGAGTAAAAATAATGTTCCATTGTGGGATATTTGGCTTCTTAATACAAATAATTTCATTTAGATTAATTGGTCTTTCGAGGTCAATTAAGAAAAAAATTATTTAAGTTAAATATGCAAATTTCTATTTATTTGTGACCTTAATCCCTCACAGTGGTTTTATGCTGACCCTATTTATTTGCTGGTTATAACCATTCCTGAGATACAAGCAATCTAACATGCATACTTCCATCTTCAGTGTTTGGAGATTTCACTGTACCATATAGATATTTGAATTTTATGTAGTATTTTAAAATGCATATCCAGTCCCTTGCTCTACTTCAGAGGAATATGTTTTACCTCTGTATTGATTTTTAGACACAAGTATATGCCAACAAACAAATCTCTTGGGTCAGTTCGCCTCTTTATTCAGATACAACCCTTATTTAATTCAATTGCATTTATTACTCACTCTTTGTCTCCTGAGGGCTTAGGACACCAAACAAACTAATAAATTACTGAAACTATTTCCATATTTTACAGACAATTGTTTTGTAGACTGATGCCTTAATAAAGTGTAAAGTGCTTGGCTCTGATTAATTGTCACTGTGTGAGGGACAATTACTATTGTGTTGAATAGCACTTGCCATCTCAATCCAAATAAATATTGGAGGCAAATGAACTCAATGGGTAAGGATTCATCCTCAGAGAAAGATAGCCAATACATTTGTCCACTTGCAGGGAAGTTTTGAATGTAATCTGTGCTCTCATGGAAGCCTGCCAAGTTAGAATTGTACCATTGCATTGGAAATTATCCGTCTCCAACTAGCTCCAGAATAAATGGTAGATGGCATAAGCCACTTCTACATGTGTCGTGGGTGCCATTGTGTGACATAAAACTTTGCCAAGAAAATCATAAGGTTCTTGAATGACTATGGGATGCATGTAATCCTGTGTATGAAAGAAGAGCTCTGCTGTGTGTCAAGAGGAAGAATTGATGGGTCAGGGCAGGGGTGGGAACAGTGGCTCTCCAGATGTTTTTTTGCCTACAACTCCCATCAGCCCCAGCCATTGGCCATGCTGGCTGGGGCTGATGGGAGTTGTAGGCAAAAAACATCTGGAGAGCCATTGTTCCCCACCCCTGGGTTAGGGAGACTAATTCTGTGCAAACAGCACCCTATGTATCAATAACTGAAAACAATTTTTAAACTTGTCATTTTTAGGCTATTAAATAGGTGCACTGGGGTGGGGAGAATTATGATGTTTCCCTCTTACACCCACCTCTAGAACTCCAGATAAAAAACAGTGTACTTACCACCAAAAGTGAAATTTTTGCTCTGTCATTACATTCTCAGAATCTCAATAACATGGTTTTTCTCAACTCTTATCTCTTTTATGGCCCTGTAACATAGGCGAAGAGAACAGAGGAGTTATACCACCTTCAAATAAACAAACTGACATGAGCAGAGAGGCTACATTTTACTTTGAAACCGAAACATATAGGCCCTTTCTCCATTCAGCTTTGATCCAGATCTACTGAGCACTGAATCTGCCTGCTACAGATTCACGTCATTCAAAATGCTTCTGCATTCAAAGATTTGCTCCTCACCTTTTGCAGAGTTTTACTTCTACATTTGCAAAAGCAGGGAGAAAGCCCTATAAGCCCACGCCTCACCTAGACTCCCAGAGGAGTGCAGGGGGAAGTCTTTTTCTCAGTTTTGCAGAAAGCAATGCCTGTCCACCTCTCTCAGAGGTGCTGACACATGGGAGGGAAGCCTGAATCAGATACATTGCATCTGTGACTGGAGGTTCAATTCAGCTGTCTCTCAAGATAGGTGGGGGGTTTGAAACCCCAGTCAAGGTACTGCTGTCGCACACACACACCCAACCACCCCAAATGGGTTTTGCTTTGAGTCTGGTTAGAACTGGACTTTTATTCTAGGAGGGGGGAGGAGAAGTAGGCAGAGCTGCCAACAACCTTGGGCAGGGGGAGAGATGCCTCTTATTGAACTTTCCCTGCCCAGAGGTGTCACTGCCCATTTCTGCACATTCAGTCTCCACTCTAGGAATGAAACATTTTTGTTTCTCATCATGGGTGTTGGCAGCCACAGCCAGAGGGCTGGTTTTCCTCAGGCGGGGAGCTGGGTGAGGAAGGAAATGGCTGGCAGAGAGAAAGAGATTCTCTCACACACACCCCAACACAGAAAGGTGCTGCTTCTTGCTGGGTTTCTTGCTGGGTTGGGGTGGGAGCATCATTTGTCTTCCATCCAGGGGGTTCTGACCCTGAAGAGATCATGTAATATGTGCATTGATTTAGGTATGTTGTAGGTGGTTTTTGCATTTTGGGAACAGAAGAAAGAGAAGGGGAGTTGCCAGTGGGGGGAGGAAGAGGGAGGAATGAACTCTAATGCCACGCCATTCTTACACACACCCCTATACCTGCACTTTTCATGCTGAGTTAGAACTCGGGATGCAGTCAATAGCTTCTCACGTCCCCCCTCCCATGACATGTGTGGTGAGCCAGGGGGGATATTTTTCCTGCTTATATCCAAGAGTGTAAAAGCAGGAAGAAGGTGCCTAGCGACTTCCCAAATCAGTGCTCTCACAAGCAAACAATGAAAAGTGGGATGGAGCTTTGGGGAGGCATTTGAAAACTTGGAGGGAAAGTTGTACAATTATGAACTTAGATCCAGATGGTCAGGAAAACCCTCATTCAAAAGTACTCTTGCAAAGTAAGGAGCAACTGCAGGGTGAAACTGCTTTTGGTGCCAATTCAAGGAAGTGAATGTAAACGACTTTGTGAAATTCAAAGCAAGACAGAAGTAACAGCAGTATGAAATGTGGATGGACACTTTTAAATGCGCATTGAGAGAGAATCTTCTGCCCAGTGTGGAATCAGCCTAAGACCTGGACAGCTTGCAAAATTACAGCTGATCTCCAGGCTACATTGAAAAGATCCCCTCCAAGAAATAGCTGCTCTGGATGGCATAAGGACCCTCCCCAAATCCTGCCCTCCTCAACCTCTGCCCTCACAAATCTCCAGATATTTCTTAACCTGCGCTTTGCAACCTATCACTTACAAATACATTTTTTTTAAAAAAATATCAAGTGCTGTTCTTTTTATGGAGAATGATGTTTTGAGTCCCTGAAATAAGACCTCTGGCAGGCAGGGCAACAAATCCCCTCAGTGTCTGTACTTATCATATAAACTGCAGAAAATTTGAGGGTAGTTAAAATAACGGCACTGTCAACTAGATAACATTCAGTTAAATGAATCAAAACTTTAGTGGCATCTTAAAAACTAACAATGTTTATTTCAATAGAAATCTCTTAGGTGCCACTGGACTCACATTTTATTTTGCTGTAACAGATTGAAACAGCTACCTCTTTTCAATTATCAGTCCATTGCAGACAAACATGAATGTTACGTTTGATCAGTCATTATTCAGTTCTTAAGAACAGGGAGCTAGATGCAGGCCCAGGAGCAGTTATATGTTTACAAAGGACAAGGCAAACACCAGGGGTGTGAAATGTGTGATGAGACTTCTATTCAGCTATAGCTACTCCTGAACAATCTGGGAAGGAGGGGGACCTTGTTTGCACTGCATACAAACACCCCCAATTTCAACCAGAAGGTTGTAGTTGAGGCAGAAACAGCATGATGGCATCTTTCTTGCAGAGTATTACAAGGCTCTGTATTATCCTCTATAGTTTCTAATATAAAGCCTTTGGAAAGATAGTCTGCAGCTTCAGGGTAGGATATCACTATGTAGATAGTTGAACATCAACTATACTTCTCTGCGCCTTAACTAGCAGAGGTAGCCATCTCAGTACTGGGCCCATGCCTGGCAGCCATTGTCAAGTAACTGAGAGTAAAAAATGTTCCATCTGAATCTATAAAAGACTGTCTCCATGTTGGCTGGTAAGGCTGCATCTTGGAAGGTATAGTGCACCCTACCTTTGATAGTGCAAAATTATCCTTGATACATCAGATATGATGTTAGATTTTGCTCTTCTGAAGGAGAAACATGTAATGCCCAAAAGCAAATGTTATATCTTCATTTATCACAAAATTTGGTCTCCTATTTGGGATCAGCCAATCTAACCATGTTGACTTGGCCTTGTTCCAGCCCACAGGAAATAATAGCGGCATTATTTCCAATGGCTGGTAGAACTGGCTTCAGTCCATCCCGCTATCAGCTGTTAGTTGGCATCAGCTGTTAGATGGAGCTTAAGGTTCCTTTAAAATTTAAAGGGGTGGAAGACACCTACTAACGGCTGTTTGGTGGAGTCAGCTTCCTCCTTCCCTCCTCCTGCTGTCTCAATGGAAGGGAAGAATGGGAGAAATTTTTTAAAAATGCACAAATTTGGGGGACACCCCCCCTCAAAAAAAATCTTCAAATGATAACAAAGGACTGGAAACTTTAGAATAACAAAAAGCATTCCCTCCCTGAAATCTGGCTCTCTAATTTTTTAAGTGCAGCCACTAGTCGTCAGCATGCTGGCACAACTACTAGGCAGAGTTATTGAGTAAAACCATTAAAACAGTATATGGCTAAGATGTATGATCTGATTAAATTAATTTTAATGTGTATTGTATATAGGGATGGCACAGACCCGAACACCGAACAAAATCCAGCCTTGATTGAGGTTTGAACAGTTTGGTTCAAAAGTCACATGTTCGGACCAGGAAGTCTCCAAACTTTCTGCCCGTTTCGGAACCTCTTGTGCAATCTTGGCTGAAAAGTGGATATGGGTGGGATATTTCCAGCCATCAAGGGACCAATAGTGACAGTCTGAAGCAAGTCTGATTTCCAATGACAGGCATCGATCTGACTTCCTCAAGATGGGGGGTGGGAATGTAAATAATCACTGGAGGCACATTCCTGTCCCCTGTTTGCATCTGGGTTTTGCAAGTCTTGTTCTCCTTGTGCATGAAAGAATATCTTTTGTTGGACTGAGGGGGGGAATTACTGAGGTGGGTGGAGAAACCTGTTGAATCTCCTGGCCTCTATACAAACTGTCAGAGTAAAAGCATCACCTCTCTCTTTTTTCTCCTTTCCTTGTATTTAGAGCTACATTTCTCCCCCGCCCCTTTTCTTTGTTGTGAGGAGTGGGAAACATGGATATTTTTTTCTTTTAAAACATGTTTTTTATTTGATTTGGGGGTGGACTGTTCACTTTTGTGAGTTCTAAAAACTGCCCTTTCTCTGCATGATGGCTGTGGGGTCCCCTTTCTGCTCCTCCAGAAAGCACCCCGTTTCTTCCTGCATGGAGGGGTATCCTCTCTCCTCTCCCACTCAGTCATCGAAACTACCTGCAGATTTCTGGGGGGCTTGGCTAACTGGTCTCTTCCCTGGCTCTGGGGTCCCCTTTCTGCTCCTCCAAAAAGCACCTCATTTCTTCCTGTGTTGCTTGAATCTCTGTCTGGAGAGTTTCCTCTCTCCTCTCCCACTCAGGCACCCAAACTATCTAAAGATTTCTGGGGGGATTGGCTAACTGCCTTCTTCCTCAGCTGTGAGGTACCCTTTCTACTCCTCTAAAAAAGCATCCTTTTTCCTCTGCCACATATTCCCACACATTCCCTTAGCTAGTCCACCAGTGCCCCCTCCCACAGCTGTGCAGTGAGTCCCAGTTGCCAGGCTTGGTTGTCCCTGTCACCTTCCCAGGTAGGATGGAAGGCTTGGCCCCAATCAGTTATCATGTCACCAGGGCTGGGTGGCTGGTCCCAGGAAGACACAGCCACCTTCAGCCATGTGGGTGGTCCCTGGGGAGGTACTCTGGGAGTCTGATGCCTGTAGCTTAACCAGGGCCACACTGTAGTGTCTCAAAATGGCACAGGATAACTCTCCCAAAAACAGTTTCCTGGAGACACCTTGCTTGGTGGTCTTCTACTTGGATTCCCCCAAATCTGACATGCATGTAACATGTGGGCTACATGGAGGGTCACCCCAGGGAGGAATTGTGTGTGTTGAAGGCCTCTAGCTCACCCAGGTCAGTTTTTGTCACTTCTGAACCAGCAGAGGTGACATCCCTTTGAAAAGCATTGCAGTGAATGACCTTTTTTGGGGGGGTCTGTAAGTTCCCGAAGTCCAGTGTGGACCAAACTTGGTGGGTACATTGAAAAGAGTGATCTGGAGACAACCTGCCATTGTGGAGCCTCAAAGCCATGTGTGGGGCTTTTTAAAAACCAGACCAGTTTGCGAACTGGTTTGCGAACCAAGCTGTTGTTCGGTTCACAAACTGGTCCAGGAACTGGTCCAGTTCTGTTTGTGAACTGAACCAGCATTTTCTGATCTGTGCCCTGTCCCTAATTGTATATAACATTGTCTGACTCCGTAAATAGAAACATGAATTCAAAATGCCTTAAGCAAATAAATAAGCTTAATTAAACTTCTTTTTAACCTACCAGCACAGAAAACATCTAGGAGAGGGGCTGTAGCTTAGTGGTAAAGCATCTGCTTGATAAGTAGAAGGTCCCAAGTTCAATCCTTAGCATTTCCAGCTAAACAGAGTGGGTGGTAGGTGACTCTTGAGATTCTGGAGAACTGCTGCCAGTCTGAATGAACAATTCTGAGCTTGATGGACCAAAGATCCACTTCAGTATAAGGCAGCTTTATGTGACAGTGAAGTGATGATGAGGCACTGGATACACTGACTTTGGCAAATATCACAGCATGCAAAAAGTGTTCTCCATTTTCAGATACTGGGGAGCTACTTGAAAGTCATAAAAAATAGGAACAGGCTTCCTGAATATTCTAAATTAAACATTCATGTGCAAAGTTTGCAAGTGTCATTTAATTCTAACAAATCTTTTAAAAGGCAAGAGTCTATATGTATAGGCATATAGCAAGGAGATTTTTAAAAGTTTTAATGTGAGATTTGGCATGTGCATTTGCTCACAGAAACTTGGGGGGGGGAGGGGCAGAATGTGGGCAATGATGTGCCAAGCAGCAGCAGGTCAAGAGAACAATAAATGTGTGAACAGGATTTTCTGAAACAACAGAAGTTGCTATTTGATTTACATAAAATTAAACAAACCCAAATTAGTGTAGTGTTAGAAAGGAAAGGACCCCTGTGCAAGCACCAGTCATTTGCGACTCTGGGGTGACGTTGCTTTCACAACGTTTACATGGCAGACTTTTTACGGAGTGGTTTGTCATTGCCTGCCCCAGTCATCTACACTTTCCCCCCAGCAAACTGGGTACTCATTTTACTGACCTCGGAAGGATAGAAGGCTGAGTCAACCTTGAGCCGGCTACCTGAAAACCCAGCTTCCACTGGGGATCTAACTCAGGTCATGAGCAGAGCTTAGGACTGCAGTACTGCAGCTTTAACTCTCTGCGTCAGTGTAAGTATAGATAAAAGACCCCTTTCTGTGTATAAAAATATTCTTCAACATGTTAATTTGCTCCTTGAACAGCTAAGTAATATGAAAATGGGGACTCACGATTGCAAGGAAAAAATAATTCACCGCAAAAATATTCCACTGTCATAAAATGGCTGATTAAAGCAAGAAAATGGCTCTATGACAGGGATTTGTTTCCCTTTACCAACCAGAAACTGGTATTTGTGTATTAGATTTGTGGTCAAATGACAATTTTGCACAGCAGTGTTATGCTGTATCTAGCTGTAGCCAGAACAATGCTAGACCATGTACAAATGCTAACACAAAATCCAGTCAGTTTATGAAGTCAATGTGCTGTCAAGGCTCTGATGATGTGCTGGTGTAGCTATTGTTGCTGATAATTGATTTAATTGCTGGTGTTTTGTTTGGTATATTGAAGATTTTTTATTTGGAAAGAAGTGAAAGGGGCAATGGGACGTGCACATCACCCATGCACTGCCAGCAGCTTGACCAGATAAAAAAGTGGCATGGGCAGGGATGGGCCGAGGACACATCTAGTTTCCCGGAAGCTTGCCTGAGCCACTTTACATGTCTAAGCTCTGGTGAAAAAAGAGAAAGATGCTGACTATTGGGACTCTTACATATAGACTCTGACTACAGCTGAAATCTCTGTGCTCTCCAAAGGAGGGAACTTCACCATCACCCCTTCCAGAATTCCTACAGAAGACATTATTGCTAACATTGAAGCCAGTATTCGCAACCTCCCACGACACATTACAGAAGAAATAAGAAGAGAATCATCAAGAATCTTACAACACTCTAAACCTTCAAAAAGCAACCTCACCCATGCAGAAAGATCAGCTCTAAAAACCCTCAACACTGACAAGGACATACTGGTTCTTGCAGCGGATAAGGGGAACGCCAGTTATTCTCAATACAGAAGACTACCATAATAAAATTCAGGACCTTCTCAAGCCAGATACATACAGGAAACTTTGCTGCAATCCCACCACAAGAATACTTCGGAAAACAAATCTGTTCATCAAAGGCTCTTCAATATCGATTGAGGATCAACGCCTGCTCAGAAAGTCTGAAGCTCTGCCCCCCAGACTGTATGGCCTACCTAAGATCCACAAACCCAATGTTCCTCTTCGACCGATAGTCAACGCCATCGGCTCACCTACCTACGCCATAGCCAAACACTTGACCGGCCTTCTTCAACCCCTTGTGGGCAACACCACCTCTTACATTAGGGACTCATCACATTTTTTGGAAAAAATCAAACCCCTAAAACTCCAACCCAGCGATCTTTTAGTAAGCTTCGATGTCGTCTCGTTGTTCACCATGGTTCCCGTCAAAGAAACCCTTGTTCAACTACAACACATCTTTCCTGATGACATCACTGCCCTATTCCACCACGTGCTCACCACTACCTACTTCCAATGGAACAATAACTTTTATGAACAGATCGATGGAGTTGCCATGGGAAGCCCCCTTAGCCCTGTTATCGTTAACTTTTACATGGAAACCTTCGAAGATACAGCACTAAGATCTGCCCTCCTAAAACCATGTTGCTGGCTCCGATATGTGGATGATGTTTTTGCCATCTGGAGTCATGGAGAGGCTGCTTTGAATAACTTTCTCCTTCATCTGAATTCAGTCCATCCTCGTATCCAGTTCACCGTGGAGAAAGAAAACAATGGTCAACTTGCCTTTCTTGACATTCTCATTACCAGGAAAGATGACGGAAAACTCGGCCACACTGTATTCAGGAAACCCACACACACCGATTGCTATCTAAATAAGAATTCCAATCATCATCCTCGCCAAAAACGTACAGTTGTAAACCCTCATTCACCATGCATCACGCATCTGTGAACCAAGCCAACTCCAACAGGAACTACACCACCTCAAACAGTCACTGCAGGCCAATGGATACTCCCAACAAGAAATTAGAAGAGCCCTCCATCCCAGGAGACCATCCATACCAAATCCCGAGCCACACACAAATGTGGGTACAGCCTTCCTGCCCTACATAAAATCTGTCACCGACCGCATTGGCAAAATTCTCAAACGCCATAATGTTGACACAGTCTTCAAGCCCACACAACAGATCCGCCACATGCTGCGCTCGGCCAAAGATATGAGAGATCCACTTTCAACCCCTGGAGTCTACAAAATACCCTGCTCCTGTGGTGCAGTCTACATTGGCACTACCCAATGCAGTATCAACACCCGTCTCACCGAACACAAGAGACACTGTCGCTTGTTTCAGCCAGAAAAATCAGCTGTAGCTGAACATGCACTTCAAGAAGGAGACCACGTCATCCACTTTGAAAGAACTGAAGTCCTTTCTACGGTCTCACATTATCATACCCGCCTGAACAGAGAAGCTATTGAGATTTACAAACACCAGCACAATTTTAACAGAAAGGAAGAAGGCATTTTCATCCACCAATCTTGGTACCCAGCTCTGCAAAACACCCTACAGACTCTAAATTGCAAAAAGTCTCAGAACAACCAGCAAATTCCACAGAACAATCAGCACAGTCAACAACCATCTTCCTTATCTTCAAACCCCTTCCAACCCTCCCAGCAATTAACACGGAACAATGGTCACATTTAACAGCCAGTTTCCTTATCACTACCCTTCCAGGAAGCCCCACCAAACAATGGGCACATCCACAAACTAATTGCCCTTTCATCACACCCCCTCCAGCCTAGAAATAGCACCTCTCCAGCAGCCCTGGCCCCACTCAATGCACAGCAGCCAAGAAGGTCTGAGCGCCTGCTCCAGCTGCAACGCCACTGAGGATGTTCTCCGCAGCTGAAAACGAAACGTCTGGAAGGAAAACTTTCTCCAGTAGAACACGGCACTTGATCCCGAAAGATTCTACACACCCTAATGATGTTACCAGCCGTGAAAACCTGAAATCTTTGATATTGGGATTTTACTATTTATTGGGGATTTGTTCCTGACTTGGTGGTATAAAAGGTGATGCCTGATAAATGTTTCAATTGAATAACAGATCCTGCATTTTGCCTAAGACTATTTAACCAGCAGGCTGGAGATTTTCCAATAAGTCACAAAACATCTTGATTTTATCCTCATTCATATCTTCATAACAGGGATATTTTTGTAGCAGGAACTCCTTTGCATATCAGCCTACACCCCCTGATGTAACCAATCCTCCAAGAGCTTAAAGTAGACACTGTAAGAAGAGACTTGTAAACTCTTGGAGGATTGGCTACATCAGGGGGGTATAGCCTAATATGCAAAGGAGTTTGTGCTACAAAAAAATAAAATAAGCCCTGCTTCATAATGAACATTTAACATGCTAAAGAATTCTGGATAATCTGAAAGCTTGAACACTGGTTTGTAATACTTGGTTGGTTTCAACAAAAATATATTAGCTTTTGATTATTTCTATAGCCCAGCATGGCTATCTGCAAGTTTTAGAATGACTTAGTGTGTGTCATATCAGCAAGCCGTGGCGGACTGGGTCTGAAAATATTAGTTGCCAGGAGACAAAGGGGGCCCACCCACAACTATGAGGTTATCATTTAATTTTTATAAGAAATAAATGCAATTTTCAAAAAATACGTAAGTGGAAAAAAGGTACAATTAAAACTTTTGCAAAATAAAAGTATAATAAATGCCCCCCCCCTCCAGCTCTGCCTATCTTTCCCCGTCCTCGATATGCAAATGAGTTTCTGCTGGGCTTTTCCTACCAAAAAACACTCTCACGGAGTGTTCTCCTATATACCTTACTCATACCCATGAGCTCTTTGGTTTCACCTACCTGGAAGCTGGCAACCCTAAATACAATGTAAATTTTAGTTGCATTACAGTAATAATCTTGGAACTTCTATTATATTTTCAAGCTACTAAAAGGTTATTAACATTTTTAACATATTGCCTAATGTTGAAGGGGACCCACTTTATCCGCGGCCTACTTGCCATCAGGCAAGCTGACACCCTGGCTAGTCCGCCACTGTCAGCAAGAATCTATCTGGCTAAGTGGTTGAAAATCTGAACTGTGTCCTCATTCTCCTTTGCCCTTATAAACTCAAGATGTGACATGTTGGATCCCTAATTGGTTGGCTGGTTAGTAAAGTATACATCCGCCATAACTAGTCCATCTAATTAAGAAAACATACGTCCTTTACCTAAGGGAAAGATTTAATGCTGCTGAAAACAATATGGGCTTCACATGCCATAACCCAACATGATGTTGTAAATGTCTGTCAGGTGCCTGGGATGCAGAAGAATTTCCTTAGCTGGTAAAAAAAAAAAATCGATGTCCTGGAACTTTTCAAGGATGTTTGCTTATTTATGATTCCTGTGGCTCTAAACCTTTAAAACACCTTCCTGCCATCAGATGAAGAACTGCTTAATGCTTAAAACCATTCCACTTAAATCAAAGTTTTACAGTCCTTTAAATTATCCGCAGGCTGTTCATTTTTACAAGTTTAGCCACATATTATTTCATGGGAAACACAAGTGTGCGCATGAAATACTCCAGGAAGCTAATGCTATGGGATCATACAATTTGCTGGAAAATTCAAGACAAAAATGTAAAACAATCATGATGTAGTTTGTTACAAGTTCAGGGACATAAGAGACCATACCTGTCTAAAATCATCATCAATAAAGCCAACCATTAAGGAATAATCAGGACAGTAAGTAGAAAAGAAGACCAAAGTTGGATTTCTTCAAAAACAGGCACTTAAAGGATCAGGCATAAAGATGTCAAAAAAAACAACAGAGATGTAAATACTGCTCACAACTCCATTGGGAAATGAATCCAAAGTAATGGGGCATCCAGGGTCTTACAGGCTATGTAAAAAGTACTATAAGTTCTTCTAATATAAGTACAATAAAAGCATACCCAGGACAACTATAAGAATTATAAAACCACTGGGAAGTATACTGGGATGTAAAATGTCCTTGAATAAGGAGCTGAAATGTTGAGGGAGTGCTTCCACCCACCCACCCCCTGCATATTCACAAAAAGGCCCCTTGGCAAAATGCATACTCGATGTTTTGGCACTATTTTGCACCAGTTTGCATAAAGATGCAAAATTTCTAGCATAAGGTCATCACAGCGAGAACATATCTTCATAGAATCATAGAGTTGGAAAGTAACTCCAGGGTAATATAGTCCAACCTCCTGCACAACGCAGGAAACTCACAAATATCTCCCACCGCACATCCCCAGTGACCTTGCTCCATGCCCAGAAGATGGCAAAAAACAAACAAACAAAAAAAACCCTCCAGGATCCCTGGCCTGAAGAAAAATTGCTGCCTGGCCCCAAAGTGGTGAACAGCATTTCCCTGGGCATGTCAGAAAGGGCCACAAGAACTAAGTCAGGGGTGTCAAACATGCAGCCTGGGGGCCAAATCAGGCCCCTTGAGGGCTCCTGTCAGGCCCCCAGGCAACTGGCTGTCATTTACTTCTTTCTCCCTTTTTCTTGCTTCCTTCTGCATCACAGCTTGCTTTGCAAGGCTTGCTTAATCACACAGGAGCTACAGAGCAAAGCCTCTATTTTCTCCATTGGTTGAGGTTCTTCCCTTGGGGAGGAAGGGGGGGAGAGGCAGAGCTTGCTTTGCCAGGCTCTCTCAATCACACAGCAGAGCTACTGAACCAAGCCTCTCTCCCTTCTATTGGCTAAGGCTCCTCCCATTCCTGGTCCCCTGTGGAAGGAAGGAAAGAGCCAGAGCTTCCTTTGCTCAGTTCCCCGGATCCCATGGGAGAGATTCAAAGGAAGCACCTTTAAGACCGAGTGCTAATGTTTTAAACATGTTTTTAAGTTTTTTAAACAAAACCTTTGTTTGTGTCCTTTATAAAGTTTATATTTCTGCTACTTAATCTTAAATAGGTACACACATGGCCTGGTCTGACATGTCCCAGCCTGACAAGGTCTCATTTATGTCAGGTCTGGCCCTCATAACAAATGAGTTCGACACCCCTGAGTACTGAAGCAATCCTCCCTGCCCTTCTTCTTGTGATCTGCCTATGTTCACAGAATCAGCACTGCTGTCAGATGGCTATCTAGCCTCTGTTTAAAAATCTCCAAGGAAGGAGAGCCCACCACCTCCCGAGGAAGCCTGTTCCACTGAAGAACCATTCTGTCAGGAAGTTCTTCCTAATGTTTAGTTCAAAGCTCTTTTGAATTAATTTCTGTTGCCTTTTGGGGCAACAGAAAACAACTCCACAACATCCATGACAGCCCTTCAAGTACTTGGAGATGGTGAATATATCACCTCTCAGTCATCTCCTCTCCAGGCTAAACATAACATACCCAACTCATTCAACCTTTCCTCATAGGACATGGTCTCCAGATCCCTCACCATCTTTGTTGCCCTCCTCTGGACATGTTCCAGCTTGTCTATATCCTTCCTAAATTGTGGTGCCCCAAAGTGATACCATCATTTAACGAGATCTAGAGACTATGCTTCTGTTAATACAGCCCAAAATCGCATTTGCTTTTTTAGCTACCGCATCACACTGCTGACTCATGTTCACTAAGACCCCTAGATCCTTTTCACACATACTACTACCAAGTCAAATCTTCCTCAGGCTATAGTTATTCATTCGATTTTTCCTACCTAAGACTTTAGAAAGACCTTGAGAGGACTTAAGAATAAAAAAGACTTGTCTAGGAAATGGAAGGAAGGTCTTATAACCAAGGATGAATATAACACAAATAACGAGTGCTTGTAGAGAGAACATTAGGAAAGCTAAAGCTCAGTATGAGCTTAGGCTAGTGAGAGATGCTAAAATCAACAACAACAACAAAAAGGGTTCTTTTCTTATGTTCAAAGTAAGAAATATCATAGTTAATAAAACAGGCCAATGCTCTTAGTCTTGACCTAGCCATATGTAGTTGACTAGATGGGAGAAAAAGTGTATGGAGACAAGCTTTTGGATGCAGATCCAGTTTCAGAGTTCACTGAAAATAACTGAGTATGAATAGATAGTATGTACATCTGAATGCACCTCCTAATACAATGCCATTTGGTTATGCTCCAATAGGATCTATTTCCAATTTATTTCCAAATGGATGCACATTCAAATGGGCATCCATTTTTTGCTCCAACTAGTAGGGCATAAACCATATATCACAAGAGGGTCAAAAGTCTCAGAGGAGTTCTGGGCATGATGTACTTGAGCAACAGCGAGACATTCCTACTCTCTCAACATAGAGTGAAGGCAAAAGGGGGAAACATATGCGCTTTCCATCACCTTGTCACATAAACCAAATCTGACTTGACTACATGGTGCTGCATGCCATCATCTTTATTATTTTGTTGGCTGGAGTCATTCAATGAAGACTCTCTTTCAAGTAAAACATATGGCACCACAGCCTTAGCATATCAGAAAAGCAATCATGGTGATAATGGATCTTTTTGTTGATATAAAATGGCAACCAACAAAAAAAAATCAAGAAAAATACTGCCTTCAAAAGAAATGGTTACAACAACAATAACCTAACAAGATATAACAACCTGATCCAGTGATGAGTTTTGATGCATAGATGAAGTTTCCTTACTTCTAATGGAGTCTCTTTTCATTTCAGCAGAGGAAGTAGATTCACTTACATATTCCTTTGCAGTGAATGATGTGTTCAGTTGAATGTACCTTGCTCACAATGTCACATCAAGCCCCTCACATTGTTGCCTTGTTGGCAGCTTGCAACTATATTTGAAGTCATTTTGTGTCTGCATGTGACAATGTTTAGCTTAGCAGGCAGTTGCTGTTGATGCATGTTCACAATTTATTGACTTGACAATATTACAGCTGCCCCAGCCTCTGTATGGGCAGGTAATGTATTATTTAACATCTGCTGCATCAGGATGTATGCGCTGCTTTTGCATCTGTGCAGTCTCATAATGTAGTTTGCATTACCAGCACAGGGAATTGGTGCCATGGCATTGTGCAGTGTTGTTTCTTACCCCTATTTCTCCGCTTGTCCTTTGAGTGCCAGTGAAGGAAGGGAAGTGCTGATAGGGGATTGCTTGATAGAAGCGGGCAGTTGGTAGCTCTAACCGAACAACTATTCCCAAGCTGCAGCATATATAAATCCAATGTTTTGCACAAATGGAAAAAGTTTAGATTTGGGCAATGTTGGAGCTACCCCCTCCAAACACGCAGCAGTCTAAGGCAACTAAAAAAGACACTTATTTTGCAAGTTGTTTTTTTTCCTGTAAGGTCAGGTGCATTGGGAAGACAGAGCAAACGAATGAGGGCAGCATGACAAAACAGTGCAAATAATTACCCAGAGTAATTGCAGTTCAGAAATTATCACCCATCCAAGTCAACCAGGTAAAATGGTAAGATTAGAATAAAGGGATAGCGTTACCTATGCCATCATCACCCCAATTGGAATGAAAGAACCAATTTGATTTTTTGAAACACGTAACAACGATCTTAGGTGAAGGATGGGACAAATAAGATTGTATGTATGTGCATTTGCCAATGCAACTTGGAACATTCAAAGGAAGAGGACAAACTTGATAATCTTGCATTTGATAATCAAATTGTTATTTAGACAAAATGTTATCTCTAGACAGAAGGAGAATTTATTAAATGTCCTGGTGATTAGCATGGGCCACCACTATGATGAACTCTGGGAGAGAGAAATGACCTCCAAAATTGATCCAGTCTTCACTCTTTGATAGAATTCAACTTGACATCTCTTCACTGTGTTGATCAAAATAACCATTTGTAGATTCTGGGCAGGGGGCATCACATACAGAGACCCACCACGGAATGGTGTTTCATACTACTTCTATAAGCAGGGCATCTGGAAACAGTGAAAAGGCAGATTTTTATAGCAAACCATAACGGTTTTAATTCACATAAATGATTATGAAAACATCTCAGGTGTATTAATTTGTGAAAAATAATCATGTTTGTCAGACTGCTCCTATAAAACTAAGTTTAAAGAGAGGGAAAACAGAAGACTATTAATCAGCTTTGATTTTCAAAAGGGTAATTCAAATTCATCTATGTTGAATGATGGTGAGTGATCCATACTTTCAATATGGATTCTAAAACTTAGTAACAACTAAAAGCACAGTATCAACTGAAGGTTATTTTTTTCAGTTAATTATTCAAGAATGAAAAGATATATGCATAGAACCTCAATTTGCATATAGATCACATAATGACTGATTTGATGCTTGCTGTTTTGGGTGTCATGATGTCCATCTCTGATGAATCCAACAACGTAGTTAAATGTAAGAATCAATGCTAGATGTAAGGTTTTGCCCAGAATCTATCACAAGACTTCTTGAGTAAATGCAAAAGAAGCTTTTAATGAAGAATCAGGTAGCAAGCACTTGTAGCATGTGCACACAAGACTACTTTCACAATAAGTGAAAGGTACAAGGCTTGTAGACATCTTCTGTTGGTAACTATTTTCTGTTACCAGGGAGACAAGATTAGGCCTTGGCTTCCCATAATGATCTACCCTCTACCGTGGCCTCATTTGTTACCAGCACTATTCTACATAAATCCATAAAAGGATATAATAAATATATATAAAGGTTAATAAATGCTGCTATTATAATAAATAGATTAATACTTAGGAAGAAGGTGGTTATAGAAGTATTAATAGATTAATACTTAGGAAGAAGGGGGTTCAAGGGGGTGGGAGCTTCTTAAAAACGAAATACTGAAAGCACAATCACAGATGATTCCTATGAGAAGAAAAAATGGAAAAAAACCTAAAGAAGCTGAGTTGGCTCCATAAACAGATCTCTAAAGACTTAAGAAATAAAAAAGACTCCTTTAGCAATTGGAAGGAAAGTCTTATAACCAAGGATGAATATAAACAAATCAACAGTGCTTGTAGAGAAAAAGTTAGGAAATCTAAAGCTCAGTATGAGCTTAGGCTGGCCAAAGATGCTAAAAACAACAAAAAAAGAGGGTTCTTTTCTTATGTTCAGAGTAAGAAAAAGAGCAAGGACATGGTAGGCCCATTGCAAGGACAGGAAAGTGAAATTGTAACAGGTAATGAAGAGATATTAGAACTGCTCAATTCCTACTTTTCCTCAGCCTTCTCTTTTGAGGGAAACAGTGCTCAACATGGCAAAAACAGAACAGTTACAGATCCATTTAACAGTAACAGGATCCAAACAACATTTTAGCAACTTGTCAACAAGGACAGTATGTGGAACCTTATCAAAAACCTTACTGAAATCAAGATAAACAATGTCTACAGCATTCCCCTGATCCAGCAAGGTAGTCACTTTTTCAAAAAAACAGATCAGGTTAGTCTGACATGACTTGTTCTTGAGAAACCCATGCTGGCTCTTAGTAATCACAGCCATCCTTTCTAAATGTTCCAGGACTGACAGTCTAAAACTTTTCCATGTATAGAAGTCAAGCTGACGGGTCAGTAGTTTCCTGGATCCTCCTTTATCCCCTTCCTGAAGATGGAGTCAACATTCGCCCACCTCCAATCTTCCTGCACCTCTCCTGTTCTCCAAGAATTTTCAAAAATAATAACCAGAGGCTCAGAAAATACATCTGCAAGCTCTTTTAGAACCCTTGGATACAGTTCATCTGGCCCTAAGGACTTAGTTTCATTTAAAGAAACTAGGTGGTTATGTACTACCTCTATGCTGATCCTAGGTTGGAAATGCAATTTTGGGCTTTATCAAAAGAAGTATAGTGTCCAGATCATGTGAAATGATGGTATCGCTTTACTCTGCTCTGTAAGACCTCACCTGGAGTATTGTGTTCAGTTTTGGGCACCACATTTTAAGAGGGATATAGACAAGCTGGAATGGGTCCAGAGGAGGGCAATGAAGATGGTGAGGGGTCTGGAGACCAAGTCCTATGAGGAAAGGTTGAAGGAGCTGGAGATGTTTAGCCTGGAGAGGAGACGGCTGAGAACTGATATGATCACTATCTTCAAGTACTTGAAGGGCTGTCATATAGAGGATGGGGCAGAATTGTTTTCTGTTGTCCCAGAAGGTAGGACCAGAACCAATGGGTTGAAATTAAATCAAAAGAGTTTCCGGCTCAACATTAAGAAGAACTTCCTGACCGTTAGAGCGATTCCTCAGTGGAACAGGCTTCCTCGGGAGGTGGTGGGCTATCTTTTCTGGGAAGTTTTTAAACAGAGGCTGTATGGCCATCTGACAGCAATGAAGATCCTGTGAATTTAGGGGGAGGTATTTGTGAGTTTCCTGAATTGTGAAGGGGGTTGGACTAGACGATCCTGCAGGTCCCTTCCAATTCTATGATTCTAATACAGGCATGAATACACGTATATAAATGTATATATGAATACATAAAACAATATAGTTATGGATATATGAATATGCTTTGAATAATTGTCCACTCATCAGCAATGACAATACTACTTGGAAAATCAATAGACTGTTTCTGGACCACAAATTTAACACAAATCCTTGTCAGGAACTTGTACCTGACATTAGCACAATAAAAGTTTCCAAAGGGGGATAAATTAACCAGAATTAAAAGCAACCCCATTGTGCTTCTGTTGATTTCACTTTTCTTGAATTCCAAACACAAAGATTTGCATTGAGGATACTCTTTGGTTTAATATCCATGGATCTGGTGTTTTTCAGATCTTTTAGAGTATTGCCTTAGGTCAGACTTATCCTATCCTATACCCTCTTGAGTGCCAAGGGGAAATTATTTAGCTGGCCCTAACCCAAAATGATGCCTCTCCAGGCTTCATATGCTTGTGCTCAAAATTTATTAATACAGCTGTTTTGGAAGCTTCCATTAAGAAAAGGAACTTACAGATACACACAGACTCCATAAACTTGTTTAATGCGTTATTTTTAGTGAAGAATTTTCTTTTTGAAACAATGTTAAATAAACAGGCTTTCCTCCTTTACATAGGCAGTCAAAGCTGACCAGTTTCCAAACCTCTTATGAGATTTAAAATAATCAAGGCAACCTATACTTTTAATCTGCTTGTTAGTTGTTTTTACCCTTATGTCTTTACGCTCTCACGTTTTTAATGTGTGTTATTTTATTGTGATGATTTTATATAGCAATGTTATGCTCCAGTCCATCTTGCATATATGTATGGTCAAAAGGCAAGGTATAACTATTCAAAATAAATAGGAAAAAATGCATTTGTAAAGTTATGACAGCAACTCAGTCTGTTCCTGATTGTAATCAGGACACAAGAATGTGCCATTACAGGTAGCCTCCCCACCCCTCCAGATCTATCGTATCTGGGCATGTAACACAAGCTGTGACATAGTAGCTGCTCATTATGCACTGGTCCCTGTTGGTGGTCCATGGGGCAGGTGAGCTTAACTTCTCACTCATCAAGCGTGTCAGGATCATTGAACAGTTGCACTTATCCTTAAATATTGCAGATTATCTGATATCCCTTAAATATAATGGAGGAATTCCTACAATGTTGATTTCAGGTGAGATGGGGAAAGTCAAGGACCAAAACAAGATATGCTTGCTGTTTCACTTGTTTTATATCCAAGTCAGAGTGATGTGGTGTGGGTGATCCTCAACAGGGGACATCCATTCTTCTTGGCTACGATGCCCAGTCTCTATGTTGCAATCTAACCTACAACACAGGATAAAATGGACAGGGACATGTATGCTGTCCAGGTACGCCCTCACCCCCCCCCCCCAGTAAGAGTAGAATAAGATATTATTATTAATCATGTCTTCCTAATGTTACAGTGGCTGGCCTCCCATTAGATCGTGAAAGCAGAAAGAATGAACCTCCAATGTGGAAGATAAACGTTTATAATATGCAATGGATATTTCAGCTCTGAAGAATGCTGCAGATTACCTGAAAGAAAACAAAATTCCCCAAATACTTATGGGGACTGAATGCATTATTGGATGATGATGATGATGATATTGGATTTATATCCCGCCCTCCACTCCGAAGAGTCTCAGAGCGGCTCACAATCTCCTTTACCTTCCTCCCCCACAACAGACACCCTGTGAGGTGGGTGGGGCTGGAGAGGGCTCTCACAGCAGCTGCCCTTTCAAGGACAACCTCTGTCAGAGCTATGGCTGACCCAAGGCCATTCCAGCAGGTGCAAGTGGAGGAGTGGGGAATCAAACCCGGTTCTCCCAGATAAGAGTCCATGCACTTAACCACTACACCAAATTGGAGACTTAAAATACTGAGACAATATACAAAATCAAAAAAAGAACTCATTGTTAGAAGACAGAAATGCAAAGGTTTGGTTACATTCTGCCATATCATATGAGGAGCTTTAAAAAAATCACATATATACTTAAGATCTCTAGTTAGACAGTGATACTGATGGGTTTAACTGTTCCTAAGTCTGCTGTATCACATGTTCTTGCGTTTTGTTTTTTCTGCAATATTTCATGTTGCAGGCATTCTCCATTCTAAAATGGAGTCTTAGTTCCTGCTTTATACAATATTAACAGAAATAGCCTGATGTTTTTTAAAAGTGCACATTTTAATGTTTCATGCTTGTAACTCAGCCTAAATATCCCCAGTAAATATAGCTTTTTAAATTAAAATATGTGCAAGAACTCTTTATTTTGAATTAACATTAGAAGAATTTGAAATTAGTATAGCTTGAAAACCCAAAATATGTTTCTAGAGTGCCTGGGTAGTTCATTTTCTACCACACCAGTGTACCAGGCAACCCAGCGTGATAGCTCAATACACCAGCTTTATTCTGTATGACCAGACATCCAAAATCACAATTACTTCCTAATATATAAAAATAAATATAAAACTAGTTATCTTTTAAGTGTAAAGGAGCATAACTGAAAGTAACAAAACTTGTAAAAGGTTTTGACATCTATCTATGGCAAAGATACAATATATATTTGTTCTGATATCAGCTTTTACAATGCCCTTTGACCAAAATTTGATTTTTAATGTTGGTTTACAGGCCTGAAAATCCTGTAATTACAGAATTCACATCCAGAGGAGAAGGCCTATTGCTCAGTGGTAGAGCGTCACTTTTGCATACAGGAGGTTTTATTACCCGCAGTTACAATATTTCTCAAGATGATATTAAACAAAATACAGGAAAGCTATGCATGCCTTAATGCTAATTCATTACAAAGACAACATCTAATTACTAAGACAACATCTGTCAATCATGTCCACCTAAAAAAGACCAAAAAAAAAGCAGAATATTACTATCTCTCAATCAAATGAAACAATGGAAATGAGAAGAATGACAAAATAATTAATAGTGTTGTTGATGCAATTGCATATGTTTCATTGTTTGGATCCCTGATGTAAACTCTAGGGAATAAATAATAATTTGCTTGTACTATTATTAGATGGATGTATAATTGTACTGGCAATTTCTCAAAGTCGTTTTCATATCAAAATTCCCAGACAGTGTTTTGGAAAAAGCAATCTTGTCTCTTTATGTGTCTTTTCACTGGTTGCTATGACATATCTGTTGTCAGAATGTGAATGTTGTCTCCAAAAGACAAGCCAAAGGAGACCATAAGAAAACCAAATAATAATTACTTTTTGAACTTAGCAAAAGTCCCATTGAGAGACATAAGTTTCTTTGTAATTCAAATCAATGTTTTAAAATAAGCAGCTGATCTTTAGCTCTCACTAGAGAGTTTCACTGAACAGAACCTTGTCATCAGGTCATAATCAAATGAAATCATTCAATTTGAGAATCAGAGTCAAGAGCTGATTATGCCTCAGTACAAAGGAGCACGGAGGATTGCTCTGGAGATTGCTAGCAGATGCTCAGTTGGGAGGGGAAAGGTTTTTGATCTATAGTTAAATCTCTGAGGAGGTCTAATCAGCCCTCATGAGGTAGATTAACTATCCCAGCAGGTTTTGTCACATGATAATATGTGGTAATTTGTGCCATAGTTATTGCATGAAGAGATTTTTCCTAATTAAAATACTTGATTTGCTGCAAAAACATGCTGTCAATAAAGAATGCAGTATCCTTTCCTTACACAAGCATTGTTAGTCAAAGTAAAAAGTAATCATTACCGGTACTATTTCCTGAGCATTCTCATTCACACATATGGATGCCGTAGAGTGTCAGGAGAACTTCTGGTGGCAGCCATGTTGGTCTTCAAGCAACAGAACAAAGTTTGAGTCAGTGGCACTTCTAAAACTCAAACTTAGTTCTTACGTCTGTTGTTAATTCTTTTATTATCTGTATGCTAATTTGCTGCTATCCAATCTTACCAATTCAATCTTAGCTATACGTATGCATCTTTTCTCTAATTAGCCCTTTTTGGCAACTATCACCCCCGCAGGGCTTTTTTGGTAAAAAAAAGGCCCAGGAGCTCATTTGCATATTAGGCCACACCCCCTGACATCACCTGTTCAGTAGGTTAATTTCCGCGTATTGGCACAGAACAGTACCGTGCCATCAGCTGCATTTAATGGATGTGTTCTCACACAGTCCAGTGAGAGACCCTGTTTCACCCCCCTCCCACAAACATGGACCTGTCATCTCTTCATATTGCTCCACAGCCAATTCTTTCAATAGTAAGCCAGTGAATCAGTCATTTATAAATACCATTTTTTTAAGAAGTATTAATATTTGGTGTTCATTTTAGTTAATGTTACTAAGTTAGTTCATGTTTTCACACAGCACACTGGGAGTTGCAGTCCCCACATAATATCATTACTCTTATTTTATTTATAGTCTGCCTTTCTCAATTGGACTTAAACTGGATTATGCAGTGTATATGTAATTCTGAATATGACCCTATACGCAGACTGATATATTTAGAGAACATGGCCTTGTAAAAAGATGAGAAATATTTCTGCAAACTTGCAGGAAAACCTCATACAATTAAAACATTAGGGAAAGTGTTGCAAAAACAAACCCAAAAGGAGAAGTGCTGTCTGCAGCACAGGCAATGTAAAAACAAAATTATTTTTGGCTGCCATTGCAAAGGCCCAACTTTTCCCAGGAGGGAGCACTCATAGGTGGCTCCACATCTCTTGCTCTCTTCATATGCCCGTTGGAGCCTTCCCTATGCTGGAGACCAGTTTTTGAGTCAGAGCCCTGGCCAAACCAGCCAGAACTGTGTTCCTGTGCATTCCTGCTCAAAAAAAGCCCCCCGCGCCGTCTTCTTGAAGAAACGTGCAGCTACATAAGCTAAATTGCTCATTTCTCACTTATGTCCAGAATTGAACTTCATTGGCCTTAAAGGTGCCACTGGACTCATACTTAGTTCTCATATCTGTTTGTTAAATCTTGTATTTGTATGCTAATTTGCTGCTATTCACAGGTCTTACAAACTGCTTCAATCCAATTTTAGCTATATTTAGCACCCAGTTACTTATGCATCTTGACTTTGACTAGTCCTTCCTGGCAACTAACACCCTCTCTCTACCTAGAGGTAAGGCTTGAGGAAGTCTGTTCCAATGTATCTGAAGAAGTGTGCATGTTCATGAAGCATATACCCAGAATTAATCTTTGTTGATCTTAAAAGTGCCACTGGACTTTGTTCTATCAGGAGAACTGTTTGTGTGATGGATAGCAGGAAATTGCATGCTTAGAGGCAATACTGCTTGAATGAGAGGAATAAGATGGCATGATTGACACCTAATGGAACTCACTCTGATTGGAGAACTGCTGCTAACTGTCAAGAAGGGAGTTAGGCAGCTGGAGGAAGGAGTTAAGGAATTGAAGGGGTTGGAGTGTGTATGGATCAGAGTGGTTGCTTTAAGAGTCTCTCTTATGTGAGGAGAGCATAAAACTGAAGCAGAGTCTGTTTCAGAGCCAATGTGGTGTGGCTTTGAATATTGGAGACTCTGGTGGGAGTCTGTTCCCAAAAATTAAGAAAAGTCTCTCTCTGGTCGTTTTCGCACTCACCTCCAGCCGGCGCGACCCCCCTCTTCACCGCGCAGGATCTGCGCGGATTTCGCACTAAATGCCGCGGAGCAGCCTTTTGCACCGGAAACTCCCGTCGCAAAAGCCGCTCAAATGAAAACCGCCAAAAAGCAGTTACCGTTTGAGCGGCTTTTGCGATGGGAGTTTCCGGCGCAAAAGGCTGCTCCGCGGCATTTAGTGCGAAATCCGCGCAGATTCTGCGCGGTGAAGAGGGGGGTCGCGCTGGCTGAAGGTGAGTGCGAAAACGACCTCTGTGTAAAATAAAGGCTGATTCCCCACTAGCCTTGCCATGGTCTCACACTCGTTTTTTTCCATGGTGCTTCTGCCCAATTTTGCACACACTGCTGCAAAGCTGTGACTTGCTCCGCCTCTTTCTCTTCTCTCCATGGCTTCAAATTCTAGTTTTCAGAGAATCCTACAACTGCAGAGAGAACTTGAGAAAGAGGCAGGACAAGTCACAGCTTTGCAGCAGCATATGCAAAATTGGGCAGAAGCACTGCAGGAAAAAGCAGTGTGAGACCACAGCAAGGCTAGTGGAGAATCAGCCAAAGAAACACATCTTGAGAAGGAAAGTAGTTCTCCTGTGTTAAGCTTAATGTCCAGGGTGACAAGACTGTCTGTCCAGAAGGTCAGAATTTAGCAAAGGGTTTAAGGTGGCATTGAAAGGCCCTCAATGTGCTAAAGGCCAAGTTATTTATTAAAAGGCAGGTAATAACAATCCAGCCAGAGACCTGGGGTCTAGTGAAAAGACCTTAGTCTTAAACAAAGGGACAAAGCTGAGTATGTTCTCAAGACTGTACAATTATCACGTGTGAAGTTTATAAGAAAATATATATCAAGTAACCTAAGATTTAGCATTGTTACATCTGTCATACCTTTAGTGAAAGCCAAACAGTTTTAAGTACAAAACAGTCTCTTGTTTATTTTATTTTATTTTTATTTTATCATATTTATATCTCGCCCTCCCCTAACGGGCTCAGAAACCTCAAATGTAGTTCTGTGTTTAGTTTTAGCTTATTCCCTACCTAACCCAAATCCCAATCCCTCTGAATATATCAATACCCTTTCCTGCCAGTTTATTCAAATAAACAACAACAAAAAATTAAATCATTACCTGTGCCTACTGTGCCATTTTCTGAGGGAAAATTTTGATGACCGAAGCAAACAGACAAGGGGTGATTACTAAAGTGGTCACCTTGTCATAGTTTGTTATGCATTTTTCTTTTATTCCTTTCCAAGTTAGACAACAATATATTCTAGGATGGCCGATTCTAGAGCTCAAAATTTAGGTATTAATGCATGATCAAGTCATGCTTAGATACCAAAATGTTTGAACTCTAGAATTCAATTGCTAGAGTCTATTGTTGTCTATTGGTGAAGCCAAGATGGAATTATTATGAGTTTGCTGATGGTAGAGAACAATTTTTGCAAGGTTCAGTGCAGACTTCAATGGCAGAAAGAGAAAGGCCAGAATAAAACCCCGAGTAGTCTGGGGGGAAAGGCCAACATAAAACTCTGAGTGGTCTGAGACCAAGATGCCTAAAGGTCCATATTGGCCTATCCAGAGCTTTTTGAGCAGGAACACACAGGAATGCAGTTTCGACTGGCTTGGCATAAGGGGGTGTGACCTAATATATAAATGAGTTCCTGATGGGCTGTTTCTTTTAAAAGCCCTGTGTGAAACAATGATGGTGTCAGGGGGTGTGGCCTAACATGCAAATGAGTTCCTGCTGGGATTTTTCTACAAAAAAGCCCTGGGCCTATCAGATGGAGAAATCTTTGAGGCCTTCCTAATTGTGATGACACAGTTGTGCAAAATACTCCCTTTTCCTGAAAATATTTTTTTCTGTAGAATTCCAATCACCAAAGTCTCTCTGTGTGCATTCTAAGTGTGTATGACATTCAGGACAAAAGATTCAGCCCCATTCTGCAATCTGATATATGGGTGTCCTGGCTGGGATTTAAAGAGTGCTTAACAATGCTGTCCCAAGCAGAATTAGACCTTTCTAACTCCATTGAATTCAATGACCTTAGAAGTGTGCAACTCTACATAGAATGGCTGATCATGTGCTGTTATTGGTGCAGACATAACTGGTATTCTTAGCTGCACTGTGCCTGACTGCTTTCCAGTTTATTGTTATATCCTGTGTTCTGATGTACTTAGTCCTAATTTGTTTTTTATACAGACATGGTTAGGATTCTAGGTTCTTGAGAAAGAGTTATTATATCAAAACGATCATTGAACTTGTACCTTGAAATTCTACACCTGTCTGCCTTTAAAAAGTCCATTGGAGTGCATTCTCCCTCTATTACAGACTTAATACTCCTGTTAGGATGCTTATTATAGTATTGTTAAGAACAGAATTGGGAGGATGTTATACTTGATCTGTACTTTACATTATTAAGAAATATTGTTACTTACTAGAAACTTGTTTCCACAGTTGTTTCTCTTTGTAACTGGTGTGATGGCTAGCAAGCAAAGGCATGCTCATAGGCAGTGCTGTGTGGATGAGAGTGAATTAGCTCACCTGACTGACAGCTCATGGAACTGCAGCTAACTGTCTGGAGGGTGACAAACTGTTGGAGAAAGAGTTGGAAGTTGGTTGGAGAAGAAAGCAGTGAGAAGTGTGAGAAGAATCTAAAAAAGAATCAAGTGTGAGAAGAATCAAGTGTGAGAAGAATCTAAAAAGCAAAGTTTGTTTCAGAGGCAGTGTAGTGTGGCTTTGAAAAAAAGAGAGGCTCTGGGGGAGACTTGTCCTATAGTATAAGCAGTTTCTGTGTGTGAAACAATCAAGCACAACTTGAGAGGGAAACTAATTCTCCAGTTTTAAGCTTAATATTCAGCATTAGAAGACTGTCAGTCTGGAAGATGAAGATTTGGCAACTGGCATTTGAAGTGGCATTGGAAGGCCCTAAACACACCCAAAAGCCTAGGTTATTGATCTTAAAGAGAAGATAATAATGATCTTGCCAGATAAAAGGGTCTAGTTGAAAAACCCTAGTCCTAAACAAAGGGATATAGCTGACTACTTTCTCAAGACTGTGTGATTAATCAGTGTGAAATTCAAAAGGAAAACCAAAATAAGCAACCTCTAAGAAAAGCATTGTTGGTAACATCTGTTATACCTTTCGTGAAAGCCAAACATTCCTAAGTCTAAAAATGTCTTTTGTTTCTTCAGCAACATAAGATGCAGCTCTGTGATTATATGTAACTTTCTGTCTACCAATTCCAAATCCCAAACACTGTGTAAATATCAGTTCCTTTCCCTGCCAGTTTGTTCAAATAAACCTAAGAACTGTTTAAATCTATAAGAGTGCCTAACATGCCATATCTGAAGGGGAGTTTTGGTAAATTGACGCAACATTGGGGTGATTGTTTTATAGAGGTGGCTAATAAGATGGTCATCTTGTTACAATTGGCTAGGCGCTGGAGCAGGCATCTGGGATGTCTTTGTTATTTTTTTTTTCATTTTCATTGGGTTCAATGGGAATGGTTATGCCAGGTTTTTAAAATGATTCTATAACATCACTAGGGTTGCCAACAGTGGGTTGAGAAATCCATGGAGATTTGGGAGTGGAGTCTGGGAATGGAGGGGTTTGGGAAGGGGAGGGACCTCACTAAAAACATAAACATAAGAGAAGCCATGTTGGATCAGGCCAATGGCCTCTCCAGTCCAACACTCTGTGTCACACAGTGGCAAAAAAATTTATATATACACACACACTGTGGCTAATAGCCACTGATGGACCTCTGCTCCATATTTTTATCTAAACCCTTCTTGAAGGTGGCTATGCTTGTGGCCGCCACCACCTCCTGTGGCAGTGAATTCCACATGTTAATCACCCTTTGGGTGAAGAAGTACTTCCTTTTATCCGTTTTAACCTGGCTGCTCAGCAATTTCATCGAATGCCCACGAGTTCTTGTATTGTGAGAAAGGGAGAAAAGTACTTCTTTCTTTACTTTCTTCATCCCATGCATTATCTTGTAAACCTCTATCATGTCACCCCGCAGTCGACGTTTCTCCAAGCTAAAGAGTCCCAAGCGTTTCAACCTTTCTTCATAGGGAAAGTGTTCCAGCCCTTTAATCATTCTAGTTGCCCTTTTCTGGACTTTCTCCAATGCTATAATATCCTTTTTGAGGTGCGGCAACCAGAACTGCACACAGTACTCCAAATGAGACCGCACCATCGGTTTATACAGGGGCATTATGATACTGGCTGATTTGTTTTCAATTCCCTTCCTAATAATTCCCAGCATGGCGTTGGCCTTTTTTATTGCAAACGCACACTGTCTTGACATTTTCAGTGAGTTATCTACCTTGACCCCAAGATCCCTCTCTTGGTCAGTCTCTGCCAGTTCACACCCCATCAACTTGTATTTGTAGCTGGCATTCTTGACCCCAATGTGCATTACTTTGCACTTGGCCACACTGAACCGCATCTGCCACGTTGACGCCCACTCATCCAGCCTCAACAGATCCCTTTGGAGTTCCTCACAATCCTCTCTGGTTCTCACCACTCTGAACAATTTAGTGTCATCCGCAAACTTGGCCACTTCACTGCTCACTCCCAACTCTAAATCATTTATGAACAAGTTAAAGAGCATGGGACCCAGTACCGAGCCCTGTGGCACCCCACTGCTTACCGTCCTTCACTGCGAAGACTGCCCATTTATACCCTCTCTCTGCTTCCTATTACTCAGCCAGTTTTTGATCCACAAGAGGACCTGTCCTTTTACTCCATGACTCTCAAGCTTTCTAAGGAGCCTTTGATGAGGAACTTTATCAAAAGCTTTCTGGAAGTCAAGGTAAACAACATCTATTGGGTCTCCTTTGTCCACATGTTTGTTCACCCCCTCAAAGAAATGTAACAGGTTAGTGAGGCAATATCTTCCCTTGCAGAACCCATGCTGAGTCTTCCTCAATAACCCGTGTTCATCAATGTGCCTACTCATTCTGTCCTTGATAATGGTTTCTACCAACTTTCCCGGTATTGAAGTCAGACTGACCGGCCTGTAATTTCCCGGATCTCCTCTGGAATGCTTTTTAAAGATGGGGGTGACATTTACTACCTTCCAGTCCTCAGGAACGGAGGCAGATTTCAATGAAAGATTACATATTTTTGTTAGAAGATCCACAAGTTCAACTTTGAGTTCTTTCAGAACTCTCGGATGTATGCCATCCGGACCCGGTGACTTATTAGTTTTTAATTTGTCTATCAGTTGTAGGACCTCCTCTTTTGTCACCTCAATCTGACTCACGTCTTTCAACACCCCTTCCAAAATTAGTGGAAATATAATGTAATAGAGCCACCTTCTAAAGCAGCAATTTTCTTCTGGGGAACTGATTTATATAGTCTGGAGATCAGTTGTAATTTTGGGAGATCTCCAATCACATCACACTGGTACCAGATTGATTGCTGGACTGTAATCTGATTAAGTCCCATTACTTCCCAGTACATTTTTGGTACTCCCACCTCACTGGCTCCTACACTAATGAAACCACTTTACTGGCACAGTGCCAGTAGGTTGCTATGCCAACATATCTCTGATTTACATCAGCATAGGGCTAGCCTTAGGACTACCCTTAGGGTAACAGCAATCCTAAATGGGTCTAATCAGAATCCTACTGAAGTCTACTCAATGGGGCTTACTTTTAGAAAAGGGGCCTTAAGATTGCTCTGTATTCATGTGTTTCTGTGTATAAAAATGTGGGACTGAATATACAAGAAAGAAAATTATTTCCACACTCTTTTATAAGGCATGCTGATATTGTTTATTCATTCATTTGATTTATTCATTTGATTGCATTCAATTTGTTGTGACTATAATACCATTAGGGTTCATTTTAAAATTTCCACAACCATTAACCATGAAACACCAGATCAAGAACAACTCATATTTTAAAATAATTATTTCTTATCTTGCTGCGAAATGTAATTAATGTAAATTTCATGTATATATTATTGTCCTCCATTCTTTTCTTTAACTTCATAATCAGTGAAGCAGTGGTGAATTTATACTTTGCCCCCATTTTCCTGTACTTGGCTCAAGTAAATTCACTAGCCTTAAATTGCCCTTTGGGGAAATTTTTAGAGGTCTTTCAAAAATTCATATGCAAAAATGTGACTATAGTACATTAGCTTACCTCTTCTCTGTAAATAACTGATTAGCTGCGTAATGAATGTTGCTGAATGCATCTAGTTACAAATATTTTTCTAATAAGTACAACCAGATCTGCTAAGAAATTAAAATTCTGCTTAACATTTTTATACTTCAAGCACTCTAAAGGCAGGTAAAGAAGGCTGCTGTTAATCCTTCTCTTTTCCACATTTATCTGTTCAAACCCACCCAGATTTTTTTTCTCCCAGTGAAACTTCAAGCCCAGAAGTTACTCCTACCAGGAGAAAAATTGCCTTTAAAACTGAGTTCACAGGGGAAGGTGCAAGAGTGGTAGTACATGAAGTCACTGTGCACTTTAAATCTTCTCACCCTCCAATTCACAGGAAATCAAGGGCAGATCCTATTCTAACTAGGGTTGCCAATCCCCATTTTGGGGCAGGGGATCCCCTGGCTTGGAGTTCCTCCCTCTGCTTCAGGTTAATCCTCTGGGCACTCCATTATACTCTATGGAGACTGGTCCCCATAGGGTATAATGAACAACCTGTGGGTATCTGGGGCTCAGGAGGGCTGTTTTTTGAGGTAAAGGCATCAAATCCTCAGCATCGCATCTGTGTCTCTCCTCAAACCCCACCCCCAAGTTTCAAAAAGATTGGACCAAGGAGATTGACGTGAGCCACTGGTACACAGATGAATCCAAATACAAAGATCATGTCATATTCTTTGTTAGGGCCATGAAAAAAATAGATTGCAGGTTGTCACATTGTCACATTGATCCACAGAAAAAGCCAAGCCAAAAACTATCACCAAAATATATGAAAACTTTTGCTTGCCCCAAAGTTCTTCATTGGGCTACAAGCTAAAAACAGAAAAGGGAGGGAGAGCGGCGGGGGGGGGGGGGAGATGCCATTTCGTGCCATGGCTGAAGGTCTCTAGTGGACAGATTGTTCAGGGTATGTAGAAGACTGACCACAAGTGTTCTGGAATGATAAAGAGGAAAATTGCAGTCTTCATCTGACAAAGGCAGACATAAAAGCAAGTCTTCATTTCTTGGAGAACACAAAAGCTTGCAATTTGTGATATGTCCATTTGCCTTCCTGTTTTCTGCCTCTCCACTTGTGCACAAACAAAACTTCTGCCTGTTTCTCCAGCTGCAGACAGGCTTTCACCTGCAAACAAACATTTGCTGAAGGACGGGCAAATTTATTCTGTGGCCATTCATAGCCTTTGCCACTTTACTCCCACCTATGCCCTGCCCGATAGCGTGTGTGAGGAAGGCCCAGTTGGCAAGCTCAGCTTCCAGGCATATAGTTTAAAAAATGTCCCTTACTTATATAGGATCAGAAAGCCAGCCTGAAGTTAGCAAGATAATGTAATTATAGAAATGAGAAACCCTGGGCACAGAAACACTGACTGTTATTTATAGTCCACCTTTCTCACTCCAGGTGGATTACACAGTGAAAACCAATATAAGCAATGATTGGGACATCCTCTGAGAATATCAAACCAGAAATAATTTTGTAATTGCTGTGTTATATGGAAATATATTTCAATATGGATTTGAATTGCTATGAAATATTGTGCTTTGAAATTAATGAAATCTATGAATTCATTTGTGGTGCCACGCTTGTGAAATAAAGACTATATAAATCCTATATAAGTATATATACTAATGTGTGTGTGTGTGTGTTTAAAGACTATATGAAAACTAATTATAATTTCGGAAAAGATGTCATATAGTGAATTTCCGCCCTAAAGTTCTTCCACTAATTATCCAACTGTGCCCACACTGTTCTTTAACACATTTCATATAAGCAAATGCTCAGAATGCAAACTTTGTTCTGAAAGTTTTATCCATAAGATGTTAAAGTGAGTTTGGGTAAAACATTTGTCTGATACAGCAAGAAAAAAAACCCACTATAACTGCTTGACATATAGCACCCTACTGTTTTCTGGCATGTTATATGAATATATTTGAGTCTTTATTCTTTTGAAAAGAAAACAAATGGCAGAGTCAGCCTTATTGATTTTCCTCGCAGTGTGATGAGCACAACAAACAACTTGAAACTATTATTTAACAACCTGACTATCCGCCAACAGCTAATATGTTGTCTCCCAAACAGAACCCTCAACTGAAATATATATATTTGCTAAAAATTTTATATATGCTTTAAAGGCATATGTGAGCAAGAAAGTATATGGAATGCATACCCTATCAGGGCAACCAGAACCACTGGATTTGCAGGCAGTGTCCAGAGTGAAGCTGCAAATGTATCCATTTTGTATCTTACTCCATTCCTGCACAGGACTATAGAAAAATGTGTTAGATATCCATCCACCCAATGATCAAATAGATTAAAACTCGCACAGATTAAAACTAGAGATGCTTGAGCACCCACTAGTTTGGTTCATGATGTCAAGAGGATATAGTGCACCTGTATCAGTTCGGCCTACCACCCCCAGACCGACAGCCAGACGGAACGTATAAACACTGTGCTCGAACAATTTTTGAGATGCTACACCTCCTTCCAATAGAACAACTGGGTAGACCTCCTACCATTTGCAGAGTATGTCTATAACAATAGTGTGCACAGTGCGACCAAAGCTTCCCCCTTCCAGATTGTGGATGAGTAAGAAGGGAAACAGTTCCCCGAGCTACCATTGCCTCCCTCTGCCCCTGGTGGTCCAAGATATCACAAGGCTGGGGTGCCATCCAGAAGGTCAGGGCACAAGAAGTGTATAAGGAACAGTATGACAAAAAGCACTCTGAACTATGGGATCTCAAGGTGGGGGACAGCGTTTACATTTCCACCAAACATCTCCCCAACACCCAAAACTGTAAGAAACTGGGAATGAAATACTTGGGGCCCTTTCCCATTAAAAGGATTATGAACAATGTGACTGTTGAACTGGATTATGAACAATGTGACTGTTGAACTGGAATTATCTAAAAACTTGACATGTCCACCCCTGTTTCCATTCCAGCTACCTGGTCCCTAGCCCTGGTCCCTTGCCTTGGCACCCACAGCAAGAACCACCAGCTCTGACTGATTCGTGGTCAAATTCATCATGAGGTGCAGGAAATCTTGGACTCTAAACCAAAGCAGGGTGAATTGTTTTATCTCATCAAATGGACTCAATTTGCACTCAGTCAAGCCAAATAGGTCCCAGCATCAGAAACCAACTGTCGTAAACTGATTAAAGACTTCCATGCCAAATATCCAGACAAACCTGGAGGAAGGGGGCCTTAAGGGGGGCAGAATGTCAAGAGTATCCTCTTGTCATATAATAGCCTGTGATTATTCTTTAAGACTGACCCTGAACCAATGTGTAACTTTGATTGAGACTGCCTGCATTTTTGCTTTGCTTTTTCCACCTGCTTTGCTCATCCCTTACTAGTTACCTTAGTAGCTTGTTAACATGGCAACCAAGGTCATGAACTGGAGGAGATAGTGCACCTAGAACACAGTAGTGGAGGGAGGGGGGTCTAGAATTGCCCACCAGAATAGTCCACCGCTTTTTGCCGTGCTATGCTTAAATAGATAACAGTTGATCGATGGTATATATGCAGTGCTGCTAAGCTGTGACGTTAGTTTCAGCAATATATAAGACCCCAGAGTCAAGGAACACACAGGTAGTTAACTAAGATGTTTATTCCAAGCATCATAAGGCAATTCAACGGTTTGCTGAAACTAACGTCACAGCTTAGGAGCACTGCATATATACCCTCAGTCAACCGTTATCTATTTAAGCAAAGCGCGGCAAAAAGTGGTGGGCTATTCTGGTGAGCAATTCTAGACCCCCTCCCTCCACTACTGCGCTCCAAGTGCACTATCTATATCTATCTCGGTTCTTCTCCAGTCCACGACCTTGGTTGCCATGTTAATGAGCTACTAAGATAACTACTAAGGGATGAGCAAAGCAGGTGGAAAAAGCAAAGCAAAAATGCAGGCAGTCTCAATCAAAGTTACACATTGGTTCAGGGTCAGTCTTAAAGAATAATCACAGGTTATTATATGACAAGAGGATACAGTGGGGGTATACTCTTGACACATGACTCTATTTGCTTATCTCAGTAGAGAGCTGAAGCTGATTGTTTGGAGGACAGTTTGGACTGCTGGCAAACAGCTGCAGCTCATTTGCCAAGTTATTGTCATACATTCATTCATAGTGCACCTTAACCCCACCTCTCTTGGCCACTGACTCTCTGCCCTCCACCACCACCAGCAAGGTTCTAGACACAACAGAGAAGACACCAGCACTAATGTACTTGTTTATGTCAGCTCTAGGGGACATCTACCAAACTACAACTGCAAAGAACTGAGGGGAGGGACTGTGGCTTAGTGGTAGAGCATCTGCACAGCATGCAGGAAGTCCCAGGTTCAATCCCTGACATGTCTAGTTAAAAAAAAAAAAACAGGTAGTAGGTGATGTGAAAAACCTCTACCTGAATTCCTAGAGAGCCAGTCCAAGTTTGAATAGACAATACTGACTTTGATGCATCAGTGGCCTGATTCAGTACAAGAGAGTTTCATATGTATATGTATACAATTAAAGCTGGTTGCCAGAACATCAGGCCTAGACTTGACAAGAAAAAAAAACGCCAATGCAAGTGATATTGCTGACCAGATTGCCAAGGCAACTAGGTTAAACCCAAATGCATCATGAGCAGCTGAAGAGTGAGCAAGTGACTAAAATCTATACAGAGATGAAGCTGGGACAAAGAGGACTCTCTCTACTGATCAGGTCCTGATTAGAAGACAGAGAGGAGAAACTAAGAGCTTCTTATGAACTCTGGGAAGACCCAACATGACATGGATAGACTCAAGCAAGGAATCCACAGTCAGTTGGCGAGGCCTGAGTAAGCTGTTAATGCCAAGATGTTTTGAAGAATGTTAATTTATAGTTCAGCATAAGTTGTAAGTAGCATTGGAACACCCTCCCCACACACACACTGGTGGAGGCAACGGGACCCCCTGCCAGGCCCCACCACACTGCCGCCAATCAGCTGGCCAGCAGGGGGAACTTACCTCCCAAAAGATGAAGACCAAGCCAACATGCAGCGACATATCTACATCACTGCCTACATGACCCAGAAGTCACATCATCACATCAGGGACATGGGAGCAACAATCTGGTATTTGGGCAAAAACTCTATGGTAGAAGCCAAATTTACCATGGAGTTTTTGCCCAAATACTAGAGTGTCATCCTGAGGTCCCCAACATGATGATGTCACTTCTGGGTCACATGAAGAGTGATGTGTGCAGGTCACTGCATGTTGGTTAAACCTCTCTCCTTCCCCCCCATCCCCCACAGGTTGCCAGGAAGACCCTGGCAAGAAGACCCTGGCAACCCTGGTTGGAAGTGTATTGATTTGGAAGACTTCTCCGCTCTCCTCAGCAATAATTGGTATTGGTTATGGTTTAGGTCTAACATACCTGACAAATGGCATACATCCTCATGTTCCACTGTTAACTTTAGGACTAACAACATCTGGCTGTTTACAATTTATGCACCAAGCAATATCATGACTCAGTCTCAAGACTGAGACATTCTGACTGGTTCTCTATCCCTTATGGAATACCTTGGAAACTTCTTCAAAACATCCTGAAGAATCATTATTAATAATAATTAATTTATATGTCTGTTTTATTATTTGAACACTTTCTTATTTCACTATGCAAAGGAACTCTGCAAAAGAAATCTGTATATCTCCAGCTGGGCTTTCTCAACAACTTGGCCTTCACAGAACCCACGGCTGTGAAGCTATTTGGTAGTTAATTTATCAGTAGTGAAAGGTACTGGCTTCAAATTTCAGGGAAATCTACAGCAAAACCCATGGCAGGGGGCTTAATTCAAAACTGTCAATACAGAGAGATAGCTTGATTTGTATTCTGTCTATATGTTGTGCCAAAGCTGTTAAAACTACTTCAGGAAAGGCTGAAATACAATTGATCACAAAATTAAAAGCACAAACCTTGTTGCTAAGTCAGAATACTGCACTATTTCTTGCAGTTCTAATAACATACCCATAAACATACATATGTCTTGCCAATCAGTTACAATGGCCATGGATGGGGGTCCATTGTAAAAAAAAACAAAAAACCCTCCGTATCTGTATTTGTACACCATTCTTTAAAAGCTGAAAGCAAAATGTGGATCATTCTGTTTCTAGCTGTGGATTTCTCACTTTATCATGGGATATTTTCCAAGTTTGTCAGGGAAAAGTACAAAAAGAATCTAGGGGTCTTAGTGGACCATAAATTGAATATGTCAGCAGTGTGATGCAGTAGCTGAAAAGTCAAATGTCATTTTGGACTGTATCTAAAGAAGCAGGGGGTTTTTTGAGCATGAATGCACAGGAATCCAGTTCCAGTTGACTTGGTATCAGGGGTTTGGCCTAATATGCAAATGAGTTCCTGCTGGGCTTTTTCTACAAAACAGCCCAATGTTAAACAGTGGTGACATCAGGGGGTGTAGTGAAAGAACATAAGAGAAGCCATGTTGGATCAGGCCAATGGCCCATCCAGTCCAACACTCTGTGTCACATAGTGGCAAAAAAACCCCAAGTGCCATTAGGAGGTTCACAAGCACCAATTATATGCTGGGGCTAATAGCCACTGATGGACCTCTGCTCCATATTTTTATCCAATCCCCTCTTGAAGCTGGCTATGCTTGTAGCTGCCACCACCTCCTGTGGCAGTGAATTCCACATGTTAATCACCCTTTGGGTAAAGAAGTACTTCCTTTTATCCATTCTAACCCGACTGCTCAGCAATTTCATTGAATGCCCACGAGTTCTTGTATTGTGAGAAAGGGAGAAAAGTACTTCTTTCTCTATTCCACCTTTTATTCAACTAGGCATTACACCTATACCTGCATAGACTACATCTTGGTTTCTCCATCTTTGATTACTAATGTGGGCTCATCACATATAGGTGCTCAGTTATGGTCTGATCATTGTTGGGTGAAATGTGTGTTGAATCCTAATGCAGAAAGACAGAAATTGTGGAAATGGGTGCTCAATAACTCTTTATTGCTGAAAGCCACTATCGCTGAGGGCATTGAGAATAACATAACAACCTATTTTGCAGAAAATAAATTAGACGATATCTCTCCAGCCATGTTGTGGGATGCCTTGAAGCCAGTGCTCCAGGGTCAATTGATATCCAAGACTTCTCACCTAAAGAAACAACAGGAGCAGGTAAAATCAGTTCTCCTGAAATCTATAGAAAACCCTGAACAGCAACATAAACAAATATGTAGCACTGACATATATAAGAGAATGATGGCAGAAAGAAGGCAGCTAGAAGCCCTTGAAATGATGTACATACAAAAAAATATCATATACAAAACAGAAATTCTGGAGTAATTCAAAATCCCTGCGCTTTCTAGCTCACGGAGTCAAAACACAACAAAATTCCAGACATTACTTCTTTGACAGATTCCAAGGGTAATAGTCACTTCAAAGACAAAGACATTGCAAAGGTTTTTTCTGACTTTTATAGCTCCAAGGTGGCCTCAGTAGACAAACTGCAAACATTTTTTGATACTCATCCAATGAGTAAAACTCTTTCTGAAGAACATAAAGAGGCACTGGAAAACCCAATAACTGTAGAAGAAATCCTTATATCCATAAAAAAAAATCTCAAATCCAACATAGTTCCGGGCACTGATGGGTTCACTGCAGAGTTTTATAAATGGTTTGCTGATATCATAGCCGGACCTTTAGCAGACACTTGCAATGCAGTCTGCCTATTTGGTCTACTTCCCCCTTCATGATCACAGGTGTCGGTGATTGTCATCCCCAAATCCGGTAAAGATATGACTCAGACAACCTCCTATCGTCCAATATCTCTATTAAATATGGATTTTAAGATTTTTACTTCTATCTTGGCAAGAAGGCTTAATTCCTTTATAACGGTATAGATAAAGATCAAGTAGGATTCATGCCACAGAGAGATATTTCAGATAGTACTTTTAAACTGCTGACTATTTTGAATAAGTGCAAAGCTCAAAACCATTCTGCTGTCATGGTGTCATTAGATATCGAGAAAGCCTTCAATACAGTGGAAATTCCATATTTACAAATGTTGTTGGAACGCCTGGGCTTTGGAAACAACTTCATGCCAGCCATCAAGGCCATATATGCTGCACCTGAAGGTTAACACTGTTACCTCTGAAACAATTAGACTGCAGCGAGGGACGCAACAGGGATGTCCTCTGTCGCCCTTGCTGTTTGCCTTAGCCATAGAGCCACTAGCAACAATGATTAGGCGTGAACCTGATATACATGGAGTGTATTTCTGAGATAAAGAATGTAGACTTTCATTATTTGCAGATGACTTATTAGTTTTTCTCACACAACCTTTAGTGTCTCTGCCAAGACTTCAAAGTGTTTTCCTATCCATATCTAGGAATACAAATACCTAAAAACCTAGATGACCTGAAGAAATTGAATTATGATGCTATGGTAAAAAAAGTGGAGAAGGATCTTGCCAAATGGCATGCAATGTCACTCTCTTGGATTGACAGGTTCCATATTGTTAAAACATTTGTTCTACCCAAATTTATATTTTTGTTTAGGACTCTCCCAATTGCACTGTCTTACACTTGTTTGCAGAAATGGCAAAAATATGCTCTTAGACTTCTTTTGGATGTACAAAGCTCATAGGATTGGAAGAAATACTCTATTTAGACATACAAAACGAGGTGGCATAGGTTTGCCAAATTTACATCAATATTACTCAGCCATTAAATTGGCAAATATCACAAGACTTTTACATCCTGCACCGGAGGCCGACTAGATATATTTGCAATCAGAACTTTTACATCAATTTAATGTTCAAGAAGTAATATGGCAAGCAGCCTCTGAAAGACCAAAATGTATTCAACAGAACATCTTACTTTCCTCTCTATTAGCTGAATGGGATAAACATCGGAAGAAACTCCTGCTCCCGCTGTCAAGATTTCAGACCTTTTTAAATCAGCTATGGTTTCAGCCGGGATGGCTGACAGATGCTTTTAAACAGTGGAGAACAGCTTATCTTACAACTTTCAGAGATATCTCTTCTAAACAGAATTTACTCTCTAAAGTAGACTTGGAACATAAATTAGGAAGTCCAATACCTTGGTTAAATCTCACATCTGTTCTTGGCTAAACAGATTCATAAAATTTTGTTTCAACCCTTGACAGGTTTTGAATCTATTCTGAAAGATACAGGGTCTACAGGAAAACATCTCATTTCCAATATATATGACCTGCTTTCTAGTTTTACATATGCTAAACCTCTTTCTTATCAGACTACTTGGCAGAAAGATTGCTCCTCTGAACTATCAGAAGATGACTGGGAATTCTTCTGGAAATCACCATCTTTTAACTCTAAAATACTGGAAGTGAAACTCCAAAACATTTTAAATTATATCTCACTGGTACTTTACTCCTTTAAAACTGGCAAGAATAACCAAGTCATCCTCTTCCACATGCTGGAGACAATGCGGGTTAGTGGGAGATTATATGCATTGTTGATTGTCTTGCCCAGTTATTAAAGACTTCTGAACTCTGATTGTGACACAAATAAAAGCAATTACCCAAATACATATGACATTAACACCAGACCATCTTTTCTTACATCAATGGACATCTCATCGATATACTACCGCAACAATAGAAAGAGGCTTTGTATTACTTTATGCAGCAAAATTTATAATTGCTAAACACTGGAAGAATAAAACACCACTAACACTAGCACAGTGGCATGGGAAATTGTGGGATATGTACATATTAGCTAAAGTTACTGATAACATCAAATATTTAGAAAACTGCAATGTTCAAACCAATTTCACTTCAGTGTGGTTACGTACCTTAGAATATCTAATTGAAGTTGGAGACATTCCTAAACAAGTAAATGATTGAGGTTTATGGTAACAGTTTTTTTGACTGGTGCTTATTACATGAATATGATGCATCATTATTGTTGTAACTATTCAGATTGACTATACTTGAAAAAGAAAGAAAGAAAGAAAGAAAGAAAGAAAGAAAGAAAGAAAGAAACAAAGAAAGAAAGAAAGAAAGAAAGAAAGAAAGCATCCCAGTGCCTAACAAACTTAAACCCTTCCTCCCTACACCACCGTCTCATCCACACATTGAGACTTCTAATTTGTGCCTGTCTCTCCAGCCCTGCACGTGAAACAGGTAGCACTTCTGAGAAGGCTACCTTGGAGGTCCTAGCTAGCGGTGTGGGGGGAAAAAAAATGGAAAAAAATAGGATTCGGAAATATACGGGGACAAAATATTCAAAATACCATATATTTCCGAATACCAATACTCAGAATAGCTGTATACACAGAAGAAATATGGATATTTCCGAATATACGACCCAATTATACCCTATGGGCCATTGAAATCAATGGCAAAACAGGGCATATTGGAAGCCACCTGGAGGGGAGGGGGTTTGCGGGAGAGCCCCTAAATTTGCAGGGGACTCTCCCCAGAAACCCCCAAGTCCCAAAAAGATTGGGCCAGTGGGTCCCATTCCAGGGGCACCCAAAGAGGGTGCTCCTATCCCACCATTATACCCCATGGGCCATTGAAATCAATGGCAAAATAGGGCATAATTAGAGGCTACTGGGGGGCAGGGGGGTTGAGGGAGAGCCCCCAAAACTGCAAGGAATCCGCAGGGAACTCTCCCCTACAAAGCCCCCAAGTCCCAAAAAGATTGGGCCAGGGGGTCCCTGTCTTTGGGCTCCCCAAAAGGCCCATTGCCGCCAATGCTGGGCAAAGCCCAATTAGCCACTTCCTCCACTATAATTGCTGTGGGGAAAGTGGCTCTGGCCAGAGGGGGGTTTGAGGGAGAAGCCCCAAGACTGCAGGGAAGCTTCAGGGGACTCCCCCACATGCAACTCCCCTGACCCAAAAAGACTGCACCCATCTGTGGGCACCCCAAAAGGAACACTGTTCCCAATGGTGAGGAAAAAAACCCATTAGAGCCACTTCCCCCACTGTAATTGTCGTGGAAAAAATGGCTCTGGGGAGCAGGGGGTTTTGAGGAGAGCCCCCCAAACTGCTGTGCAGCTTCAGGGCACTGTCCCACACAAAATCCACAAGGTAAAAAAAAAATTGGACCAGGGGGTCCAGTTCCTGGGGCACCCAAAGCCAAACCTAACTTCACACCAAAGAATCTCTATAGGACCCAAATGCACTACATCCATTTATCTACTCTATGAACCCTGCTGGCCTGGAACCAATATAAACCCAGTTGTCAACGTCACTGCCACACAAAATACAATCTGCTCAAGGTTTGCAGCAAACCCAGATGCCAGCTCTCCAGCCCTGCCCCAAACAGCATGGGGAGAGCTGGCCAAGCACAACAAGCATGCTGGTTCTGGGTCTCTCACCCAGATGCCAACTTCCCTACCACAGAACACAATCTACAAATTCCAGAACTCCAGCTCTGCCCCAACAACGCGGGGAGAGCTGGCCAAGCACAACAAGCATGCTGGTTCTGGGTCTCTCACCCAGATGCCAGCTTCCCTGCCACAGAACACACAATCTACAGATGCCAGCTCTCCAGCACTGCCCCAAACAACACAACTCTGAAACAAGAGAAGCGGTGGACCACACCTAGCTCCACATCATTCTGTATCTCACACAAAGCAAGAAGCTTTTAGACTTACCTTGAGTGATGGATGGTTGGCTGGTCCAGGCTCTTTTGTGTTACCCAGGGTGCACCACGAGAAGGCAAGCCAGAGTTGCACCCCAAATGAGGAAGATCACTGGGAGGATCTCGGATTGTGTGAGAGGAAGGGAACCATTCCTTCTCTTTCAGCTCAGCAGCAACACACCAGCTATCACTGTCCCATTAGAGGGACCTCAGCATTGGTATGGCTGCTGGCTGCCTGTCATCATCACTGGCACCTCCCTCTTTCTTCCTCCTGCCCCTGAAAAAAAAAAACTGGGTTATCCTGGCTGGGCCTGTGGGTGCTGTCTGTTACAGTTGGGGCTGCAATGGCCCTTTCAGTATTATTAGGCATGTGTGGATGGGGACTGGGGAAATTTGGATTGCTTTGCAGATTTTAAAACAGCATTCACTTTTGGTTTGGGGATGGATGAGGGTTGGGGGGGTGCATTGCCAATCAATTTGTGAGTGCGTTTTTGGGCTGTCTTTGGACTCTAGTCTATGTTTAATGGGAGAGCATTTTAAACCACCTTCCAAGTGTGGGCCAAGAGAGGATGCAGGCACAAGTAGGTGCTCTTTTCATTCACTCTCAAAGTCTACGTTCAGGGCGCCAAACAGAGGCAAGTTGACCTTCAGGAAGGCCAACTGTTAAACTATCCAGGGTTGCAGGCGATTGCGATGTGGATAGACAATGCCACCCATATGCGAAAAAACATGCTCGCTCTGCACGCTCGTCGGTGGGCACGAGAGGAACGCCTTGACCCCCTCCTTCATGACCCAGTAGTCCAAAGGAGACATTTCCTGTGACTCGTTGGGCTTCAAAAGATAGTCCCTCACCATCACAGCACCCGTCTCCACTCTCAGGGGCCTACCGCTCCCAGAGGGTCCAATGAGACGCCCGATGAGTGTCATCTCGGCACTCTGCTTGGTGAGAGTCTTGTGGGAAACATTGCCTAGTCGGGGAGGTTGGGGATGAACAGCAATGGAAGTGGCAGATGAGCTGTTTCCACCCCCCTGCTCCTCAGCTACTGGCACTGGGCCTGCACTGAGTCTGCAGCGCTTGACCTTCTGGGAAAGCTCGTCTCGCCAGCAATCGAGCACGTTGGCCTGCTCGACGATCATGCCCTTAAGGCGCAGGTCTAGCATGGTCGCCATCATGTAGACCTTATCCTGAGTGAAAGTCTGAAAGCAGGCCTCATGCCCTTCCTGCAGCCTAACAACCAGGGTGCGCACTGCTGAAAGAATGTCTGCACGGCCTTGAGCTGGCACTAGAAACGAGGCCAGGTCCTCACGGGCCATGTGGACCATGGGGACGACCAGTGCGATGCTCGCCGTGTCAGATGAGAGAATTTCTGTGTGGGTCTCGAAGGTCCCAAGAACCTCCACAGTCTGAGAAATGACTACCCAATTCTCTTGGGTGAGATGGTTCTCATCCCAAAAGACCCTTGTCTCAAAGACAAAGGCATCCAGGGCTGCTCTCTGCTCCACCATGTGCTCCAGCATGGCACAGGTGGAGTTCTAGCATGTGCTGACATCATTGATCAGGCGGTGCCCTGGCATGCCTGTCAGTGTCTGTTTCTCACGCAGCAGATACGAGTCCGTATTGCTGCGTGAGAAGTGACCCATGAAGGTGTTTTAGGCCCTGACGCTGGAGAGCCGCCTTGATGTTGGAGCCACCGTCAGTCACCACATAGCCCGTGGCGACATCCCTGCTGCCTTCCCAGCCCTCTAACTGCCGTGAGAGGGTGGCTCCAAGAGTGTCTGCCATGTGCGGCTCGTCAACTGCTTTGGCGTGCAGCAAGGCCCAGCGATAGCCGGCCTGGCGGCCCTGACCCTGCCTGCCCTACTGCCACCCCCACCCTGCAGCTCACTGGGTTGCCACCAATGTGCAGTCAGGGAGAGATACCCCTCGAACGCATGTTGGGAGCTCCAGATATCTGAGGTGAAATGAACAGTCCCCCCGACAGCACGGGACAAATGCTCCTTCACCACAGATCTGGTCACCCTGAAAACAGATGGCACAATGGTCCTGCTAATGGTGACAATGTGTGTAATTTCCAGGGATCCTTGATAGGGTTCCCCCCCAAAATAATTTTCTGGGCATGGAGCAGGGGTCACTGTTTGTTGTGTGTGTGTGTGTGTGTGTGTGTGTGTGTGTGTGTGTGTAAGGGGAAGGTATTTATGAATTTCCTGCATTGTGCAGGGGGTTGGACTAGATGATCCTGGAGTTACCTTCCAACTATATGATCCTATTATTCTGAATGGGGCAACAAATTCCCTATTGCAAAGCCACCATGCATTTGCAAGTGTTTCATAGATAATATGGGCAATAATGCAAGCTAAAGAGAAAAAAATCCTTTTAAAAGCAGAATAGTTTTGTCAGCCACGTTCTTTTCCACCTCCTTTTAGAAGGTTGCCTTAGCCCATCTTTTCTATTGGGTATGCTTTGGACCTTGTTACATGGTTGATGTTGGGACCTAGTTTCTTTTCAATTGGCCACCTTGATGTTACCTATTCCCAAATCTGTTCTAAGGAAATGGTCCTTGTTCTCCGTGCCATCTTTACTGTTGCTAAGGTCAGAATGGAGAGTCCTAAATATGATTCACCACCAGAGGATTTGTGTCAGGCATGTTGGTGAGCATTTCAAAAGCGACATCTGGCTTCTTGGCAGATTCCAGGGGCAGCTGTGCTGGTGGCTCAGAAATTGCTTAATGGCTTACCATAGGCAGAACCTGCAGTTTGGCTCATTGAGCTTGACTTGGATCCTTTTACCCTACTGAATATAATTTCCTTTTAAATATTTTCTATTTATAGCCCCTGTTTTTACTGGAACCTTGATTACAAGAAAGGGAATATTCCAAGTGCTAAAATATGAGGTACAATCCACTGCAGGGATTTTGACAGCTTGTTTGCAGACAGAAGCCACCTGCCAGTTGTTGACGGCCAGTACAAATTTGCCTTTGTGGCAGATGTGGACATAACTTTATCTTACACTATTTGGTTATGTGATCGTTCCTTGCCATGCTGCTACACACATTGTCACTTGTCTGAGGGGAGTGGCAAATTCTCTTAGATAAGTCATCAAGTAGCAAACTACTCCATGGTCTGGCTTTATTCAGCTGCTTAAATGGCTTAGCCTTGCTGTGAGAGCACTAGCATAGATGTCCACCCCAATTGTCTAAATCTCCAGCCACACTAACACCCTTTTCATTGTTCTCTTGAATGTACTCACTGTTAGCAGAAGCAACAAGGAGAAAAGATGCATAGGAAAGACACTGTGTTTTTCCCAGCCCAAATGTCAATAAAGGAACAATGAAAGCAAGCACACTGTGCTCTTGCCAGGCCATGACTCATATCCTCTCTGTCTCCTGGAAGCAGAACCTGCAAAATTTGTGATGGCTACTTCTCCCAGTATGTATACAAAGGATAAGGAAAATAAGGATGGGCCAGGAAACATTTCATGCCATTTGACTTTATAATATATGGTGGTGGAAAGTGTCATCAGGTCTCAGATGACTTGTGGCAACCTCAAGACAATTATTTCCAAGACAAGAGACAAACAGATATGGTTTATTATTGCCTGCCACTCCACAGTGACCCTGGACTTCCTTGGTGGTCTCCCATCCAAGTACTAACCAGGGTCAGGGCTGCTTAACTTCCAAGATCTGATGATACTGGGTTAGGTTCATGTGTGTAGCATACAGTGAAAATCTGCACGTACTCCTGTAAGCAAGGGTTCCCAAACTCACCCAGGGGCTTCATTTGCAGGCCTGCAAGGGCAAAGAAGAAAGCAATGTTGTTTGCCGGGCTGTCATTACTCAGTGGCACAGCTAGGGAGTGAACTTTGGGCCCTAGGGTTGGAGGTCCAACTCAGGGACCTGGGGACTTCGGGGAGGAGCCAGGAGACTTTCCCATTCCCTAAAAATAAATAAATAAATAAATACAGCTGTGTAATTCCCCTGAATACAGTCTTCATTTCCTCATCCTCTTTTTTTTTTACCTTCAAAGGCTTCCCCAACACCTGCACTTCCAGTAATGAAAGTAAAATTTGTCATACCCCTACAAGTCCCTTGCCATGGCTTTATTAAAGAACACATCCACTCACAAAGCAGCCAAGATAAACACAGTTTGCAAGCCTACACTTTGTGATCTCACTGGGGCTATTTACTCACAGGAGTTATTAAATGCAACAATCTGCTGTACTTTAACCAACTTCTTCAAACTAACACAGGAAAATGAAAGTAAGGAACAAAGCAATCTAGGGGATGGAATTTTCCTCCATCCCATAATCAGGCTCTAGTTTACTCTTTACTATCTATTTTACTATGCAAACAACTGAAACAAATGGAGGGGCTGTGCTCTCTTAATTTCTCACGGCTTTACACAGTCACCACCAGGGGTCATTTTGTAGAAAAAGAGGTGCCAGAGCTTGTTAGCACAACTCATTTGCATCACTCATTTACATATGCCACACACCCCTGACATCAAGGGACAGTGTACTAAATTATATCAGCTCAGCATCTACCTTAAAATGCTTCTTGAATTATAATTGTCATAGCTAAACCTTACTCCCATCATACTTTTAAAATTATTTTCTCCTATGTGGCCACAGTGGCATGGTGTTTTCCATCTGTCTGCTTTATATGTTTTAATTATTGTCCCATTTTCTACGGGGCAAAATATTAGAAAGTTTGTAAAATCTTAGAGTTCAACAAAATTCTCACAGAGGGCTTAAACAATGAAGCCCAGAAGCAAGTATGGTGATGGTGGTAAGAAAGAGTATAATAAAATTCAGAGGACCTGAAGCTCCACTTCTGTGAGGTCCTGTCCAAAATGAGGCCTGCTCACCAGGAAGAGACACAAGGCTCTGCCTGCTCACCCCACCCCCATACAGCTTTCCTCCCACTGCGATTTAAAGGCACACACACCTTCCAAAACACAAACAGTTTCCCAGGTGAAAAGGGCACATGGTGGCTGTTGGGGTGGGGGATGAGCTTGCAAAACCGGAGCATACCTCACCCAGACCTGGGGGACTGGCAAGGCTATTGGGCCCTTGTAGTGGTGGAGACCTGCTGCATTGCCTTCGTCTAGCCTTGACTATGAGGCATGGCCTTACATACCCAAGTCAAGCCAAGCAGACCACAGGAAGGATATCTTCCTTTTGGTCCGCCTGGCTGAGTTAAAGCGGGGGCAGTGTGATGCTGTGCTCAATCAGCCTAATGAGTTTTCTTCACTGTTAAGCAAATTGCCCTAAAAATAGGATTTTGGGGAATTTAGAGTGGAGGGCAATCTGCCTTTTAGTGAGATCAAAAACCTATTTATACAGAAGGTGTCTGCTTTGGAAGTTACCCAATAATGAGACAATATAATATGATAATAAAAGGGGTTTATTATGAAATAAAGGCAAACCTACAAGGGTATAAAGTCACACAACACATACAGTCCTAATAAAAATAGGGTAGAAATAGACAGGAGTAAACACAAGGATTGTTCAGGGTGGTGAGAATCAGAGAGGATTGTGAGGCACTCCAAAGGGATCTGTTGAGGCTGGGTGAGTGGGCGTCAATGTGGCAGATGAGGTTCAATGTGGCCAAGTGCAAAGTAATGCACATTGGGGCCAAAAATCCCAGCTACAAATACAAGTTGATGGGGTTTGAATGGGCAGAGACTGACCAAGAGAGAGATCTTGGTATCATGGTAGATAACTCACTGAAAATGTCAAGACAGGGTGCAATTGCAATAAAAAAAGGCCAATGTCATGCTGGGAATTATTAGGAAGAGAATTGAAAACAAATCAGCCAGTATCATAATGCCCCTGTATAAATCGATGGTGCGGCCTCATTTGGAATACTGTGTGCAATTCTGGTCACCGCACCTCAAAAATTATATTATAGCATTGGGAAAAGTCCAGAAAAGGGCAACTAGAATGATTAAAGGTTTGGAACACTTTCCCTATGAAGAAAGGTTAAAGCGCTTGGGGCTCTTTAGCTTGGAGAAACATCAACTGCAGGATAGCATGATAGAGGTTTACAAGATTATGCATGAAATAGAGAAGGTAGAGAAAGAAGTACTTTTCTCCCTTTCTCACAGTATGAGAACTCATGGGCATTCAATGAAATTGCTGAGCAGTCGGGTTAGAACAGAAAAAAGGAAGTACTTCTTCACCCAAAGGGTGATTAACATGTGGAATTCACTGCCACAAGAAATGGTGATGGCTGCTAGCATAGATAGCTTCAAGAGGGGATTGGATAAGCAGAGGTCCATCAGTGGCTATTAGCCACAGCTTATCATAGGAACTCTCTGTCAGGGGCAGTGATGCTCTGTATTCTTAGTGCTTAGGGTGGGCACAGTGGGAGGGCTTCTAGTGTCCTGGCCCCTCTGGTGGATCTCCTGATGGAATTTGGGGGGTTTTGGCCACTGTGTGACAGAGTGTTGGACTGGATGGGCCTTACATCAAACCCCCTCATCTGCCAGTTTCTTTCCTTCCCCCCTTGTCACACACTTTCAGAAACATACTACTCTATAAGGAGTAGATGAGGGAAAACAGCAGCTAAACGTAAAGTATTGCCTATGATGCCACAATATAGGCTGCCAAATAATGGCTGCATGCAGAAAGGTAATGTTTCAGCTCTCCTTCCTTACTACATATATCACCCAGTCAAAAGACCTTGGGCCCCAGTACTTTTGATTTACTGTTTCATGCCTGAATGTTTTTCAGTCAATTTGTAACATGCTGGTCATTCACATTCAGTGACAGACTTGCGTGCCAGTCTGCCATAAGACTAACTCAGGGTCAGGTGCTGCTCTCCATCATTATTCAGCACTGACATTCTGTTTCAAGATTAGGAGTGATGGATCCAGTCTCTTAAATGGCACAGCAGCCTAGTAATTGACACATTAGCACATGCAGATATAGGCAATTTCTGCACAAAAGTATCAAGCTAGAGTCAATGTCTCTTCATCTCCAAACACATAAATACTATCTCTTAGTTGTACACTAAGTTTAAATAGTAGGGTTAATACTTTATCTTATTTATCTCTATATACCTAAATACATCCTGTTGGTGAATTTCTAAAAAAATAAAAAAGGATTTCACAAGCTATCCAATTATAGAGAGATTTTAATTATCAAAGACACTATTCACTACTTTGCAGGGTTTCTTTTATTGCAAGAATCTTTAATCAAATAATCAAAATCAGCCTATTATAAAAGCATCATAGTATAGGATGTAAACTAGGATGAAAGTGAAGCATTTAACTATGGACTTATATGCAAGGCTACTTCAGTTTGAGCCCCAATGACTTCAGTTAGCTTAGACTGGAATAATTCCATATGTGTGTGTACTGTTCATCTATATGAAATGCACACATCAAATGATGTATGCTGTTTTTTCAGTCCAGCATATAATCTTTTGTGCATTGTTTCTACGGAACAAGACTAATCCCTCTTTGAGCTATTATTCTTAAACATCCGTCATACAGCAAATACAAAAGTATTAATTAAGTCATGATGAAAGAAGATTTGTCAATGAAATTTGAAGGTCACAGATGCAGTGTAGGGAAGAGCTATGGCCCCATGGTAGAGCATCTGCACAGCATGCAGAAGGTCCCAAGTTCAGTTTACAGAATCTCCAGTTAAATGGATCAGCTAGCAGGTGATATGAAAGAATGAGATTCTGGAGAGCAAGCCCTTGATTTTGATACCCCAGCCGTCTGGCTTACCATAAGACAACCTCCTATATTCAGGCTCCAGTTCAGATTGAGAGCTGAATGCAGTCCCCATTGCCTACTTAAGTAAATTAGACTGACCAGTAATGTAAAGATCAAGCACTATACCACACATTGATTTATTCAAGAGCAACAGAAGGCAAGGCACCATAGCAGCAAGAATAAGAAGGTGAGTGGCAGCCCTGAAGGAAATCCTCCACTTCCAGTCTGCCCAGAGGTCGACCCCTTTTGATCCAACCCACAAGAGACTAATTGGTTTGGCTAGGGCCTGTCACAGGGGCCCACCACCATCTTCCTCCCACAAGCCAAGTGCTGGGGAGGACGTTCCCTTACCTCATATCCAGCCCACTGGTGCAAACAGCCCCCAGGTAAATCTGAAGTTGATACATTGTCGAACAGAGGAAGAAAATAGATTTGCGCTTCCCTGAAAGCTGGTGAGATGCTGCAGGTTTCCTTGTGAGAAATAACTGTAGCCTTCTAAATGTAATGGGGAACTGGAGCACACATCCTTGTGATGAAGCTTCACACTGGCAAAAAAAGGGGTTTAATCTATCATTGAGGTCTAACCTACAGTGAGTAGTCTGCACTCTCTGTTCCTCTCTCACACTCTCACTGGGAAGAGCCATGTGGCTCTACCTGCCCCCCCCCCCCCGCCCGCAGCTTTAGTCTCCCTGGGATTTAAAGGCACACACAAAACACAAGCAGTTTATGAATTTCTAAACCTGCCAAGATGGTAAAGCACATCATGGCTCTTGGGGCAGGGCTTCCCTCTGCAGGCCAGCTGGTGAGCAGTGGGGAGGAGCCTGCAAAACTGGAGGATCCCCCACTAGGACCTGGGGGCTGGCAAACCTAAGTACAAGTCATCCACCAGGCTACTTCCAGTCCTGTAACCAGATCTAAAGCCAGGACCACCTCTTGCAATCTGCTCCATATAGAACATCTGTACCATTAAGATCTGCTTTATGGAGAACACCTAGCTGGAATAGCCAAGACAACACACTTAAGATCAGAGCACCTGAAATGAAATGTTAAGTTTTTATGTTTTAAGTTGTTTTTACTGTTTTAATGTTTTATTGTATGTTTATATTCATGACCATGTGAGCCGCCCTGAGCCTGCCTCGCAGAGATACAAATTGAATTAATTAAATAAATAAAAATTAGAAAGGTGCTAAACAATTTGCCTCATCCAGGAAAACCTAGAGTTGTCAAGCCACTACATGTTCAATCACCTTGCTCAAGAACTGAACATTTGAGACTGGCTGATAATTATTGAGATCTCCTGTGTTTAGTAGAGGCATAGAAATAAACACACAACAGCCTCTTTCATGGTTGCGGCAACCACTCTCTCTCTTAAGGAAGCATTAACTACCTCTTAACCTGAGTTAGCCAGCCCCCTTGCAATGGATTTAAGTAACCAGGAAAAGCATGAATCATCCAAGCAGGTGTAAGCCTCAAACTTTCAAAGATCCTGTCCACATCCGCAGACTGAATCAGCTGAAAAGTATTTCAAACAACAGTACAAGTCAAACCCCTGGCACCATCTGACCCTGTCAATACTAACATAGAGTCCAAGTCAGAACAGATGCAAAAAGTGATGAGCAAAAATTGATGGAGTGCTTGGGCTACCAAGCAATCCAAATTCCTCCTGCAGGCCAGAACCCAACAAGCCTCTGAACACCTGAAATAGCTCCACTGGCCTACACTGTGCAGATGCAATGAGAGTGGGAAAGGATTATTTCTTTCCAACCACCACTGCCATAAAATATATTTTAAAATGAGGTTTTGTCTGTGCCTTATTCATCCTCTTGGATTCATCCTCTACAGTTGCTCTAACCGTCTCCCTTGTATTTTCATAGGACACAGCCCCCCCAGTAAACCAAAGGGCTACCTGGACGATGTCACTTGAGAGAGTGCTTCTGTGAGTGACTGTGTCAACTGCGTAGGTCATTACCTCATTCTGGAAGTCAACCAGGTCATTCCCCACCCCATGGGTGTCCATGACAAGGGAACTATTGTCAGTTCCTCCACCTTCAAATCACATTCCTATCCAAAATACCAAAACAAAAGTGTGACCTGAATAATGTGAAGAACCAGTTATTACCTGAGACGAGCCCATGTTTGTCATTAAGACCGTAGAATTCTGAACCACTCCTGACATGACAATCTCAGCATGAACACGGAAGGCTCCCCAGACAACCAACCTAGAGTTCCTCAACACTGCCCCTGAGACTAGCTCCATCAGCTCAGGTAGGAAAACTAGTAGGCAGTGGGATGTCCAGCACACTAACAGAATCCCAATCCTGTTTCTCAATTGCTTGAGAGGCAGTTTGGGTTCCACAAGGTAGAATGGAAGCTAATAAATGTTTTAAATAAATAAATCCCAATATTAGGTACACAACCTCAAATCAGTAGTGTCCTGGATAGGGTATTGTGGATGGGGCACTGTAGAACACCATGCTAGGAGGATAGAATCCCTATAGATTACTGCAACACCATTTTCCTACCCATCAAGCAAATGCTAATGTATCACCAAGCACCCAGGAGGACACAATTACTGCTGAACATAGGTTGGGCATGGAGCAGATATGATTTAATTCTCTAAAATGGTATGTTTCTGTTCAAGAGCACCTCATCAGCATGAATGCAATAATGAAGACCAGAGCAACTAAATGGGATAGTGCTATAATAAGCCATTCATTCTACCAAGAGCACCTAACACTTTGTTCATCAAAGACTGTATCCACACATTGTTTGGATATCGCTCTATCACTGGATTGATTTTTCCACATAAAAATCCAGTTGTGAATGAAAGTCCAACTGCAAATGATTGTTATAGCCCAACAATAGTGGTATAGTGATGCAGCCTAGAAAAGCAGCATTGTAAAGCATGTAATGAGACTCCACTGAATAGCTTGTTCTCTTCTATCACCACATCCTGCTTAGATGAATCATTTCTGAGGGTAAAAGAAATGTCAAATACAAACACATAGTTTTGTTATACTAACAAAAATATCTGTCAAAATATGCAATTTTGGACTAGGTGGTTAAATGCCCCGGGGGATCCAGGGAGGATGAATATTTAATTAATTGGGTATATTATGCTAAGTCCCTACGGTACAATAATTTTCAAAAGAGTTGCTTTCTGTTTTTATACAGCTATGCAAATTGGGCATCAGAAATTATTAACATGTAAAAGTACTATTGTTAACCTAAAAGTACTATTGTTAATTATTTATACACTGTATAAAGAGTAAATATTGCATTCTTCGAGGTTTTTTTGTTAAAATATATTTACAGTTTTGTACTTAGAAAATTATTTTTCTACCACTTCTGTTCAAGAAACTGTAACCTTTCACAACCAACATGACGAGGGACATTCAGCGAGATGAGCTTTCTCTGTTCCTCTTTTCTGCTGCAGATACCAATGTTATCCCCAAAAAACCACTCCTGAGGACTAAGGGGCACCATCTAGAACTGGATGTAGTTACAGGAGCTACAATGAATAGGGGAAGCATTAGTAGAAATTAGCTACTCCTCCTTACATGTGCAGAAATGACTTCTGCATTTAAGAACAGAAACCCATTTCCCACTCCAAATTAGTATGGAGGGGCATTTTCCTGCATAGTTCTTAGAGAGAAGAAGGCATCAGGTGCTGGGGTAGTGAAAATAATGGTTGCTTTGAGCAGCCCAACAACTGAATGGTGAGGATGCTATTTAATGCTCTCCTACTTCTCAAACTACATTGGGCGTTTTCGCACTGACCTTACTCCAGAGCGACATCCCTCTTCACCGCGCAGCGTCTGCGCGGATTTCGCACACGTTGCTCCGCAGAACCCGGAAGAGCCGCAAAGTCCCGCAACTTTTGCGTCGCAAATGTAAACTGGTTTTTGGCGGTTTACATTTGTGATGCAAAAGCCGCGGGACTTTGCGGCTCTTCCGGGTTCTGCAAAGCAACATGTGCAAAATCCACGCAGACGCTGCGCGGTGAAGAGGGACGTCACTCCGCAGTAAGGTCAGTGCGAAAATGCCCATTATCTGTCTTAGAAGTTCTCAGTCCACCCTCACTTCTTCAACAACATTTGCTTTGAAGCAAATACCTACCTATTCATCTCACTTCCTGTTCACAAGTGGTAGTCGGGTAGTCAATTTATCAAGGATCTCTTTGGCTGTTCACAACATGTTTGTGTCTGTCCACAGAAATTAGCTACTTGCAGGCATCAGAAGCTGACTCCCAGCTGACTTCTGATCTTCTCCTAGGAAAATTTTGCTCCATATCCTGCAAATTTGGGGACGGGTGCAGCCAGAAATCAGGAGCTGACCTTGGATTTTTAAATCACTCACTCTGAAACCTTTGCAGCATTCCATACCTGCTGATATACGGGGCAGGGTGATAAGAGGCCGAACTAATCCTTCTCCCCAGTTCAAGCTATCATTTTGGCTGCTGAACAAAGAAAGGATCACTCTGTCCTTTGTGGCCCAAACTCTCATTCTGGGGTAGAGGGGGAGAAACAGAGCACTTCTCTTGCCACTTGGAGTGCACAGAAAATGAGATGTTTTCTTTTACCTCTCGTTTTTGCAATGGGGAAATAAGAAGCATTGTTTCTGCCCCCCTCCATCATGGTCTGATCATGAGAATTGAATACTCACTCCATTAAGGAAGTTTGCTGGTATAAAATACTAATTACTGAAGATCAAGGGAATCATCAATCCCACTCTTCAAATTCAACATACTGTCAAAATTAAACCACTACATTGCAATGCAAAAGTACCATGAGTATACCTAAGTGTGTGGCATACAAGTCTCTTTCTCTGGAGAGCATCCTTCTGTATATATGAGACATTTCCAGAAAGGCAATCTGTAAATTTAGCCAAGATTCTTGTGGAGAACACTTTGCAAGATCAAATTTTGAATCTACACATAGAATTATTGAATCACTTCCAAAAGTTTATTTCCAGGGTTCCACAGGGCTGGATCTACACCCGGTGGGGTGTTAATGGGGAGGTAAGCCATGGGGATTGCCTTTCTCATCTCCTTGCCTTGCAGAGAGACAGCAAAGGCAGGGGATCTGCCTCCGCCCCCCCCCTATTTAAAGACTCCACTGGCCAGCGAGGTCTTTAAATGGTAGAAGCCATGGGGGGGGGGGGTGTGCCATTTCTACCTTTCCACCTTGCGGGGAGATGGCAAAGGCAAGCAATCTGCCTCCCCCACCCCATTTAAAAACCCTGGTGGGTGTATAAATCAGGAGGGAAGCTGCGGGCCTGCCTTTGCCACCTCGCTGCCCTGTGGGGAGATGGCAAAGACAAGCAGTCTGCCTCTCCCCCCATTTAAAGACTCCACCAGCCAGTGAAGTCTTTAAATGGGGGGGGGGGAGCCACATGGCTGCTTTTGCCACCTCTCCACAAGGCAAAGAGGCGGCAAAAGTGGCCAATCTTTCTCCCTGCTCCCTCCCACCCCAGGGAGGTATCCAGTTTGGCTCCCCAGCAGTGCCCGGGGCTACTGTCCCCTCTGCCCCCCTAAATCCAGCCTTGGAGGTCCAGCAACCTGGGGAGATTCATCAGGAAGGTTTTAAACTGACACCACAAGGAGACGGAGATGACCAACAAGGTTTTCAATGAAGCAGAGCAAACAGCAGGGACCCACCTCGAAATGCCAGGTCAAATGAAGTCAAAGGTGCAGGGCTTCAGGTGTCTATGTACCAATGCCCAAAGCCGGGGAAATAAGAAGGAAGAACTTGAACGTCTAATGCAGGAAGAGAGACATAATGTAGTAGGCGTTAGACTGACTTGGTGGGATGATTCCCGTGACTGAAATGTAGTAGTGGATGGATTGTTCAAGATGGGTTGTTCAAGAAAAACCAAAATGGCTGAAGAGGAGGCAGCATGGTGTTATATGTGATGAGAAGGTTTGTTTGTCAGGAAATACTGCAAAAGGAAGGTGACAGCCCAATGGAAAGTATCTGGGTGAGGATAAAGGAAGGAAAGATGAACAATATTGTGGTTGGAGTCTGCTATAGACTGCCTGACTTGTGTAAGGAGATGGATGCTGCTCTCCTTGAGCAGCTTAACAGTGTATCCAATCAACATGACCTTGTAATTATAGGTGACTTCAACTTTCCTGATGCATACTAGAAGACAAACACTGTTTAGTGTCCAGAGTCATGCAACTCTGACCTGCCCGGCTGACAACTTCCTTTTTCCATGGTGTAAAAAGTTATATGCTTGACTTAATATTAAACAAATACTAAAAAGGTGAGATGAAGGTGGTGGTGACCTTAGGATAAATGACCATGTCTTCCAAGAAATCCATTTGTTGTGGGGATGCAAGGAAGTTTGCAGCCAGGCATCTGTGCTAGATTTTAATAGAGTAGACTAATAGAGTAATAGAGTAGACTAATAGAGTAATAGAGTAGACTCAGAGGCACAGCAAGAGTTATTCCCTGGGCAAGAATGCTGGAAGGGAAAGGAGCAAGTGAAGGAGGGCACTCCTAAAAAAAAAAAAAAAAAACCCTCTTGCAAACTTAAGTCATCACTGGTCTAACATGATGTAAACGTGTTTGGGGATCCAAGAAGTAGATGTGGATGAACAGAGAACTCCATGATGAGCTAAAGAAAAAAAATGAAAATTTCAAGAACTGAAAGAAAAGACACACCTCTAAAGAAGAGTATCTGAAGGTTGCTAGGCATTTCAGGTGAGTCATCAGAGACGACTAAGCTCAGACTGAGCTGTGGTTGTCCAGGGAGGCTCATTACAACAAGAAAAAATGTTATGTACTGAATTTACTGCTTCACATTAGCTTTCACAGGCATCCAGGCAACTGCAGAAAATGCTATAGACACTGCTGGATTTGAACTGTGAACAGCAACCAATGAGTGGTCTTGGTGTGAAACCTGACCGCCATGATATGGTAGGGGAATTGGAGGGGGGCGTTATTCGTTGCATGTATATAAGCGGGGTCACGGCCCCACCATGTTGTCTTACTGTGTAGATGGTAATAAAGCATGTTCCTGGTTGAACTCCTACATGTTGAACCCAGTATTTAACTCTGACAATGAGGATGGGATCCTTTTGAGTCAGCATATCACTCAGCCACACTGCATGTACTGCTGAAGTACTACATGCTTTTCCATAAGATTGAGGATGAGACAGACAAGAAACTGCTCCTGCTCAGCACTTGCAGCATTGCTCCCCTACAACTGTTAAAGCACCTCATCACTCCGACCACTCTTGAATCTGCCTTGTATGAGGGCCTAATCCAGGCAGTCACTAACCATTTGGTGCTCCAGCTGACCTGATTGGCACGCCGGCATGAGTTTCACACCTGGTAACAGAAGCCCACCAAGTTGGCAACTGACTACCTGGCTGAGCTGGAAGGCCTTGCCCTACACTGCAAGTTCCAGAACCTGGATGAAGCACTCCTCAACAGGTTCGTGGTGGGGATCCAGGACGACAAACTGTGACACAAACTCCTCATCCAGGATGACCTCACCCTGACAAAGGCGCTCCGGCAGGCCACTGCATTCGAACAGTCCCACAGAGACCACCCAGCGACAGCAGCGCATCAGGTCACCACATCCTCTGCATCCAACGTTTTGGATGGTGAGGAGACCCACCAGCTCTGTCATCCACCTCATCACGACAGCTGCCTGGTGGCCACCGCACACCCTATGGACAAGCAAGCCTTGGTTCCCTGCACCAGCTGCAGAGCCCAGCACAAGCACCACTCCTGTTCATTCCAGAATGCCATGTGTCAGAACTGCAAATAGGTGAGCCACATCACCTGAGTCTGCTGGGCTAAGGGGAACCAAAGGTGCCCGACGACCTACCAGGACACAGTGGAGCTACACACCACCTCTTCAACATGCCTACAGGTACTGAATCTACCTCAAGACACTCCTGACAAGATTAAAGTCATGGTTTTGATCGATGGGGCCCCCTGCTTGATGGAAATAGACTCTGGGCCCTCTATCTTGATCATTTCAGAGGACACCTTTAAGAAGCTTTGCCCCATGGGAGTCCTCAGCTAAGGTTCATCCAGGTACATCCTCAGAGACTTAAAAAAGAACCTGGTGTGCATAAAAGGATGGGGCCACTTCCAAGTGCAGTTCAAACAGTTTGAAGGCATGTTGGACTTGGTGGTGGTGGGGGAAAAACTCACAAGCCTACTCAGTCTGGCATGGTTTGAGCCCCTGGGAATAGAAATCATGGGGGTAAACCAGACCCAGCTTCCTGGTTTCATGAAGATCTGCAAAGAATTCCCCGAGGTGTTTGATGTAGCTCTCAGCTGCTACACAGGTCTACCGGTGTCCCTCCAACTTGACCCGGTGGTACAGTCCATAAGGTTGAAGGCTAGGCACATCCCATTCATGCTCAAGCCCAAAATAGAGGCTGAACTAGACCGCCTCATAGTCCAGGGGGTATTAAAACCACTCCCGCCCACTGGGAGACCTCAATAGTGACACCAATCAAGACAAATGGAGATGTCTGCATCTGCGCAGACTATAAGTGCACTATTAATAAGGCGCTACCGGACCATGCATACCTGGTCGCCGTTGTCAGCCACATATTATCCTCCCTGGTTGGCTCAAAAATTTTGGGGAAGCTGGACTTAGCCCAGGCCTACCAACAACTCCTGGTTGATGACAGTACCGTAGAGGCCCAAACAATTGCCACCCACCAGCGGACCTTCAGAGTGCAATGGTTGCAATTTGGGGTGAATGTGGCCCCGGGAGTCCAGCCATTTTTCTATGACATTTTGATCACCGCCCCCACCACAGAAGAATTTGGCAGCTGCCTCCACTCTGCATTGCACTGCTTCAAGACAGCTGGCCTAAAGGTGAAAAGAGAAAAGTATTCCCTGAGCATCTCACAGGTGGAGTTCCTGGGGTTTGCAGTTGATGCGACTGGCACCCACCCAACTCCCGAGAAGGTTTGCACCATAGTTCAAGCCCCCACCTCCAGCTCCAAAGCAGAACTTCAGGCATTTGGGGGGCTTTTGAACTTCTACCATTCTTTCCTGCCTCACAAAGCTGCCCTTGCAAAGCCACTTCACTACCTGCTGGACAAGAAGGCTCCGTGGATCTGGGGAAAGAAACAAGTGGCCACATTCCAGGCCATCAAGGACATTCTGGTTTCTAATGAGGTCCTGCACCACTTTGATGAGACCTTGTCCGTGGTCCTTGCCTGCAATGCTTTGCTCTCTGGCATTGGGACTATGCTGGACCATCAGTTGATGGACGGTTGGGAGGTACCCATGGCCTTCTACTCATGCACTTTGTCATCAGTGGAGCGCAACTACTCCCAAATTGACAAAGAAGCGTTTGCCATCATTGCAGGGGTTACGGGCGCCCCTTCATCATTGCTACAGACCACAAGCTGCCGCTTGGACTGCTTGCCCCGGACTGACAGACTCCGCAGATCTTGTCACCACGGGTCCTCTGCTGGAATATTTGTGTGAAGAAGGCTAAAAGAGGAGTCAGTCTCATTTTTTAACAGAGATGACCCAGGAAACTACAGGCCAATCAATCTGACCTCTGCCCCAGGGAAGATAGTGGAGCCAACTTTAAAGGGCCAGTCTGCAAGGACCTGAAGGATAACTTGGTGATACAAGGAAGTCATCATGGATTTCTAACTAACAGGCCCTGCAAGGCTAACCTCATTTTCTTCTTTGATCAAGTAATGAGTGTACTGGATTGTGGGAACAGTGTCAACATTGTTTACCTGGATTTCAGTAAAATTTTGGACAGGTTGTGTCTGCTACAACACTTAGATGCTTAGCTTTGGGGCTGGTGTATGGCACTACAGAATATGGTGTTTCAGTGACTGAACAGCCCCCATGCCCACAAACTTTAAAAAACATTTTAAAATCTTTATTTGGAAACTTTAAGGTGTAACAAAGAGTAATCAAAACTATAATTATTCTACAGTAGGGATGGGTCTTGACAAACACTTGGAATCAATATAAATTGAACAATAGCAAAAATTGTTGTCCAAAATACACATACATAAACGAAAGTACACATACACAAATACTTGCACATATATACATATATATATATACATTATAGGGCCAAAACTTGAGTAAATAACGTTGATCGCTTCTAACTGAAAAGCATATTGTTCATCTAAGGCAAGGTACTCTAAATATGGGAACCAAATTGACAAAAAAGTAGACTCATATGAGTCTGAGTCTTGATGCTTAAGAGAGTCTGTAATTTTATCCAGCACGCACATTTCATGAACCTTTGCTTGCCAGTTAGCTAATGATAATTGTTTTGAAGACTTCCATTTGCATGCTTTCTCTAAGCATGCAGTTGCACATAATTTTTCTAATAACTCACAATTGTGAAAGTTTGGTAAATGACATGTCCATATGTTCAGAACATAATGTTCAAATTTTAAAGGAACTTCCGGTTTCAGCAATGCATGGCTAGAAGAGGCTTGGACCGGCGCGTCCAGAGCCGCTTCTAAATTGGATCGTAGAGGGGTTGCCCCCAAAGGACGACTCAACTCGGCCCAGGAAGGGTCCCAGAAGGCAGGGGGCTTGAGCGGTAGAACAGGGGTGTCAGCAGAGGCGGCTGCCCCCCGATCCCGCTTGCTCCTAACCTCATTGCTGCGATCGCCATTTTTAAATGGCAAAAGGGTCAGCCACCGGCTTCTTCCTTTTTCTTTCTGCACTCTACACTTTAGACCTTAAAATCCTGCAATACCAAGATAAGTTGCATCGATCTTCCTACTATTGTAAGTGTTCTTTCCCTACACTATTGATGTGAATGGCAATATCTCTGACAAGCAGGAAAAAGGAGAACCAGGACTGAAGCAGATTTCAAGTGGGGCAAAAGACTGAGAAGGGGGGGGGGGACTCTCCCTCCTTCTTTTTCAAGGCTTGTAAAAGTTTCTGCCTAACCTGGTAATATTTATAATACCTGCATGAGGAGACCACACCGATCTTTAGTTATATAAGAGACTTGATGGCTGATCTGCTTTAAACCCCCTTTAGGGGAGAAAAATGTTTTGGATTTTGGGAAAGTTGCTTGCTTGCAAGTTTATATGGATGTGAAGGACAGCCAGCTTAAAAATACTCTGAAACTTAAATTGAAGTGCTCTGAATGAATTTATAAGAGTTCCGACTGATTTTTAAAGGCTGGTGGGTATTTAATATTGACTTATAAGACATAGCAGGATCTCCGATTGTAAGAAGAACACTTCTGCAAATTTCCAAAGTGGATTTTTACCTATTCTTGTTGGATGATATGGATATAACCATTTAAATTTGTTTTTATTTTTCTTCTTTTGATCTGTGGCTGGAATATTTTTTGACATGGTGTAAATATTTTTTGGCTTGGGGTTCTTTTTTGTATTCACCCTTCATTCTTTTTTGTATTACCAAACATGGGAACTTCTTCCTATTTTCTAAAATTTTTTGCTTTTCTTTTTGGGAGCGCCTGGTTTCCTTTTCTTTTTTGGGGGGGATTATTGGCTTAATTTTTAATTCTTGATTTCACTCTTGGATTACAAATAGGGCATTCAGCCCTGGATTACAAAATTCCACCTTGAATTTCCTGAAATTTGAAGTTATTGAAAGATGTTGTGGTGACTTGGATCTCAACTGAATCAGCATTGCTAGAGGACTTGTAATAGTGAATTGTTGTTGTTGCAGTGAACTGAATTGTTTTGCCTATTAACTATTTAGTGTGGTTGGCTAAAACGTCTTGTTTATTATTATTCTTACCATTGTTTTGGCTACCACAAATTGTTGATAGAAGCTAGAAGGTTGTTTTCTGTTTAAAACTATTTCATAATAAGGGCATTGCTTGGTGGAGATTAGCTTATCTGTTATAAACAGGAACATACAGTTTCAAAACAAACTCTAAAGAGGTGTTATTGGACTTGTGGCTTTGAGTGTGCTTATTGTAATAAGAATGGAAAATAAAGCTGTGATTGGTTTCAAAGAAACAGTAAAAAGAAAAAAGAAAACAGAGAAGGAAAGCCACCATTTCCTTCACCTAATTCTCCACCTGGGCCAGGGAAATTTATGACCATGCAGGGAGATATGAAATAAATTCAAAACACCTTAATGACTGCTATAGCACAGCTGACTAGTAAAGTAGACAATATTGGTGAACAGATGACAGAGATTAAACAAGAGCTTTTGGAGAACAGCAGGCAGACAGCTGAGACTAACAAAGCCTTAAAAGTATTAGATGGTCAGGTGACAGAGAATATCCAAAAGGTGGAACATCTGGAAAAAGAACAGCATATATATGATTCTAGACTCTTGCAGTTGGAAGTAGACAGAGTCACCTACATGTTGAGGTTTCAAAATATACCAGAAGAGAAAACTGAAGATTTACAGAAAATGTTAAGTGAAGCCTTGGCTGAAATTTTACAGGTGACTCCTCAGAGGATGGAAGAAGAGTTTGATCAAGTCAGACAGGTGCCATCAACTTATACAAGATGAAACAAATTACTTAGTTAAGTTCATTTGAGATTCACAAGAAAGAGGACTAAAGATGACATTTTGAAGCAAGTAAGAGACAGACCTATGATGATAGCTGGAAACATGGTGAAAGTTTTAAGAGAGGTACCTTGGCCAGTGAGACAAAAGAGGAGAGAATATCAAGCGTTAACAGACTTTTTGAGAGAAAGAGAAATACCCTATATGTGGCTAATGCCAGAAGGCCTTCTTTTTATCTACCAGGAGAACAGATACAGGATTAATTCCACTTTTAAAGCTCAGAATTTTCTGGATAGAGTGAAGGAAAAAGAAGGCAAGGAAAAGAAGGAGGAGGAGGAAGAAAGTTCTGGTGAAGAGAATCCAAATGAACCACGGAGATACCACACAAGACAGCAATCCAAAAAAGATAAGAAAAATAATGATAAGCAAAACCCATAATGGCTTCAATAGTTTCAATTAATGTGAATTGACTTAACTCTCCTGTCAAAACGAGGAAGACTTTTAGATATTTGACAAAAATGGAAATGGACATAATTTGCTTACAAGAAACTCACATTTTAACTAAAGATCAACATTTGTTGAGAAATAAAAAAAACTTGGTAATTTATTTACAGCAACAGGCATGAATAAAAAGAAAAGGGGAGTGGCAATATATATTAAATACAAATTTAACCCACAATTGCAGTATGCTTCTGAAGATGGAAGAATTTTATTAGTGGAAATTACAGTGGATAATAAAAAAAATTTACTTGCAAATATCTATGCCCCAAATGATCAACAAGAGAAATTTTTTGTAGAATATGCCTAATAGGAGATTTCAATGCAGTTTCTGATAGACAACTGGATAAAAATGCACAAACAGACAAAAAGTAAAGGTCTTCAGCTGTCAATAAGTTTTTGGAAATTAGCAGAATTGGATTTGGTCGATGTATGGAGAACAAGATATCCTAACTCCAAAGACTCTACCCACTATTCTTCTAGTCACCAAACTTGGTCAAGAATCGATATGCGTTGGCTTTCTGCAAGCATGATTAAAGATTTAGTTGAGACAGAAATTCAAACGAGTTATTTCAGACCATAGTTCTGTAATGATAAAGATCAAAGGTTCACGAATGAGAAGATCATGGAGGCTAAATATTTCAATTTTGAAAGATAAAGACTTTCTTAAAGAATCTAAGGTGGAAATGGAATCTTTTTTCAAACAGAACATAATACAAGAGGTAAAGATGCAAGTAGTTTGGGACACTGCTAAAGCTTATTATAGGGGCCTTGCAATTAGATATAGTATCAATAAAAAGAAAGAAAGAACTGAAAATTTTCAAAACTTAATGTCACAAGCTGGAGAAGCTTAAAGGAATCTTAAACAACAGCCAACAAAACATGAATTTCAAAAAAAGGTGAAAGAAATGCAACACCAATTGAACTTGATTCTTATGGAGGAGATGGAGATTAAATTGAGGTATGCTAGACAAAAAAATTTTGAACATGCCAACAAGCCTGAAGGTGGTTGGCTTATAGGATGAGAAAAGAAAAGGCCCAAAAAATAATTACGACACTGAAAGATGAGAACAATAAAGAGAAAACTCAAAAGCAAGAAATATGTCAAATCGTGGAACAGTTCTATAAAAAATTATATGAAGATAAGCAAGTTCATAAAATAGATTTAGAAAAATATATCAACCAAAATAATCTTAATAAATTTACAGAAGAACAACAAAAAACTTTAAATGATCCAATAACAATAAGGGAACTTGGAGATGCAATGGCATTTCAAAAGAATGGCAAAACTCCAGGTCCAGATGGATTACCTGCAGAATTCTGCAAAGCTTATGAAGAGTCTTTACTCTTACCATTTAAGCGTCTTATTGAAAAGATTCAAGAGGAAGGCCAAATACCAGTTTCATGGCAAGAAGCTACAATATCTTTGATCCCAAAAGAAAATAATGATTTGAAAGATATTAAAAACTATCGTCCAATCTTTAAATGTGGATTATAAAATTTTTGCTGCAATATTGGCACAACGTTTGAAGAAAGTTTTACAGTCTATAATACAATATGACCAAGCAGGGTTCCTTCCTAGAAGATATTTGAAAGATAATGTCAGAACAGTTTTTAATTTCTTGGAATATTATGAAACTTATCCAGAGAAACAACTGGCTTTAATTTGTTTAGATGCTGAGAAGGCCTTTGATAATGTTCGTTGGCAGTTTCTGCTACAGCAACTGAAAGGCATGGAATGTGGTGAAAACTTCTTGAGAGCAGTAGAAGCAATATACTCTTCACAAAGTGCAAGTGTGACAGTGAACGGTGAGCTAACAGATACAATCAACATTCAAAAAGGTACAAGACAAGGCTGTCCATTGTCACCTCTACTTTTTATCTTATCTCTAGAGGTACTGAATAATCAAATAAGGGAAGATACAAGTATAAAGGGAGCTGTGATAAAAGATGAACAATATAAATAGGTGACACACTTCTGGGGAGCAGTGTGTGTGAACAAGATCTTGGGGTACGGATGGACTGTAAGCTAAATAAGAGCAGTCAGTGATATGCAGTGGCAAAAAAGACTAATGCAATAATGGATTTAAATAGGCAGAAATGTGTTCGTGGGATATTAGGGGGTGATTACAGAAAGAGTAGTTCTGTAAAGGAAGGAAGGAAGGAAGGAAGGAAGGAAGGAAGGAAGGAAGGAAGGAAGGAAGGAAGGAAGGAAGGAAGGAAGGAAGGAAGGAAGGAAGGAAGGCCTTAAGAGCAAAGTGGCCTGACCATGACACCACATCAATATCTATCAGATTCACATCTATACCCATCCCCAAAATAAGATCCAGCATGTGACCTTGTTGTGTATGTGGACTAATGATGCTGCTACCTGTGTTCCTGCCTGGCTCATTGGAGCCTTTAGGTCCGAGATTGGGGATTAGGGAGCAATGGGTAGTGGGATCCAAATCCCTGCTGCCCTGCTCCAATCACAATACCCCTGCTGGTTTAAATGATCCAATGGCATCCCAGCACAGGAATTGTATATAGCTAGCACTGTTGCCCCAGTACGGCACTCCTCTAGTTCAGTCATTACTATGCTGTAACTAATAAAGAGAGTTAAGATCACTGCAACCATGTCTCCTCCTTGCATTAAACCCACTATATTACAGTGGCAAAGAAGGTGGGATCCTGGTGAGCGAGCCTCAGCATCTGGCACCGCACCGCGCATTGCTGACCTCCACTTCCAGCTCTGCGCATTGCACCACCACTGCCAATTAACATGACTACTGCCCCAGGACTGCTGCCTGAGTTCGACCCACCTCACCCGAACTCTGGGAATTGTGGGCAAAGAGGCTCAAGTATTACCTTGTGGCCCAAAAGCTTAAGAATGGAGAAGAGAACCTAGAGATGAAGGAGGCCCTGCTGCTGAGCTCCTGCGGCATTGCCACCCAGAGACTAGCCAAGAGCATGGTCACGCCAGCCACAGTCAAGACTTCCACCTATGACCAGATCATCAAGGCGCTGACTGGCCACTTCTCCCCCCAACTGACCCGCATGACCCAACACGAATCAGCAGCCGAACGAATCCACAGCTGCCTACCTCGCTTCCTTGTGCAAACTCGGAGTTAAAGCAGAGTTCACAGTGCAATTGGAAGGGGCTCTGCTCAACAAATTCACACACAACCTGCATGACAAATGTACCCACAGAAAATTGCTGAGGCTGATGACCCTACACTGCAGAAGGCCCTGAAGATCGCCACCACAGCTGTAAAGGTCCTGAAGGAGTGAGGCCGCAGTTCCGAGGCTCACTCTCACCAGCTTCCCACCTTGGAGTCCAAGGACTCAGATGGCAATGACACTTTCAAGCTGCACCATGCAGTAACCACTGGATGTAACCAGTGGATGCCTTGAACCCACATTTGGAAATAACAAATGAGTTCCTGAAGTAAAAAAAAATAATTATGTGTGACTCAAGTAAAACTATACATGTATTAGAACAATTTACAATTTAGAAAACTTTCTAAATATTATATTTATGTGTTTTTATGTATTTTATTGTATAATTATTAATGTATTTTAAACTGATTTTTGTTAGCTTTTTATGTTGTAAGCCGCCCTGAGCCCACCTCGGTGGGGTAGGGCGGGATATAAATCGAATAAAATAAAATAAAATAAAATAAAAATAAAGTACCAAGATGCCCAACTCCATGTGTGCCAGAGCCCATGTGCCCCCGGTCCTGTGCCATGAGAGGTGATCGTGTAAGTTCAGGGATGCTGTCTGCCACCAGTGTGGGAAGACGGGCCATTTGGCTTGGGTCTGCCAGTCTAAAGCAACCCGCTCCACATCAGGAGACATGACTCAATGACAAAATGGCCAACGCCACATGGCCGCCAGAGTTGAGGAGCTGCACTCCCTCAACACATCATCGACCCAGGTATGCCAGTTGTTCACGCCCTCCCCAGACAAGTTAAAGACCATGGTGGTCATTGAGGGCGCTCCATGCAAGATGGAGATTGACTCAGGGGTCATCTTCACAGTGATCTCGGCCCAAACCCTCAAATAACTGTGCCCAAAGGGCGAACCTCACCTATACCCCTCCCCAGTAATAGTGTGGGACTTTCAAAAAGGGGAAGTTGCCGTGAATGGCTTGGGGTTTTTCAGAGTCAAGTATGGCCAGTTCGAGGGAACATTTCCATTGTTGGTTGTTGCTTTGTCCATCTCTAGTCTACTAGTCTGGGTGTGGTTCGATCCTCTAGGGATCTGCATAACTGGAATCCACCACACCCTTGTCGCCCATGACTTCCAAAGGATCTGTGAGGAGTTCCCATCTGTTTTTGATGGAACTTTGATGGAACTCTGGGAACTCAGACTCCCAGTGTCCCTGCAGCTCAACTTCACCATGTAGCCCATAAGGTTAAAGGCTCGACACGGCCCCTTAGCTTTAAAACCTAAGATCAAAGAGGAGCTGAACTGCCTCGTAGCCCAGGGGGTCTTAGAACCAGTCACCAACACACAGTGGGAAACCCCCATCGTTACCCCAGTGAAGACAAATGGAAGCATCTGCATTTGCACAAATTACAAATGTACTATAAATAAAGCGCTGCAGGACCACGTGTACCTGGTCCCTGTGGTCAGCCATGTTCTGGCTTCACTGGCAGGGGCAAAAATATTTGGGAAATTGGACCTGGCTCAGGTGTATCAGCAGCTAACCATGGATGAGGCAACAGTGGAGGTGCAAGCAATTGTTACCCACCAGTGAGCTTTCTGGGTCAAACGCCTCCAATTCGGGGTCAGCGTGACCCAGGAATTTTCCAGAACTTAATGGATTTGCTTTTAAAAGGAATTCCTGGGGTCCAGCTGTTCTTCAATGATGTGCTGATTGCCGCCACCAATGAGGATAAGTTCGCCTCCTGTCTTTGCGCAGAGCTCCTATGCTGCAACTTGGCCAGATTGAAGGTGAAGTGGGAAAAGTGTCTCCTGGAGGTTCTGCAGATTGATTTCCTGGGTTATGCAGTGGACGTGAGAGGGATCCACCCATGCAAGACAAGGTCAAGGACATTTGTGATGCCTCGGCGCCCACCAAAAAGCTGCGCTCCAGGTGTTTCTCAGCCTCTTGAACTTCTGCCACTCATTCCTTCCCCACAAAAGGGCACCCTGGGTCTGAGGCCACCAGTAAGCTGCTGCCTTCCAGGCGGTAAAGGACCTTTTAGCATCAAACAGCTTGCTGGCACACTTCGATGAGTGGCTCTTCATCATCTTGGCCAGCAATGCCTCTCCTTATGGGGTCGGTGCTGTCCTGGCCCACCAACTACCAGACGGCTGCAAGGTCTTGGTAGCATATTACTCCTGGACTCCACAGTCCCCAGAGCGCAACTATGCACAAATTGATAAGATGGGTCTGGCTGTAGTAGTGGCTGTAGAGTAGTCATTTCATGACTATCTCTATGCCCATTCTTTTACTATCCTGACGGACCACAAGCCCTTGCTGGGACTCTTCACCTCTGACCGCCAAACACCCCAGATGCTTTTGCCTTGAGTCCTGCATTGGTCCATCTTCCTGGTCTGGTACCAGTACTCTCTCCAGTACCAGCCATGGAAAGTGATGGGTCATGTGGATACCCTGAGCCACCTGCCGCATTGGTCAGTGGACCCTGCTCCTGAGCACCAGATCCTGCTTTTTGAGCCCCTCCTGGACAGCCTCGTGCACGCGAAGGACATTGCACGCCACTCCACCAAGGACCGGATCCTCTCTAATGTTTTGGACTGGGTGTGGAGGGGATGGCCTACCAGTTGGGTGGGCCCAGATTTTACAGCTTATGTGTCCCACCAGGATTAACTTTCCATCCACAAGGGGTGCCTTCTGTGGGGGAGTAGGGTGGTAGTGCCCCCGGCTCTGTATCAGTGAGTCCTCACGGCACTGCACAAGACTCATCAGGGAATTATGCGGATTAAGGCACAGCCCGAAGCTACATTTGGTGGCCTAGGATCAATGACGTGATTGAGTCCTGGGTTGCCCGGTGCCAGTTCTGCCAGGAGACCTGGCCGACACCACCACACACAAAGTACAGCACTGGGAGTCCACATGAAACCCGTGGTTCTGCCTGTATTTGGACTTTGCGGGGCCCTTTCAGGGACAGATCTTTTTTCTTATAGTGGACTCCCACTCCAAATGGTTGAAGGTGGTCCCTGTGGCATCTACCTCTTCCAGGGCAGACATTGGTGCCCTCCGCTGGGCCTTTGCAACGCATGGCGTACCAGACACTCTCATTTTGGACAACGGGACAGCTTTCATGTCCAGGGAGTTCCAGGACTTTTGTGCAAGGAATCTGATAAGGTACATCAGGTCTGTGTCCTTCAATCTGGCTACTAACGGCCAGGCTGAACAGATGGTGCGGACGACTAAGGAATCCCTCCACCGCATCATCCATGAGGATTGGGATGATTGGGCCATGGGGACTGGGACAGGATGCCATCCCCTGAACCACCACAGGCCACATCCTGGCAGAACTCTTGATGGGCCAGCATTTGCCCACCCTCCTGGACTGGTTGCACCTGGACTGGGCCCTGGACTTACAGGAGTTCCTGAAGGTACTCTGGGTGCCCCATGGGTTTGCTCCTGCGGACTTGGTTTATGCAATAAACTTAGGGGGTGGCCCAGCCTGGATTCTGGCCAGGCATGTCAAGGTTCTAGGGTTAGTCTCCTATGAGGTGACCACTGAAGGCAGGTTCACTCTCAGACAGTACATCAACCAACTGTGGTCCCTCTCTGTTCCGGAGGATAAGGTCAAGGGTTACAGCCCCACTGACCTGCCAGCCACTTTGCCACCTCAAGCAACTGAACCGGCTGAATCTGAGGCACTGGCTCTTGTCTCTCAGGCTGAGCCGGCAGCTGCTGAGGATTCCATGATGCCAGCTGAGACTCCAGCATTGCCAGCCCCTCCACTCGCCATGCCTGAAGCTGCAACCGCTCCTCCGTCCACTCCGGCACACAGGCGGTCCATGTGAGAGCACTGCAAGCCTGCCTACCTCTGGGACTATGTATCCTAGGGCTTGCAGACTAGGGTGGGAGGGATGTTGTGTATATGGACTAATGATGCTATTACCTGTGTCCCTGCCTGGCTCATTGGAGCCTTTAGGTCTGAGCTTGGGGACTAGGAAACAATGGGCAGTGGGATCCAAATCCATGCTGCCCTGCTCCAATCACAGACCCCCTGCTGGTTTAAATGATCCAATGGTGTCCTAGCACGGGAACCTTGAATTGTATATAGTTGGCCCCATTAGCCCAGTATAGACCTGGCATTGCACAACACCACTATGGAGAAGAGTATGTTTTCCTTACCCCACAGTCAACACGTATTTTAATGCCATACCAACTAGTGCTTGGAATTCTAATTTTTAAGCATCAGATTTATATCAGAATGGCAACTTCGGTTTGGTGATTAGAGTGTTAAACTTGAATCTGGTAGACACAGATATGTATTCATGTTCTGCTATGGAAACCTTTAGGATGACATTGGCCCAGGTGCAATCTCTCAGCCAACCTTTCCTTGTAGGACTGTTGTGAGAATAAAGTGGAAGAGCAGAGAATGCTTTGGGTCCCCACTGAGGAGGAAGATGAAGCATCAATGAAGTAAACAAATACTTAGCATCTGTATAGCACTATCAGTACTCAAGTATAGTATTGCAATACTCTGTAAACTAACCCAGTATTATTATCCCCATGTAGCAGATTGGCAGACTGGGTCAGATTGGATTACATAAGGCTTTGTAGGGAGTTTGCGGTTGAGATGAGATCTGAACTGGCAATATCCTGAATCACACCTTAGCAGATCTACTCAGACACCTACTCAGGTTTATCCAGGGGTTAAATTCCAAGAATTTTTTTCTTAGAATTAAATTCACAGTATTGCACAATGACAGCTGTCTAATCAATGGCCTAGATCCAGTGGATTTTTGCTTATTTTCCCATCCACTTCAGACCTCTGTCCCTCATGTTGTTCATGAGGGTCCCTGTCTGCTAGAAGCTTCACTTGAGGACTATTATTCATTGCAGGAGTGGGAAAGAAACTCCTACTCTGGTGAGACTTATCCCTTCCACCAGCAGAGATTTTCAAGAGGATCCAAGCTAATGTGACTCATTTGTCTATTTAATTTTCAGCATGCATATGCTGTCCTTTCTTCTGAAGAAGTTAACAACCATTATAACCAGTCAAAAGCAAATATAGCATAACCCCTACCGTTCTAAGCCTGTATGTGCCTGTGGAACTCTGACACAATGCAGTAGGTGCAGCCACACAATGGCTGCAGCAGAAGGTAGAGCCAACCACAAAATGACCGCCTCAGTTTACTTTCACCCACATAGCGAAGATCCTTGAGCTGTAGTGGTAGCTGCTGCCAAAGCAACATTTTAAAAAATCTGCACAGCAAATCAAATCTCCAACGATCAATTAGAAGCTTGTTGGGCAAAAGCCCCACCTGGCCCCAACCACTTCCTAAAAACACTTGGTGGGTACCATGAAAGGTGTCATGGGCATCACGTTGGTAAACCCTAGTATAACTATTCATTTTAAAAGTTATGATCAATGAAATCAAACTTTAGCACCTTGGAAAGAGTAATGAAACCCACCAAAAGGCAGACTGCATCCAAAAAAAAGAAATTGAATTCTAGCAAAAAAGGGGAAGAAATGAAATCCCTTAAAACTCATTTAAAAGCTAGATTAATTTTTCTCTAATGTCTTGGCTCAGACAGGCAGCAAGAGCAGGTGCCAGATGCAGGGAAAGGGAGAGGTCACCCCACCACCTGCAGGAGCCAATGAAAAGACACTATCCCTTGCATTTACCTCATAACATTTGGGGAGATGAAAGATGGCCTGAATTTTAAAAATGTTGAGTCCAGGTATATTGGAGCAGGTGCTTTATAGGTAAAAACTAGCACCATGACTTCCAACCAGAAGTAAACACACAGCCATCAAATGTAATTTACACTATAGTGATATGCTTGTTGTTCAGTCACACAGTCGAGTCCAACTCTTTGCGACCCCATGGACAAAGTCGCACCAGGCACTCCTGGTACTTATTGTCTATTCAAAATAGCAATCTAACCTGCATTCTGGACTAACCCAAATTTCCACACAATCTTCAAAGGCAGCCCAATGTAGAGCACAGTACAATGAACAAGACTGAAGATGAACACATGCCAAAGTACACTTGACCAATTCACATACAACCTTATTGTCTGAAATAGAAAAATTGTGCCAGAATGTATTTTTAAGCAGTGGATATTTTCCTGCTTCAGCTTGCAGAAGCAGAGATACAAGGGCCTAATATCAAACACAATTGTGCTAACTTAAATAAGAAACATGATTTTTTTTTTCCCTTCTGGAAGCAGAAAACTACAGTAAAATGCACTGATGAAAATCTTTAATCCAGCAGTGAAAATAGTGACAATCAGGGCTTTTTTTGAACAGGAACGCACAGGAGCGCAGTTCTGGCTGCCTTGGCATCAGGGGGTGTGGCTTAATATGCAAATGAATTTCTGATAGGTTTTTTCTACAGAAAGCCCTACGTGAAACAATGGTGATATCTGGGTGAATGGCCTAATATGCAAATGAGTTCCTGCTGGGCTTTTTCTACCAAAAAAGCCCTGGTGACAATAGTTGGTGGCTGAAACAAAATCATGGGCACCTTTAGGATAGTACTGTAACGGAATTGCTTTCATGGAGCACTTGTGTATTGGCTTTGGGCTTCAGTGAAATAAAAGCTTAACAGCTTGTCAATGAACAGATGGCAGCCCAATGAAACTGCTGCCACTCGCTGACTGGAATGGTATCAGCTTGAGGATTCTCTATATGGCCTTTCCACCTACTTCCTGCCTTAACAAGGCAGAGGCTGCCAATTGGCTTTTAAGAAATCCTGGATTTCATTGATTAATGTCTATTAAAGTAACTGGAACTGATCACCAGTTGGTGTTGTGGAAATACTGATTATCAAAAGATTGAAAATTATTATTATTTCATTATCACTCAAAAGGATTCAGTGCAGCACTAAAACTGCTATTTGGTCTGGTGTTATATTTCTTTTGCTAAGATGTAGATCCATCATAACTTTGAAAACAAAATATACTGCTCTAACCTCCTCTCTGTATTCACACAGCATAAATATTAGTAATTTACTTGGGCAATTCCACAGATCTATAGTTTGCTTTTACAATCATGGTATTTTGAGTTACCCTTCAACAAGAGTTAGATTTTCTTTTGATATTTCTTGAAATATTTTACCAAAGAGACCTTTGTTTCAATAAAAATAAATTAATGATAAGGTGGGTTTAGCTTCCTAAAATGCAATCATAGATATCATATACTTTCTCCCTACTATAGCCTGGGCAAAATGGCAGTGTGATCCCTAAATAAATAAATAAATAATCCACATAACAAGCAAATAGAGAAAGAAGCTTTCTGAACTCCTCAAACGTTTTGCTGAAGTTATTACAATGTAATATATGCTGTGGAGAGATAGGGTGGTTATCTCACCTTCTTCCAAAACTTTCACTTGCAAAGCAAATCCTTCATGTTGATTTGACTTCAAAGTGGTAACTTGAAGCTTTTGTATGGGACTCTAAACTGCTAATTCAGAATATAAGATGAGAAGAACAATAAATTTAATTACATTTACTTTGAAGATTACAAATGGGCTGTTAGAGCCCTGCTGCAGTTGTTATTCAGCCATCTGTCATGAGCAAAAGCTCAAGCTTTTTATAGGAATTGTATTTTTTTTTCCTCTTTTCCATGTGAGCTTTATTTGTTTGAGGCATTTTATGATTGACGGTGGAATCTGAACAGGAGCCTAATTTCATTCTTTATGCTCAGCCCTCAAAATCCTCTTCAGGTTCAAACAGAAATAATGTGCTTAACATTTACCGTTTTCGCACACCGCTAACCTTGCAGTCACAATCCTGTTCCCTCCGCAGCGTCCGGTCGGATTTCGCACCATCTGCGCCGGAGTTACAGGAAGTGCCGCGGCTTTTGCGTAGCAAACGCAAACAGTTAAAAGCCAGTTTACGTTTGCTACGCAGAAGCTGCAGCACTTCCTGTAACTCCGGCACAGATGGTGGGAATTCCGACCAGACGCTGCGGAGGGAACAGGATTGTGACTGTGAGGTAAGCTGTGTGCGAAAACGGTAATTGTCTGCAATTGGTGGGAAGCTGGTTCAGGATTGACTGGGCCCATCGGGAACCTACTTTTCCCCAGTGAACAAAGCAATAAACTGTCAACCAAGGTGGCAAGATGTTGAAGAGGCTGGGTTGCTTGATGAGGTGCTGCTAAGGTGGCAAAGCTGCTGGGGCAAAGGCAAGCTGCAACCATTGCAGCAGCAAAGAAACCAAGCCACCAAAGCAGGAAAGATCCTGGCTAGCTGCCTGCAGTGAAGCTTCTGGCTAGATGAAGTGCAACTGCTGCTGCAAAGACAGTTAATATGTTCGAGGACTGAGTAAGCCAACACAGCAGTGAAGAGGCAGGTGGCTGGGTGAGCCACTGCCACTAGCAAAGAATGGCAGAGCACTGGGGTGGGAAAGGCAGAAGAAGATAAAATGAGTGATTGTGTGACAGAAGAAGAAAGAGATTCCTTTTGGTGGCAAGTATTTTCCAGTTTACCATTTCTAATAATTTCTAATAATAATTAATCTCAGTCAATTTATAAGGAATGATTGTTGTATTGTAAGTCCAGGAGCCATCCTGTAATTTGTTTGACCACTAAGGAAGGCCAATAGGCTGAAATCATATCTGGTGAGGGTCAATTATAGTCATTTCTGGTTGTCATTGTACATTTTGATTCTTAAATGAGGGTATCATGAGGGCCAATATCTGTTTTAAATCTACTTTGCAATAAATACTTGTATATTTTCATATATCTGATAATATTGACTTATTTAAATTTGACTAATGGAATCATTGAACCTTTACATTAATAATCTTTTGGTGCTTAATTCAATTTAGTATGAGTTAAGCTTTCCTCCCCCTTTTTCATTTACAAGAGTGAGAGAAAGAAAGTAAGGTGGGGGAGAAAGAGGCACTGAGGAAAGTGTGGGAAGAGGGAAGGAATCAAAGGTTAGTAGAAAGGGGTTGTTGCTCCTACAAGTTCCTTGCAGTTCTCCTCTTGTAATTTTATATTTCACATTCTGTATTTGAACTGAAATAAAATTCTATTTTTGACCACAACTGATAGTAAAATACTAAGAATAACTGTCATCATGGGATGCCATATGAATGTGAGATGGGATATACATATTTATTTACCATCATTGTTACACAACAGCATTGCGGGTGAATTCATTAATATAATCTTTTAGGAATGAGTTGCCAAATGTTTGTGTTCCCACCCACAGGTTTCTCCACAGCCCCATTTCTCAGTTATCTCTTTTTCCTCCTACAACTTAACTGCCCTGTCTCTGTATAGCTCTATATCACCATCTCTCATTTATCATCTGTCTTTTTATATCCACCATGTAATCTTATTAACTAGCCTTGTAACCTTGGCCACAAAGACATCAGGATCTCAACTGGGTTGCCAAGAGCTGGACAGTAATTTACCTTTTGCAAAGCAGGAATGAATGAAGGGAAATGAAGTACAGTCTTGAAGTTCAATTGGATGAACATTAGAACTGATATTATTGAGGGTTCCAGGCTATTCTATTGTTAACCCACCTCTTCTTCAAGGAGTTCAGAGTGGGACACATAATTATTCTTTTCATTTATACAACTCTGGGAGATAGATTAGGCTGAGAGAATGTGGATGGTCCTAGCTCAACCAGTGGATTTCATGGGTGGAGATTTGTACTTGGGTCTCCCTGGCCTCGACTAACATCTTAATCACTACACTATTCTGATTATTTCATAAGTGAGAAACTTTTCTAACATCCGGTTTATTTTAATCACTATGTTTTTGCTGCTGCAATTCATTTGCTTTTATCCTTCCCAGTTGCTCTTGCTCGAAGATTCATGACCTTGGCTTCCACCAAAACTATGAACTCATCAGCATCTGGTCGTGTCCTGAGGACCAAAGTTCCTGAGATCTTTCATCACTTTGCAGTATGGAATAGGGCTTTTTTCCCCCTGGGGTAATGCAGTGGAACGGAGTTCTGAAAGCTCTTTGTGGAAAGAAAATTTTCAAAAAATCTTTAAAAGTTTGTGAGGGGCACCTTCATTTCCCTCTTGAGAGTTCTGGAGTCTCTTTTTCCATGGGGGGGAAATCCTGGTATGATATAATTAATCAAGTTTAATTCTACCTTTTCCTTATTGCAGTGTCACTTCCTTGAACTTTGGCCCCTTGTCTTTAACAATGGCTTTCAAAAATGGCTTTCTGGATTGCTGAAAGTGTGTCATTGATACCCATCTTTCAAGAAGTCTTTCAAGAAGAAGTGATAGATAATGTACCTCAAAGTCCATCATTTATCACGTACAAGCTTTTCACTAATGATGCTGATACACTATTATGACATTCTGTGCTTGCTTCTCTCAGTTTGATAATGTATCCTATATATTTGGAAATATTACTTATGTCTCTATAGACAGCAGAAAGTTCATTTGTATAGCCTGTACTAATCTAAAACTGCTTGATACCCATCATGTGCTAAAGATAGTACTTATCTTGTCAAGTTGAGTTTTAGTCTCTGCAGCAACCTAAATTGGCATCAGTTCTTTGGTAACAACCTTACAGAGATTACAATTTGGAAACAAATGACTGGAAATAAATAGGAGGTGCCACAGGCTTCATGAATCACAGTAAGCTCAACAAAATGGGCCAGGCAATCAGGGATAGATTGTACATTCACTTCACAGAGAGAGAAAAAAGCAGTGGGCTGCTACTCTGAGCACCCCTCCTCCTTGTTATAAATAGCAGCAAGAAGCATAACAGCACCTTTCTCTTCAGCCCGATCTTCAACCCTGCAGTAGTGATGAGGCTTGGCTCTTTTCAAGGAGCATTTTAGCCTCTCAGACCTCTCCTGAGGGCAACAAAATAAACATACACATTCAATATATGTTGGTTTAAACAATGCAACTACTTCAGTGTTGTACACAATAACAACTGGGTGCATTCACACACACTAAATAATGCACTTTACAACTGGATTTTTACTGTGTAAGAATGGCCAAATCCATTTGCAGTCACCATGTGAAAGCACTCACTGAGGCACCACTAGTGCATATTGCAGTTTATTTTTCTGCAGCACACAGAAACATGAAACACAGAGTTGGAAGGGACCTCAAGAGTCATCCGGTCTAACCCCCTGTACAATGCAGGAAATTCACAGCTACCCCCAAGTGATTCCTGCCCTGAGCCTGTTTGGGAAGGGCGGGATATAAACTCGATATATATACACACAAACAAAACTCCAGGATCCCTGGACCAATTTGACCTGGAGGAAAAATTATTCCTGACCCCAAAGTGGTAATCAGCAATTCAGCATGTTCCTGGGTATATAAGAAAGGCTATGAGGGTCAAACACTAGCTCATCTAGCCTCTGCTTAAAAATCACTTTTAAAAAGAGCCCATCACCACCTAAGAAAGCCTGTTTCACAGAGGAACCACTCTAACTGTCAGGAAGTTATTTCTAATGTTGAACCAAAAACACTGCCTAAATTCACAGAATCAGCATGCTGTCCAATGGCCATCTAGCCTCTGCTTTTAAAAAAAACCCTTTTAAAAAGAGCCCATCACCTCCCAAGAAAGCCTGTTTCACAAAGGAACCACTTTAACTGTCAGGACGTTCTTCCTAATGTTTAACAAAAAAACACTTTTGATTTAATTTCAATCTATTGGTTCATTTCCAGTGTTCTGGGGTAACAGAAAACAGCTTTGCTGCATTCTGTATATGACAGCCCTTCAACTACTTGAAGATGGCTTTCATATCATATATCAGTCATCGTCTCTCTAGGTTAAACAAAACTAGCTCAGTCAATATTTTCTCTTAGGACTAAGTCTCCAGATCACTCACCATCTTCATTGCCTTCATCTGGATACGTTACATCTTTTTAAAAAACTGCAGTGCCCAATACTGAACACACTCCAAGTGTGATCTGACCAAAGTAGAGTACAGGAACTTCTTTTCGTATTAGGCGACACCCCTGACACCGAGCCAGCTGGAACTGCGTTCCTGTGCGTTCCTGCTGAAAAAAAAGCCCTGGTGATACACTGTGGCCCTTTTCACATTACTTCTATATTCTGGATGGTATCAGTCATTAAGCCAGTTCTGAGTAAAGCGATACAGGGACAGGTCTTTCACACAGCTAATTACCTTCCATTAAGGGCCTGTTTCTGAAGCGATCTGGCCATTTCACGACGTGCCACTGCCCATTCCTGCTCACCCGTGATCTTGTTTCTTTAGCCTTTTGTGGTTTTTTTTAAGGCTGTAATAGGATCTTTGAGACAATAAAAAGCCAGAGCAATTTATCGCCATGGCGATCCCTTAAACAATCTGCCTCATTTACATCCTCCCTAGCCTCCCATTTAGGCTTCCCAATCCCCAGGTCCCAGCGGGGGATCCCCTGGTTTTATAGGCTTCCCCCCTCCCCCAGCCAGCTGGCCGGCGGGGGAATCTCCACCCCCACAGCAATTATGCACCTCCAAGAACGATTCCCATAGGGAATGATGGGGAATTGATCCGCGGGTGTCAGGGGCTCTGGGGGGGCTGTTTTCTGAGGTAGAGGTGCCAAATTTTCTGTATAGCATCTAGTGCCTCTCCCCAAAATACCTCCCAAGTTTCAAAAGGATTGGACCAGGGGGTCCAATTTTATGAGCCCCAAAAGAAGGTGCCCCTATCCTTCATTATTTTCTATGGAAGGAAGGCATTCTAAAAGGTGTGCTGTCCCTTTAAATGTGATGGCCAGAACTCCCTTGGAGTTCAATTATGCTTGTCACACCCTTGCTCCTGGCTCCACCCCCAACGTCTCCTGGCTCCACCCCCAAAGTCTCCTGGCTCCACCCCCAAAGTCCCCAGATATTTCTTGAATTGGACTTGGCAACCCTACTCCCATTGCTGCAGAGAAACAGAAAGAAGAGGGGAGAAATCCACTTTCATCTCTCTTTTGGGAAGAGAGTGGGGAAAACAACTACACACGCACATGCACTTGCACACACAAACACACGAAGATCTCACATTCAATAGCAGGGTGAGAAGGGGAACCGGCATTACAGGAAGCAGTCAGAAAAAGGGCGTGAAAAATCAGTCAAGAGAGGAAGCACTATGGGGCATTTTACACAACCCACCATAGCGGCTCAGAAGCCGAAGATGGTCTTGAAAATGGAAGAAAGCAGTTTTCAGCTAAAACACTTCAGGCACGCCTCCTGAATGGGAGACAAGTGGGATTGTGTGAAAAGGTAAAAATAAGCCGCAGCAGCCAGTTACTAAAACAGATCTGTCTGAAATGCCAAAAATATTCTGTTAGTTAGCAATTCCTGAAGTGGAAGATAGAGGCTGTCTGAAAAGCTTCTGTGTGTGATCTGAACACTATATAATTCTGTTGATGCAGGCCAAAATCACATTTGCCTTTTTAAGCTACCACATCACAGTGTTGATTCATGTTCAGTGTATGATCTACTAAGAGCCCTAGATCCTTTTTGTATAAATAGCCACAAATCTGGCATCAAGAATCACAAAACTGAGAAACCTGCAGGAGAAAAGCTAACCAGATGCCTGGACTTTTTAAGAGCACATCCATAATCTGGAGCAGTCTGAACGTGAAATAAGGCTTCAATAGTCCATGTTAAACTAGCTACTTTCTCAAAAAAGCTGTTTTCCCCATGCACCTTTTCAAGTGTGTTATGTATGTGAATCCATGGGGTGTTCTTGCCTGGCTCATTGGAGCCTGAAGGACTGAGCTTGGGGACTGAGGAACAATGGGCAGTAGGATCCAAATCCCAACTGCCCTACTCCAATCACAGGCCCTTGCTGGTTTGAATGACCCAATAATGTGCTAGCGTGGGAACACAGTATTGTATATATTTGGCCCCGCAGGCCCCGTTTGCCAGTTGAGTTAGTGCAACCACCTGCCATGCTGTACTCAATAAAGAGCTGGTTCTCACGACCACCTCGCCTCCGCAATGCCTAAGAACCCACTATATTATAAAGTGTAAAGACAGTCATGGGCTGGGTCCAGACTGGCATTTTGAGCTGGCACAGTCCCTATGCTGGCTCAAAATGCTGATCTGGAGGCAGCCATGAAGTAGCTTTTTCTGCACCTGAAATCGTACAGAGGCAGGGAACACACCCAATTCACAGCAATTTTTTTAAAAACTACAAATGCTTTCAAAATTAAGGTAGTGGCCACAGGATGGACCCAAGCCCACTATCACTTGTCATTTTGTACTAAGATATAGGGTGAATGGCATAATATGCCAGTGTTCCTTTCACTGATTAAAATTCTCTCAACCAGATCTTCACACCACTATGGTCCATTATGTCATTCCCTCAATTTCAGAAGAGAACTTCTTGATTTTGTCATTGCTTTCATTCTCCATTCTGAAACTTGACGCTGTAGCAGAAGTTCTGCCCTGCGCTCAGCAGGACCTCAAGCTGAAAGACAAAGTGCAGGCGTCCTCTCTGTGGTTCCTGAGGCAATTTTGACTGGACCCCCTCTAGTCTTCAACTGCTCATTCTCTTGCTAGGTTTTAAGAACATACAATGATCCCTGGAGACAGGAACTTTTGCATCTGGGCATTGTTGCAGATATAGGGGAAGTTTTAAAGCAGCTACAGTGCCATCCTTCTAAGTCCATTGAAGTCCATGGGTTTAGAAATGTGCAACTGCTTTTGATAGGGCTGCCAAGCCCCCGGGCAGGGGTTCTCCCGCCCTGGAGGTTCCCAACCCACCGGCCCACATTGGGCTGGTGAGGGAAACTTCCCCCGACATCACCGGCAGGATGACATCACCTGGAAGTGATGTCATCGTGCTGGTGATGCTGCGCACCAGCCGCTTTAGGTGTTTCTTGGAAAACTCTATGGTCTTCCCAGATGCTCTAGCAATTTGGGGGGGAAAACTCTATAGTACCATAGAATTTATCCCTCCCAAATTGCTAGTGCATCCAGGAAAACCATAGAGTTTCCCTGGAAACACCTAGAGTGGCCGACATGATGACGTCACTTCCAGGTGACATCATCATGCCATGCACACATTGCATGCGTGAAAAAAGTCCCCCACCAGAGGCTGCAGGGGACTTGGCAACCCTAGCTTAGTATGGCACTGCTTAGGATGACACTGTTGTTGAGTCTGGTTTAGGATGGCTGGACTGGTCAGACAGCTGTCCTTACCTTCACTTAACAGAGCACTCATTCTGAGCTTCAGCATAGCAGCATGGCCTAGTCTAATGGTTACCACACTCTCTCACAAACTGCACAGAGAGCACATGCCTTAGGTTAAGAAACCAATATTGGTGGTTTTATTTAAAGAAAAACATAACATAAATATTGTGGAGAGAAAGAGTGTCTAAATTCTTCTAACTGGATGGCTTTGGATTGTAGTAGGACATCTACTTAGTTCAGATATGGAGGAGAGACACCATGCTGTTCCTCCTGATGCGTTCAGGGAAGAAGAAGGAAGGAAGAGGAATTCGTCACAACCGCCTGCAACCTCGCTGTAAGGACAGAAGGACACATTTGCCACCCTTGGGGAAAGAGAGGAAGATTGACAGCTCAATGGGCTTGTGCTTGGGGGCGGGGCTGGCTGCAACAGCAACACGCCCTCCCCTCTCATGCCAGTCTCCATCTGGCAATCGGTCTAGGCAGGAGAGCTTTTAGCTTGCTCCTGCTTAGATCTTATCAGTTTCAGTTGTTTTTTAGGCATTCCTTAAGCGAAGATTATGTGGCTGGGCAGGAGCATTTTTGCTTGCTGGCTCTGGTCTTGTCAGTTCCCCTTTTCTTCCGGCTTTCGGACATTTTACTTTTTTTGGGACTGAGCTGGACACTTTGGCACAATTGTCCAGAATACCTGTTGAGAAAGTCGCAGATTTGAGGGAGAGGGTTGATTTTTTTCCTTCTTAAGCGGAAGGTTACTTTAGTCGAGCTTCAACAGCTCGTAGGGCATCTCAACTTTGCTTGCAAAGTTGTGGTTCCTGGACACACTTTCTTGTGCAGGCTTTGTGATGCAATGGCTGGTCTACAACTTCCACAGCATAGAACGCGGGTTACAAGCAGCATGAGGGCAGACCTATTGGTATGGCAGGAGTTTTTGGAGTCCTTCAATGGGATTTCATTTTGGAGGGAAGACATGAAGACTGAAGCAGAACTTCAGGTCATGTCTGACGCTGCAGGTTCCTTTGGTTTTGGGGTCTATTTCCGTGGACATTGGTGCATAGATGTGTGGCCGGATTCATGGGGCCAGGTGTAATTGAACAGAGATCTTGCGTTTCTTGAGTTCTTTCCCATCCTGGTAGCTGTTTGGCTGTGGGAGAATTATATGGCCAAGCACACTATTCATTTTTTGGTGTGATAACATGGCTGTGGTACATGTCATTAATTCCGTTACATCCAAGTTGCAAAGGGTTATGAAATTAGTGCGAGCCTTCAGTCTGTGTTGCTTGTGGCTTAACATACTGTTTTTAGACAAGCATGTTCCCGGGGTGAATAACCGGGTGGCTGAAACTCTCTCTCGTAAACAGATGGAGAGGCAGTCATCACGGTTCGACGCTCCAAGACTGACCAGCATCACAAGGGAACCGTTTTGGAGTTGGGCACATGTTCTGAGCTGAAGTTGTGTCCAGTTTCTGCTCTGGTCGCCTATTTGGCAGTACATGGTCCTAGGGAGGGATTTTTGTTTTGTCATGTCAATGGCAGTCCGTTGACAAAACATCAATTTTGGGCTGTGACTACTTGGGCTTTAGCTAAGCTTGGATTGTCTGGGGTGCAGTTTGGTACCCATTCCTTTAGAATTGGGGCGGCCTCTACAGCTGCCACCCTGGGTTATCCTTCCTCAGCCATTCAGCATCTGGGCCATTGATACTCAGCAGCTTATAAAGCCTATGTTTGCCCCTTGCTCAGTCCCTAACTTCATGGGGGGTTTTAGCTTGGAGTTTGTGGTTATTGTTGCTAGTTTAACTGCTTTTCTTTTTAGATGCTGTTGTTCCTGGCCACAGGAGCCGTGTTCTCATCTGTGGACACAGTTATGCGTTTTGGGCTGCTCATCAGGCTCGGAGAACTTCAGTTGGCTCTCAGCTGGGACTCAGCCAGTGGGTTACCATTGAATGGTGGGGGCACAGGGGCCTTCATTGGCCTGACCTGTTGCCGTTGTTATTTCAAGGGGGTGCTTGCCCTCCTCCCCCGGTCTTAATTATACACCTGGGAGGTAATGCTCTTGGGCTAATGAAGGGCACAGCTTTGGCCCTGCAGGCAGAGGAGGATTTTAGGGCTATAAAGGAGAGATGGCCTGGGACCATTATAATTTGGTCAGCCATGATCCCCCGCCTTTTTTGGTGGGGTGTTTGGGACCCTTTGGGCATTGACAGGGCCCGTTGCAAAGCTAATAAAAGAATTCGGTGAGTCATCGGGGTGATGGTGTTCATCTTTCGGATGAGGGTAATGGTCTCTTCTTGGGAGACCTTCGTCAAGGGCCTCCCAGTGGGTGCTAAGGCCTAAGCAGAGGCTTGGCCTTAGTGGTGGCAGGTTTGTTTGGTTAATGAGCTTATATGGCTAGGGGAGGACCAGAAAGCATCCCCCTTTTGTGGGGTTAGGGGTCTGTCAGGATTGACCTTTGGGTTTGCTGGCACGGGTTTGGAGAATGCAGACTGTCCTTTGGGACTTACCTGGAAGGTTGCTTTCATTGAGTTGCCTGGCTTGTGGTTGGACCTTCCCGGTTTGTTGCCTATTTGCTGGCCTGGTGTGAGTTGTGGTGTACAGCTCTAGCCAGGGGCTGGGTTGCTCGCCAATTAAATGGCAGGGGGGGGGGTGTCTGTTGAGACCCCTGGCCCTGACCAGGCCGCAGGTTCTGTTTAGCCCTTGCCGTTTATTAATAAATTAAATTAAGTCACCCTTAGTTTAATCCAATTATTGCGTCTGACTTTTTATTTCAACCTGGGGGGGGGGCGGCAAAAAAGTTCCCTGAGATTACATTCTACCGATTAGAGAGGGTGAGTGATAGTAGAGTAGACAGGAAGTGAACCTAGCTATCTAGCTTGCTCTATGATGTTTGTAGTCTTGGATGACTGAGCAAGAGAAATCATCAGTCTATTCTTCTAACAATGGCTGGTGACTAAGACTACACTTACCTATGCAATTGGGGCTCTTGGTGCACAGCCAGAGATTCTGACAAGAGGAAGTACCAGACTAAACCAAGTAGGTGGGTCAGGATAGGACCTGTCTCTCCTAGTTCTAGTCCAAGTTCTTCTAGTTCTACTATGTTGCAGCAATGTAGGCATTATATAGTACAGACTGTCATATAACATATTTTACATTTTTGGTAGCTAATAATTTATCAGTTAATTATGTGAAATAGAATTTTTAAGAAGTCTTTGATCTGTAAAGGAAAACAAAAATTAGCTCACCATTCATTTAACTGCATACTAAAGTATCAGAGAGAAGGACTTTTGGACAATTCGTCACTAGAAAATTGGCTGTCAAAGATACAATAATCTCTTTCAGCAGAAGAATGTACTTATTATAAAAAAGTGTAAATTGCTGGTATATCAGACAGTTTTAGTTATGTGGGGTTAGAAATGGTAATTTTTCAGGGATGTTTCTTCAGCCATTATAATTGGAACCATATGATATATAGTCAAAGATTCTAAATAGCTATTTCTTCAAAGGAATGCATTTTGTGTGATTTAGCAAAATACACTGTAGTTTTAAGAGGTTAAATAGGTCACATCAATACAGACTGAAATGAAGGAGTTAATTAAATCTGAGTAAATTAAAATAAATTTCCTACAGTTTTTTTACTGCATGTTATTTTATTCATTAAAATATTTTTATCCTACCATTCCTTCCATGTTGGATACTACAAAATTACGAAGTTTTATTGTGTTGGTACCTAACTCTGCTTTGTCTCTCTCACACATGTTCTCTACCATCTCCCCTTGGTGTTGGAAGGGCTATGGTGAAAGGGGGTCCTTTTTCCATACTTGGTGGCCCTGCCCAGTTGTGCAAAAATGTTGGGCCTCTATATTATTTTAAATCAAAAATATAACGGGTGTTACTTTACCCCTTAAGTCACATATTCTCCTTTGAATATTAGGGAATATTTTGAATATTAAAATTCATAATCCACTAAAAGAATTAGTTATATTGATATTGAAAGCAACAAGATTTACCGTGGCTTTAGGGCGGAAGGCAATTGAGCCGCCATGTTTGACAACTTGGCATACTAAACTTTGGAAGTATTTGTTTTAGACAAGCTAGCTGATACTATTGTTACTGTTAAAAAATCTGGACTGCATTCATTATTAGATAAATTGTTACCCTTTTTGAATTATGCATTGGGCAAGGAGTTTGTGTCTGGCCGTGATGTGCACTTAGATAATACTGTATTATCATTACTGTTGTTTCATTAATTGTCAATATTTGGTTGCTTATTGTTTTTTTCTGTACACTGTGCGTGTTAATTCGGTATTATTTATTTTTTTTCAATAAAAATATTGAACTGGAAAAAATAATACATACATTTAAAATAACAACAAAAACAACTTTTATTGGCATAAATTTAAAGCATATTGTTTATTAAAGAACAGCAACAAAAAGGATCATAAAGAACACTAGGAAATAATCAAAGCAAACCCTCCCTCCTTTAAACCCATCCCCACACCCCATGTACAGGATTCAGTGTGAGAAAATGACCTCTCTGTCACACACATACGGTTGCCAGGGCGCCTGGAGAAGTGAGCTTGCATCCGCCTGGCCAGTGAATGCGAGTAAAGCTATCCAGGGGACTACATAAGACTCCCGTGTACCTATTACCAAGTATACAAGTGCTTGAGACGGGCACAGAGTGTCTGCAGCTGCACACAAACATTTCCCCGCTACCGCGTGGAATCCGCCATGGCGAGGAGGAGGCTACGCCGCAACGGAGCTGTCCAGGCGAACGGTGTTGAAGCGCTAAGCATGGAAACCACTGTGTTTCGCTTACACCACATGTAGCCATCTTCCTGCCTGGTTGGGTTTCATTCCTTCCAAGTGGGAACCTCACGTACACACCTTGAGTCATTCCTAGCCCGCAAGCAACCTATCTAGTCTATGAATGGATTAATGGTTCCACTATTAATCCTGATTGCCAAGTAATATCCTGAACAACAGGCTTCGCCCAGGAGATGATGAGAAAGAGGAAGGATCTCTCCTGAGACATCCAAGCCCTTTTGTCTACACCGGAATACCTAGGTCCATATCTGATTCTCTATTGTCACATTCCCAGTTAATCCATCTCATCCCAATCACCCAACTATCTACATACTGATATCATTGGAGCCGCCCCAGGCCCTGTCGCAACTTGGAAGTTTCCAGGATGCCCAGGATGAAGGTGATGTTCATTGGTTGAAGCATACACCCAATCAGGTGTCGCCATGGACTCGCCATTGGTCCAGCCGATGTCCAGCCTTCTTGGTCATCAGCGGACCCTCCCATTAACACTCCCCGTTACCTCCCATCCCCTCAGGACTAAGGTAACCCTATATAACCTGTGGACTAGCTACCCACAGGTGTGCTCTCTATGCAGCAATCCCCTTAACCCGCTGTATAGATCCATCCCCGATTCCTGATCAGTTTCGGGTCCATCCCCCATTCCCTCATTCGTCGCCATCGGAGCCTTCCCTGGAGTCTGCGAGAGGTAGTATTGCCCTGTATGTCCATCCTTTATGTTCCCCTATCGATCTCTCTATTTTTCCTAGACCTGTGTGAATGTGTGATTGCTTTTATACCTTGTGTGAAAGAACTATTGTTTCAAATAAACCACAATTGATTTTATTAAATTAGAGTCCTTTATTGAGCATTGACTATCTGAATGGTCGAGCCTGGTATACACAGATAACAAAGATTCCTTTTTGGGGCCAGCTGTCTCTCAATCTAATTCCCCAATCTCATTTTGAGAGCAGTTTCCCTAACAGAAATTGGTGGAGAAAGCTTGGGCATTATCCTGTTTGTGTGAACGCACGCGAGTCGACACGCGTGTCTTCATACAGACAGACGTAAGGTTGCACCGTTCAGAAAGTCTTGCTAGCGAGGCTATTGCGTGAGTGATTGAGTGAATGAGTTCTGTGTGAACGGCTCTAGCGAGCATTTCTATAAATTGTGGGTTGGGCTGCTCCCCTTTCTATCATTCAGCGTTGGACTTCTCAGCCGCACCTAGGAGGCCAGACACCTCGCAAGAGGACTGAGCCCGATAGAACGCAAGGGGGAAGTCCCGTGAAGCCTGGCCGCCGTCCCGAGGCCTTTCTAAACGCGTCTATCGTGGGAGGGAATGTCAGGATAGGTCAGAGCTGTTAAGATCTGGATAGAGCACCCTGCCCTTCTCCCTTTTCTTTAGAGCTTAGTGCACACACGCACACACACTACATACACACTCAGACACCTACACACACACACCCAAGTCCTTACACGAGTCTGGGCCAAGGCTAGTCTAAGGCACCCGACAGTCAAGAAGGCAGGCGGGCCAGTGGACCGATGCAATCTGACTGACGGGCAACATTTTGGGCCGAGGCGCAACCGGTGGTTGGCTCGTGCCTTCATTTTGGGTCGAGGCGCAGCCGGCGGCTGGCTCGTTCCCTTAACTGTAGTTGAGGCGCAGCCGGCGGCTGGCTCACTACCCTTTTCTTGGATCGAGGCTCAGCCGGCGGCTGGCTCGTTCCCTTTAACTGTAGTTGAGGCGCAACCGGCGGTTGGCTCACTACCCCTTTCTTTGGTCAAGGCGCAGCCGGCGGCTGGCTTGACATTTAAAACCATAACCAAAGAGAAATCCCCACACGCCACAATGGATATTCTTGCCAAAAAGGAAGAGATCCCCAAATTGGACAAGTGGCTGATAAAAAAAGGAGATAATCCCTGGAAAAAGGGACTCTTTAACCAAGGCTCTGATCCCCTCCAATCCCTCAGGGACATTTTTGAAGAGGGGTGTAGCAACAAAACAATTAGCGCCGGAAAAAGAGATCTCTTTGCCACATGGGGCTTGTTTGAAGCCCTACGAGATAGCACTACCCTGGATAAGCAACTCAGGGAACAGCTTACCCAGAGGGAAAAGCAAATAGAACAGCAAGAGGTGCAGATAGAAAAGAAGGAACAAGAATTAGAGGCAAGCCTTAAGAGACATGCAGAGGTGCTGGAGGATGAGTTCCGGAAGCATACCGCGGAAAAGGAACTCGTACTCCAGACCCATGCAGCAGAGATAGATACAATTCGGCAAAACCATGAGGTAGAAAAGGCAGAATTGCATAGAAAATACGCCGCAGAGATAAATAGACTGGCGGCGGAAAACCATAGCTTGGACCTCGACTTGCAACATGCAAATCGAAGCCTAGAGGAGACTAAAGCAGATAAACATACCCTAAACTTAGCCTATCAGAGTACAGTGTCCGCTCTAAATAAGGCCCAATCGCAAATAAAGGCGTTGGGAAAAGAGCTGGAACAAACTAAAGACCAAAATGACAAGTTGCAACATGCTGCTGAATACGTTGCAGAGAAAAACCGAAAAGCTAGAGAAGCAGCCAACCATGAGGCATGTAAAAAGGAGATTGCCGCCCTACAAAAGAAATTAGCTCTGAAAAGTGCTTTCATAGCTACCGCTTCGCCCTCTGGCCTCTATGATTGTACATCAGATGAGGAAAGTGAGGATGAGGAGGAAATACAACCCTGTGAGATTGCCCCTGCCCCAGTATGCCCGGTGGTCACCCGACAAACCACCACTAGACAGGGGAACGGCAAGGAGACAGTACAGATAACTAAGGAGGTTAAGGATTGGAAAATTGAAGATATTAAAATGGCACACCAAATTCTCGGCCCATATAATAGGGAAACCTCCATCCGATGGATGATGCAAATGTACCGCGAATACCCGAACATAACCATCAGGGAGTTAAATCAGGTTTTGAGATTGGCCGTAAACGGCCCTCATGTAGAAAAGGTGAGAGAAAAATTGTTACTCTCAAAAACAGACTCCATAACCACCTTGGAGTGGATGGCTGAACTATTGAGAATCACTTGGAATGAAGAGAATGTTAAATATGTGTATACCCAGACCGTGCAAGGTCCAGATGAAGACCCTATGGTCTATCTAGCAAAAAAAACAATTCTTAGCCTTAGCCGCCGAAGTAGTATTCCCGGAGGAAGAGGGTCAGGATCCCGACTACAATGACGCCGATTTTATAACAGATGTCATTAAAGGCCTCAACCCAGAAACGCGGCAGTCACTGGGACCCACACATGCACCTAACCCCGAATGGAGCACACTTCATGCCAATCTGGAAAATATTAGTAGATATATGGACACGTTTGCGCAAGGGAAAAAGAGTACTAAGAAGGACCGGGCTAAGGAGGCAGTCCATACTGTCACTTATGCTAACAACGGCCCTCACTCTCAATACCAGAAGGGGGAAATTAATCCCAGCCCATATAATCCTCAACAAACGGTAACACATCCCCCGATAGTACAAAACCGGAAGGGTCAGGCACGGAACAATGGGAAATATGCGAAGCAGAGACAAGGAACGGAGGGAGAGATTCCCAATTATCAAGTGAGAGCTCCACCTCCGCCCGTCCAGCCTTCAGCTCCCTTACCCCCTCCCATGGCTCCGCCACCTCCGGCCCCACAACCCCATGTGATGACGGGTCCGTATGGGGAAGCATATCAAGACTTACAGGAGCATAGGAAAAGGTACAGGGACCCCCACCCACGGCGGTCTGAGCGAACGCAGTTTTGGAACGCAATGTCACCCGGAGAGCAGAATCAGCGGAAGGCAATTTGGAACTTTTTAGTGCAAGCAGGGGTGAACATGACCAATTTGGATCTAGCACCCACTGCTCACTTGATAGAAAAACAACAACAAATAGTGCAGGGATGGGGAAATCAGCAGTACGCTGCACCCCCACCTCCGCCTGCTCAGCCTTATTTCAATGCACCTCAAGGGTTTTCTCAACCCGTAGCTGCAGTAACTCAACACCCGCCTCCTCCAATGCACCCCACCGTTCAAGTGTACCCGGCGCCGATAGCTGCAGTTCAACAGCAAACGGTCGTCAACAGTCCGGAATATGAAGACCAGGGCTTGCGCTAGGGGTGCCCGGGACCCACTGATCTCCCCGAGGGAGTAATGGCTAAGCTTAAGCCAGACACCTGGGGGAGACCAATGGTAAAGGCAGGCATTGGGGCTCCCGGGAGGATGAAATCTGCCAATTTGTTAGTAGATACAGGGGCATCGATTAGCGTGCTCCACCCGAAGTTAGTTACACAAGGAACCCAGACAGACAGAACTCTGGAACTGGCTGGGTACGCGGGAGGAAGCCACCTCTCACACATCTGGAGGAAGATTCCCATCACTATAGGGAGACTTACATCTTCCACCTCAGCCTGCGCTAATGCAGGAGAAGATGATGGAATGATTGGGGCTCCCTTCTTAAAGAAAAACCATTTAACTGTGGACTTAGCCAACGGGCTCCTGTGGCACATCCCAGGAGGCCCGGACTTTATTAATGCCATACACCGATGTGCTGCTCTAAAAGCGCCCTTCCCTGTGTGTTCAGTAATCGGAGATCTATGGACCCAAAAGTTTCCCGGGGTATGGATTGCTGACAAGGCGGAGTGTGGAACTGTGAGAAACGCTTGTGTTCTCATAGAGGGCAAAGATCCTCCTCCCCAGCGTCAGTATAAATATCCCGCGGAAGCGGAAGCAGGAATAGGGAAAACAATTGAGGGTCTGTTGAAGTGGGACGTCATCCTCCCAATGCAGTCCATCTGCAACGCCCCCTTGTGGCCGGTCCTTAAGGCAGATGGAGTAACTTGGAGGATGACGGTGGACTTCAGAGCCCTCAATGCAGTGACTCCCCCGGTGGCCCCGGTGGTCGCCAAATATAACGAGATAGTGGCAGCCATTGCAGCGGGATCTAAGTTTTACAGCGTGGTGGACTTGGCCAACGCGTTCCACTCGATCCGCTTGCATGAGTCCTGCTGGTATAAATTCGCGTTTACTTTCCGCAGCCAGCAGTACGTATTCAAGCGGACCCCGCAGGGCTTCCATTCAAGCCCGAGCATTTGCCACGCGCACGTTGTACAGATGTGGGACCGACTGCTACCTGGATCAAGGGATTGCGTGCTCAGTTATGTAGATGACGTGCTGATCCATGTAGAAACAGAGGAAAAGGTCCGGGAGGTCACTGAGGAGGTCCTCAACCTCATCCAAGAAACTGGCTTTAAGGCAAGCAGGGAAAAGGCTCAGCTAGTAAAGACTGAGGTGAAGTACCTCGGTATCACACTAGGGGCAGAAGGGAGAACACCGGACTCGCAGAGAGTAGAAGTGATTTCCAAACTCCCCGCCCCCACAGACCGCCATTCACTAAGAGCTCTGTTAGGCACCTTTAACTTTTCCCGGGATTTCATAGAGATGTTCTCCGAGAAAGCCCGACCTCTTTATGAGCTCCTGAAGAAGGATGTGCAGTGGTACTGGGGACCGGAGCAGCAACGGGCGTTTGCAGAGCTCAAAAATGACCTCGCAAAGGCTCCGGCGCTCGCCCACCCCGATGTTACCCAGCCGTTTTTCATTCAGTTGGCTATCTCGGAGCACAGTCTGGGGGCTACTCTGATCCAGAGACGGGCGGGATCTCAGCGGGTGGTGGCTTACGCCTCCAGGAACCTTTCTTCCATGGAGGAAAAATTCTCCCCCTGTGAGAAGGTCTGCCTCGCTCTGGTTTGGAGTTTAACCCATTGGGAGTTTATAATAGGAGGAGCAAGAGTGATAGTTCAAACCACTCATTCCCCTCTTAAGTATATTCTCTCAGGGAAAGTTAAAGATGGGCAAGTTTCGAACCAAAGGATTGCCCAATGGACACTGGCGTTAACTAACAGAGGGGTAGATTTCCAGAAGGAGCAAAAGGAACCGCCCTCGCCCTATGGCCTCGTAGTTGAAGGGGAAGAGCATGAGTGCCCGCTGCCAGTGGTACAACATATACCCTGGCCGGTTAATGGAGGAATAACCCTAGCAGAAGCCCGACAACAAGAACTTGTTTGTTGGTTTTGTGATGGGTCTTCTTTCCATGTAAATGGCTCAGCTCGAACCGGCTACGGCGCCATTAGGGTGCAGGATTCCCTAGTCCTTAAAGGAACAGTCCGCCCTCATTCCAGCCAAGCTGCAGAAGTGGAGGCAGTGTTAGCAATCCTCCAGTTTGAGCCTCTGGACGTGCCCCTAGCCATTTTTACCGATTCCCATTGGACGGTGCAGGCGATCACAGCCTGGTTGCCCATTTGGAAGAAACAGAATTGGCTGAATAGCGAGGGGAAACCGGTCGCGCACTCTCAGAAATGGCTGCAAATAGCTGAGAGAATAGAGGCGCGAACTGACTCTACCTACGTGACGCACGTCAAGGGACACCAGAGACAATATACAGAGGAAGGGATGTGGAACAACAGGGTAGATGCTATTGCCAAAGAAGCTGCATTCGCAGACACCAATCCTTTCCGCGCACCCCCCACCTTTCCTCTACACCCGGTCACCACTCGGAACCAGAGCAAAGGGAGAGAAATCCTGATGGATTTGGGCGAGCTCCAGAAAGACGACCCAGAGATCCTGGAGCTCGCCAGGGCACAGAAGGATGAAACTGGGAAATACACCATCACCCAGCAAGATGGTATTTACTGGGCAGTAGATAGCCAGGGCGAGCAACACTGGATTGTACCCCTGCAGGTCAGAGGGGATTTAATCAAGTTTGTGCACGAGCAGGGACACCGCGGTGCAAATCTAACTTTGGAACGGGTAAAGGAGACGGGCTGGTGGCCGGGCATGCGCCAGGAAGTCGCACAGTGGGTTAATAATTGCCTTGCGTGTGCCATGGTTAATGCCGACACATCAGGACCCAAAGCTCCTATCCAACACCAAAGGATAGAGGGACCCTGGGCTCGAATACAAATTGATTTTATCGGCCCCCTTCCCCGCACAGCAAGAGGAAATCGATACTGCCTCACAGTGATCGATCCTTTCAGCAAATGGGTGGAGGCTTTCCCTTGTAAATATAACACTGCCGCTACAACTGCTAAAATTTTATTCAACCACCTATGGACGAGATGGGGGATCCCGAGGGTCATGGACTCGGATTTGGGGTCACACTTCATCGGGGAGGTCACAAAGGAATTGTGCAAAGCCTTGGGGGTGGAGCAGCGGTTTCACATTGCCGGGCACCCCCAAGCCTCAGGAGCGATTGAGAGGACAAACCGGACTATCAAGGAAGCCCTACGGAAAGTAGTAAAATCCACAGGCCGGGATTGGGACGAGAAGCTGCCCATTATCCTAATGGCGCTGAGGGGAACTACTGCCGTCCATGGTCACACACCGCATATGGTCATGACAGGAAGGAAAATGGTGTTGCCAGAAGCTTTCTGGCTCAAAACACAACTTCCATCTGACTGGATGCCGGTGGTTGTGAATGACGCATGGATGCAATCGCTAGTCACGGAGGTCCACAATATCCACCTGGAGGTAGCTAAACAACTAGGAAAAACACAACAGGCCATGGATCAGAGACTAGGCTGGGTTAAAAACCCTCGGGTATGGGATCCAGGACAGCTAGTGCTATATAGGAAATTCTCGCAAAACGAGCACTCCCTGGAAGCCAAATGGTTAGGTCCGGTCCCAATAACACTGAGGATCAGCCCAGCAGTCTACCAAGTGGAAATCCAGAAAAAGAACGGAGAAACTTGGCGAAAGTACTTCCACTGTTCCCAACACAAGGAATGGAAGGGGACTGCTCCCGCCAACACTAATCCGATTCAGCAACCTGAGGTGGCGCCACCGCAGAAAAGAGCTGAAATCCGACAAATCTCTGTTATGCCATGCCCCGAACCAGTAGATTTCTCCCTAAGCGACACATTCCTCTCTATAGGAGTAACCTGAGCGAGTTAAAACACATGGAGATTTCTGAGACAGAGACCTGTACACAGAAATCTAGGGGGGGTGGAGGAAATACAAACACAGCTATATAATGTGAGGAACTGCAGCAAGTTTTTTTTTCCTTTCCTCTCTCCTACCCTCCCCCCATACCCTATACTTTAAAACCCCCTCACTGCGTGTAGAAGCAGCAACAAGGGTCTACAGCACAACTTTATTTTTGTTCTAGGTACACAATATGGATTACCAGAAAACAAAGGTGAGATTTATATGGAAAGTAATGTATGCAATGTATTTAGTGTTAATGTTAATGCAGGAGGAATGTACAGCTGATAGAGCAGTATTGCCCACTATAGTTCCATTCTCTCATTGGAGATGCAAAACCAGTTTATACCCCAAGGAAGTCATGCTATGTAAAGTCATAAAATCTAACTACGGAGAGAATGACAGCAGACTTCCTAGAAGCAGTTATGACTTTCGCAGCTGTGATGAAGAATGGGTTAGACCACCAAATATGATTTTATTATGCGCTGGAACCAGAATGTTAACACAGGAATTGTACTGCTTTTCACATGAGGACACCATGAGACCCTTGGTGCCAATGCATTGTGTTTATGTTCCAAAAGGTCCACGAAAATTAACAACAACCCCCAATACAACCCCTAGTGCCGCCCCAGCCTCTAAAGGGTTTAATGAGGACATGGGACCATACTGTGAAATTGCAATCGTGTCGACCGCAGTATGGAAGGCAAAGGATCCTTTCAAATTTATATTATCAATTGGCTCACGAGTAGAAAAACCACTTGCGTTCTCGATACAGACCCCTAGTGGAGAGACGCACCATTACCAGCTAACAGCATGGACTGAAAGAAACTGGGTGGTTACTGATTCAGAATTAAAGACACAGGGACCTCCTGACTGGTTTATGGTGATAGACCCTCTGTGCCAGCAAGGGCCTGTGGAAGTTATGAAATTTACCCGATTGGGCACTTTCAACACGGAACTTCCGGTTGAGGAAGGGAACTATTCCCTCACGATAGCTAATCTCACTCAGCTCTATTTCAATCCGCTCATCGTAGACGCTGAGACCACCCTAAACGCTGATTCTCACATAATTGGCTCCCATGTGATTAAGCGAGATATAAGGGAGCAGGTTTTAATCCGCCCACAGATGGTACTAAAGGAAATCAGGGTCAGCCTGACGGGATTAAATACCATCGAAAAATTGCCACAATGTGCTCCCTACTTGGAACCCAGTAAAAGGGGTTGGGAAGCTTGGCTGCAGTTATGGGTGGGGAACACACCTCGCAGATCGAAACGATCTGTAGGAGACTGGGTAGCACCAGTTGCTGGAGGAGTAGCGGTCTTAGATTCTATAAATATAGAAACGCTAGCAAATAAATTTGCCTATGCTACCTCCTATATTTCTCAGCTGGGAAAACCCATTAATGACTCTTTCCACACCATCTCTGAAGTCCAGCATTCTATCAGCTCCATTTTAGTAAATTGGGAAAACCAAATTGAAAGAGATTTTGCCTTGCTGTTGAGAGGCACTCAATCCCTACAGGTGAATATTTCTTTAGCACTGGCGTGCACCCAGGCACAAGCTATGAATTTGGCAGTGACCATGGGCATGATCAGGCAGGCCACAGAGGGGAATATTCCATTAGAAATCAAGCAATTAATTAGACCAGAAATTCCCGCCCCGCAACTGGAATTGGAAGCCTGGTGGACCCTGGTCAATACATCTTTTTCCGTGGACAAGCAGGAACTGAGACTTCTCATCCTGATGCCCACCGCAAGAAGATTCTTTTATGTACACCCCGTTGTGCCGCTAGGGCTGCAAGTAGGACCAACCGAAGTCTTGTATTCCTCAGACTCAGATAAATGGGCTAGGAATGACAACGGCAGTTGGGAAGCTGTAGATTTACAGGCATGTGTACACAAAGACAACTTGGGATTTATTTGTGATGAGCAGACTCTACAAACTCACCACCCCTGTGTGAACCCCCTAAGGGACTCTCCTCAAGAATGCAAATATGCGCTTAGGCAAGAGAATGCCTCCGCTTTTGTGTACTTGGGAAGAGGATGTGCTTGCGTGAGGACACACTGCGAGTATCTCATCATAAATACCTTCCACATCCAACCCATGTTGCCAGGTGTCAACAGATGTTTCTGCAACTTATCCTCCATTGTAGGATGTGATATAGAATTCACAGTCCCCATATGGACTAGGGAAGAAATCCTGTTGGCCCCTAGCCTGTTTAAATTTATTCAACCAGTCTTTCTGGGCATGGGGCTGCGAGCGATTAGATCCTTGTTGTCTCATCCCCTTTTACGACAAACCTTGCAAGACATTAAGAGGAGCGGAAATACAGCAGCCATGGTGGTTAAACACGATGGGCATGAAATCTCCGGGCTTCTAACACAAATCAAGGACACGGGAAAGCACTCGTTCCTTGACACGCTTCTTGGCTGGAGCCCGACTGGGTCAGCTGTGCTGAACGTAGTTTTACACCCTATCGTGGTCATCCTGGTCTTCCAAATTATACTCTGTATTGCAATAATTGTCTTGGGGTGCTGGCTGAGAAAGCAGCTAAAGAAGGTAGACGAGCTCCAAACCATGTGGAGGTATCGTCCCCTCGTCATTGAGAAACCCTAAGAACCCCCTTTTAAAACCCCCTTCCCACTCGTGCGAGGGGGGGGGATTTCCCCCCTCAGTCCTTTTCCCAAGATCTTTCTTTTACTTGTAAGGGAGGGCTGTGTAGCCCAAGGGAAGGGGAGAGGGGAGAAAGGCGACGAAACCGAACCGTGGACTGCGGACCAGCAGTGGCAAGGTAGAACTTGCAGGGGATGCCTCCCGAGGGTTCAGAAGTGTTCATCGGAAGACTGCCACATGGTGCGTGGCCCGCCTTGCCACTTCAGGCTCCCATCTGAACTGGATTGCGCCAGGCGCTTCAGTTCAACTGGCCCGCTGAGACCCCCGGTTCTGCAGCCCCACATGTTTGACAACAGCGGGGACCGGTCTGGTCACAGGCTAAAGCCGCCCGATCATCCCCCTCTGGTGCCTCGATCCCACCAAGTAACTAAAAGGTCACAACGAGTCGAATGGCGGCTCGGCCTACACTATATCCTAAATCCCTGCATCGTGTTTATGGGTTTGGGAAACTTCCCCCTCCTTATTCACCCATGGATAACATTCTGTAATGTAAAACCCCACTGCCCCGTCGCTCCCAGGACACCCTAGACCTGAGGCATTTGCATAAATCTCTTCTGCACATGCCCCAACTTTTGGGCTGGGAAGCGGGGGACGATGGGAAATGTAGTCCCCACAGCCAGTTTAAAATTCTGAATGTCAGTATCCCACAGCCCCTCACTTTGCTCCTATGGAAAGTTCTATCTTTTACCATGTAAAGGGTGGGCTGGTTAGCCCAAAGGGGGTGGGGTGAAGGAAGCCCAAATTGGGCAGAACAAACTCAGGGCATTCTTGCAAGTGTTGAATCACTTCCTGGTGGTCTAGATAGCAGTCCCACCAGGTGATCCATCACTACAAGGCCCGAAGTGACTCTGAGACAGAACCTGTTCTGACCCAGAGAGACTCCCAGCAGTCCAGTGTTTGAGCTCTGTGACTCTTCCGGCGCTCCGTGATCCTGAAGGAACACAGGGAACGGAGAGGGGAAGAAGTTGCAGACGCTCAAAGCATCAGGAACCTGGCGCAGCCTCTGTTCTGACCCATTGGGACGCCCGAGCGTGCAGCCCTACCCACATAACTGTGGGAGGGACTCAGGCTGTGCATGAGCACCCGAACCGAGGAGCTTAGAGAAACCACCTCCCGCAGGCACCCTGCGTCCATCAACTAGCTTTTAGATGTAAGGCAACCCAGGTGAAGAGCGATTTCGGGGTCACGGCTACACCGGGACAGGGACCCGTTCCATGAGCCGCTAGCCCCGCAGGAGCGGACTGAACCCAAGTCCACTTATTTGTAAAATATTGTACAAATGTCTTACTCCCGACCTGCCTCAGGCTTAGTTCATCTGCATACCCGCGCCATGCGCATGCACTAACCCAAAAGGCAGGGCTGGGGACATCTGGGACATAGAGTTCCAACGCCACAAGTTGGCCATGTGCTGTTGATTTTGAGTTATTTTTCTATCTTTTACCAGTGATGTTGGGCCGCCGAGGCGACCCTGAGGGTTAAAAGAGGGCAGGCGGTGACACTTGCCCTCCGGAGCGCGGAGCTCCAGCTAAAAGTTCCGCCCACCTAAGGGTCTCAGGGGGCCAGAACAGACTCTGCACCAGGTGCCATACTTGCAGGGGCACCCTGAGTTTGTAAAGGCGCACGCGAGACCAGGCGGAATGCTTGAACCCGGCCCCCACCGGGAGAGCCAAACGCGCGAAAGCACCCTCAAGTCACAGTGACTCCGGTATTCCCCAAAAGAAAGAAACGCCACATAATAGGAAAACCGCTTGAGGGTGACTACAAGCCTTTCTGGGGTGATTCTGAAAAAGGGGCGCCCCACAATGGCCCAAGAGACCCATTTCCGAGCAAGAGGATATTTGCATATATGCCTCCCACTTGGTCTGCGTAATGAACTGTATGTCATCATTGCCTGGCGCCTCTGTAAACCGCCCTGTCTGCCGATAGACGGCGGTGCAATGCGGAAGAAGTGACGTGGCAGTATATCAGTCACCATCTCCCGGGCGGGAGGGGTAACATGAAATGAGGTCTCGAGTGGTTGTGCTCATGTGTGCATGTTTTAAGATCTATTTTTATACCAAGAAAGGGTGCCCGCCCTTGGGTGGGCAGGCTTGTGGAAAAATTAGAGCAGGCTTTTGGAGAAATTGCGAGGCCGAACCAAGGAGTACGGAGTTGGAGGGAGCGAGAATCAAGTTACCCCTTTTTGCAAGGGCTCTTTTCTCGCTTCACCAAGAAACATCTCCCGGGCAAGGGCCTCTCCTGATGTGGTAGGTTCGGAGAAGCCCACCCAATGGAGTAACCGGCCAGCCTCAATACACTCCTCTCCATGATTTCCACCGCATGGTCAGGTTAGCGTGAGGAAGGGAAAATCTCCCACGCTGCTTTGCAAGGGGTCATTTGCATCTCCCCCGCCCGACGGGTTGTTGGCACCAGGATATGGGCACGACCTCACAGGAAGTGGGAACCAACATGCAACTCAGATCCCACCCCTGCCGGCCAGAACCTTGACTGACAGGCAGGGAACTTTAGGCCCAATACCAACTTGGACTAAAGTTTTCTTGTGTATATGTTTTACTTATTTATGTTTATCTATCTTTTACCAAGTAAAGGGGGAGTCCCCCCCTCCCAGCCAGGGAGGGACTCCAAGAGGCCCTAAAAGAGAGCCACGCTTATAGCTGGCTCTCCGGAGCCCACACGGGCTCCAGATTAAAAAAAGGGGAAAGCGGCCAGTGGATCAACTTCCCCGAACCTATAACAACAGGAGAGGCCTTTCCGCGGCCGTGCTCCCCGGTTCGGGTTGTTGGTCCATAGGCCCGCACTTCCAGGCGTATGCTTTTCCCTTCCGCAAAGCCGGGAAGGCATGAGGAACGACATGTTTTGAGGTTGAAGGAAGCAACCTAATGTTAGCTAGAGAAAACTGTAAATTCATTAGGCAATCTGGTTTTGTAGAAATGCTTCAACAGAATTTGCTAAATGTTGTCCAACAGATGTATAAACATAAGCAAAGTATGTGAAGATTCCTCCCAGAATCCTATTGCTCCTTCATTTGCATGAGTACCCTGGAGACCCCTTTAGATAGGGTCTCCCCAGGTCATGTGAACGGACCCCCGACGAGGTCCGAGCAACGTCGGATATTTCCGTTTAGAGCATGCTCCGATAGAAACTTGGCTTCACTATGGGCAGCCTGGAGTCAAGGGGGGGTGGGATAAGCGACGCAGGCTACTCGGCGCCGCCAGCCTCCTCCCCTCCAGGAAAAAGAGACTACAGACAAGCCTAAAAAGAAGGGAAGCCTTTCCTGTCCCCAGCGCTGAAAGTTGTCGAGGGGGGGAGAAGAAGAAGCCTGAAGACCAAAGGTCAGAAAAGAGATAGATGAATTATGTATTAGCATAGTGTTAGGATTTTATAAGTATAAAATGTAACACGGAGATCTCGAATGATTTGCCTTGTGACTCCGTTGATAATATGTAATGTTTATTTCCTATCCAATCAACTATTGCAGCCTAGCCGGCCTAGACTGCGCGCATGATTTCGCTTTTAAGTAATCTTTGATTCAAATACTTTGTATTATGTGATTTTACCATGTGTTTTTATGGATTTTATAATGCTACATGAAATGCTGAGTATGCACAATGTATCCCAACAGACCTCCCTGTAAGCATGAACGCCAAGGAAGGATCTGATGGCCCATTGGCATTTTTAAAATTGTGTTTTGAGTAGTTTTAAGATAGTGGCTCCAACCTTTTTGCAGGTAGCCGGTATTCCCTAGTAGACACTTCACGCTTCAGGGGCTCACCACCCGCTTACTGAAGCCCCCGTTTTTCTTTTTCTATCTTTTATGTATACGAGACTTTGCCACTAGAACGGTGACGTCAGTCTCGAGGGGGGGAACTGTGAGAAAATGACCTCTCTGTCACACACATACGGTTGCCAGGGCGCCTGGAGAAGTGAGCTTGCATCCGCCTGGCCAGTGAATGCGAGTAAAGCTATCCAGGGGACTACATAAGACTCCCGTGTACCTATTACCAAGTATACAAGTGCTTGAGACGGGCACAGAGTGTCTGCAGCTGCACACAAACATTTCCCCGCTACCGCGTGGAATCCGCCATGGCGAGGAGGAGGCTACGCCGCAACGGAGCTGTCCAGGCGAACGGTGTTGAAGCGCTAAGCATGGAAACCACTGTGTTTCGCTTACACCACATGTAGCCATCTTCCTGCCTGGTTGGGTTTCATTCCTTCCAAGTGGGAACCTCACGTACACACCTTGAGTCATTCCTAGCCCGCAAGCAACCTATCTAGTCTATGAATGGATTAATGGTTCCACTATTAATCCTGATTGCCAAGTAATATCCTGAACAACAGGCTTCGCCCAGGAGATGATGAGAAAGAGGAAGGATCTCTCCTGAGACATCCAAGCCCTTTTGTCTACACCGGAATACCTAGGTCCATATCTGATTCTCTATTGTCACATTCCCAGTTAATCCCATCTCATCCCAATCACCCAACTATCTACATACTGATATCATTGGAGCCGCCCCAGGCCCTGTCGCAACTTGGAAGTTTCCAGGATGCCCAGGATGAAGGTGATGTTCATTGGTTGAAGCATACACCCAATCAGGTGTCGCCATGGACTCGCCATTGGTCCAGCCGATGTCCAGCCTTCTTGGTCATCAGCGGACCCTCCCATTAACACTCCCCGTTACCTCCCATCCCCTCAGGACTAAGGTAACCCTATATAACCTGTGGACTAGCTACCCACAGGTGTGCTCTCTATGCAGCAATCCCCTTAACCCGCTGTATAGATCCATCCCCGATTCCTGATCAGTTTCGGGTCCATCCCCCATTCCCTCATTCGTCGCCATCGGAGCCTTCCCTGGAGTCTGCGAGAGGTAGTATTGCCCTGTATGTCCATCCTTTATGTTCCCCTATCGATCTCTCTATTTTTCCTAGACCTGTGTGAATGTGTGATTGCTTTTATACCTTGTGTGAAAGAACTATTGTTTCAAATAAACCACAATTGATTTTATTAAATTAGAGTCCTTTATTGAGCATTGACTATCTGAATGGTCGAGCCTGGTATACACAGATAACAAAGATTCCTTTTTGGGGCCAGCTGTCTCTCAATCTAATTCCCCAATCTCATTTTGAGAGCAGTTTCCCTAACATCAGGCTGTATAAAAGAAATAAAGGAGATTGCAGATTTCCATTAGCCTTTTACATGGTATGTGTATCAGCCATTATACTTTGGATTGGGGCCACATGACTTTCTCAGAGGGGTTTATCACATCACTCCCCACTTGGATTCACTAACTGAAACTGGATCCCCTGAACTATTAGTAGCTTTAAAGAGGGAAAAAGTGATGCCCTCTTAAATCCTGTCCTTTCAAAAGAGATAATAATATCAAAGGAAGTCTTATTTGACATATCAATAACTGAATGGGACTTAAATCCCCTCTTCCATTTCTATGTTGTTCTGATCCAAATGATGGCTGCACATTTGTCGTCTCTGCCAGACTATTGTAATCTCTGTCACCTTTCTTTTTCTTCCACTAACCCCCCCCCCCAAACCCCCCCCAACTTACTACTAAAGCTTTGGGGCAACGTTTCTCCATGGAGGTAGGCAAAACGGCAAGTCTGGCTCATTGAACTGAAGTAATTGATTGGATATGGAGAGGAAGACCAACATGAAAGACACAAGAATAGGAAATTACACACCAGCACTACATGGCTGCTTTATATAGCTCTGCATGCTCACACAGGAGCATGTAGCTTGCTAAAGGCATGAGCATTGCTTGGTTTTGAGTGACCACAGAAATAACTGCAACAGGAAATGCTGAACAGGGAAAATATGCCTTTTTTAATCCAGTCGCATTTGACAGCATAGTTACCATCGAGCCTAATCTGATTAACAGGTATTACCTGCAGATATTGCTGGTCAGGTGTCCTTTGAGTGTGCCCAAACTCTCAAAAATCCTCAGAGAAACCTTCCTATACACACAGTCTAAGGGAAGTGATTATATAAAGCTATCACTAACCATATACCTTGCCACTTGTAAACTGCAGACTTAAGATATTAGCTTTAAGGACCATCCTCCTTAAAGACCTACAAACTAGCTCCCTGTCCTTGTTTCTGTGAAGTTAATGGATTTGTGTCAGTGGAGTAAAGAGAGGAAGACAATTGATCTGGCTTTCCAATCTAGTTTTGCTGAAGGACTGAGCAAGAAAAATGGATTATTTTTCTACTTCTTCAGAATTACAAATGTCTCTCAAGTGTTTGGTATGATGTCAGCATGGATGAACTAATTTATTGGAAAGAAAGGTTGTACTTCCAGGGCTATTGTTGGCTGTTTCCCATACAGCAGTTTTAGCAATTGCTTGTTTTGATAGATTCTGTATTGTACATTATTGTATGGTTTTCTTGCTGAATATTAATCCTTCCTAATATATTTTAAAAGGCATTGTTTTTATGTTTTGAGATGTAAGGAATCTCTTTCATTAATGAGCCCAAGAAAAGCTCCCGGGAACTTCTGAAGATACCTGCTTCCTATGCCCTGATATTTAATTTCTTGATGAGGTCAAAGTCCTTTCTCATGGAAAAGTAGTATGAAACATTCAAGAATGAAATTTGGGTTGAATAATCTTCACTTCAATGACAGTGAGATGCCCCCAATACTACCATATTTGTTATTTTTGTGATTTTGGCTACAGTAAAGTACTAATACCTCAGGGACCCAGGTTAGAATGATCTCCACTCAGCCTTGGAAGCTGTGTGGCATTAGGCCAGTCTCTCTCAATCTAACATATCACACAGCATTGCTGTTATTAGGATAAACTAGAGGAAGGAAGAATGATGATAGTAGTATTGGGCTTTCATTGGGGAGAAATTTAGGGTATAGGGTATGCACTTTGTGTATTTTGTGAATGTTTCCCTAAAGCCTGTACATAATCATATAATTAAGGTTATCAGGCTAGTTTCTGTTTAGGGAATGAAAGAGAAGGATAGCAGTCTCCCACAAGACCTCCTCAAAAATGCAACTGGTAGGTTTTTGGGGGTTTTTTTGCCATCGAGTCCAGGTAGGACCAGGAAGTGAGGGCCCTAGTCTCCTTGTGTTCCCAATAAGGTAAGTAGACTCTGAAAATGGCTGCCCCACTGCTGCCAGGGAGCAAGAGGGTCAAGAGGGAACAGGGCACAATGCTAAGGAAAATGAGAATGTGCACTCAGAAGGGACCTCTTCTTCAGTTGATGAATGTGTATCCTTTTGCAACAAGGAACCATCCCTGGGCAGGGAGGGAGAGGGGCTCCTGGCAGTTGGTGATTTGATCCTTAGGGAAGTAGACAGCTGGGTGGCAAAACCACATACTGACTGTATGGTGCAAAGATAGTGGACATCACGTGTGTTTTACGTAGACTGATAGACAGTGCTGGGAAGGAGCCAGTGGTCATGGTACATGTTGGCACCAACGATGTGGGGAAATGCAGTCATGAGGTCCTGGAGGAAAAAATCAGACTCAAGACCAGGACCTCCAAGGTAGCCTTCGCAGAAGTGCTACCTGTTCCATTTGCAGGGCAGGAGAGACAGGCACAAATTAGAAGTCTCAATGCATGGATGAGACGATGTTGTAGGAAGGAAGGGTTCAAATTTGTTAGGCACTAGGATGCTTTTTATAGCAAGTGAGAGCTGCACAAAAGAGACTGTCTCCACTTGTCCCAAGAAGGAACCAGAGTGCTGGCGCTTAAAATCAAAAAGGTGGCAGAGCAGTTTTTAAACTGAATCTTGGGGAAAAGCCAACAGGAGATGAAATGTCTCTGGTTTGGAATGACTCATCTCAAAGAAATAAAGGGTTAGCTGTTATTTTTCTACAGGCCAATGGATTACAGTTGTCCACTGAGATGGTGACAAACAGTATGGACTGCCTGGCAAAGTCTCGAGGCAGCAGGAGGAAGGTTCTGGGACTAATTTGCCAGGGAAATTATAGATGTTTATATACAAATGCTAGAAGTGTCCAAGGAAAAATTGGGCAGTTGGAATGCTTAGTATTATTGGGAAATATAGACATTGTGTGTATTTCAGAAACCTGGTGGAATGAGGAGAATCAGTGGGACATGGTGATTCCTGGATATAAATTATATCAGTAGGATAAGGAGCGAAGAGTTGGAGGTGGGGTAGCTCTGTATGTCAGAGAGGCTATACAGTCCATTAAGATTGAGAATGTAAGAGAATTAAATTCACTTCTAGAAATGCTTTAGGTCGAAATAGTGGGCCCAAAAGAAAGCTTAACTCTGGGAGTTCGGTATTGCCCACCAGATCAAAAGATACAGGATGATTATGAAATGGTGAAAAAAATAATGATAGTGGCTAGATGTAAAAACTGTGTCATAATAAGTGATTTTAATTACTGCACATTGATTGGGTCAATATGTGTTCTGGTCGGGAGAAAGAAATTGAGTTTCTAGACACTCTCAATGAGTGGAGCGAATGGTCACAGAACCTACCAGGGGAGAGGTGATCCTGGACTTGATCCTAAGTAATGCCCAAGGTCTGGTGAGAGATGTAAAAGTAATTGCACTGCTTGGGAGCAGTGACCATAATGTTGTGGATTTCACCATTTGTATAAATAGGGAGTTACACAAAAAGACTAACACAACCACTTTAACTTTAAAAGGGGTAAATTCTCTGACATGAGGAGGCATGTGAAGAGGAAACTGAAAGGAAAGGTAAATACAGTCAAAACCCTTGGGGAAACTATTTAAAACTACAATCCTAGAAGGTCAGATAAAATATATACCACAATTCAGAAAAGGCACAAATAGGTATAGAAAAAGGCCTGCATGGTTAACAAACAAAATAATGGAGGCTGTAAAAGGTAAGAAGGATTCCTTTAAGTGGTGGAAAGCTAGTCCAAGTGAGGTTAATAAAAAGGAACACAGGCTGTGGCAAATAAAATGCAAGTCTGTGATCAGGCAGGCAAAAAGGGACTATGAGGAGCATATTGCAAAAAACATAAAGACCAACAATAAACATTTCTTCAAATACATTAGAAGCAGGAAACCAGCCAGGGAGGCAGTGGGGCCCTTGGATGTCCAAGGGGTAAAAGGATTCCTGAAGGAGGATAGGGAAATGGCTGAGAAGCTGAATGCATGTTTTGCCTCCGTCTTCACTGTGGAAGATGAGAAGTATTTGCCCACTCCAGAACCACTGATTTCAGGAAGGGTGTTGAAAGACCTGAGTCAGATTGAGGTGACAAGAGAGGAGGTCCTACAACTGATGGACAATTTAAAAACTGATAAGCCAGCAGGCCCATATGGCATATATCCAAGAGTTCTGAAAGAACTCAAAGGTGAACTTGTGGATCTCCAGACAAAAATATGTTATCTTTCATTGAAATCCACCTCTGTTCCTGAGGACTGGAAGGTGGCTAATGTCACCCTCATCTTTAAAAAGGGTTCCAGAGGTGATCTGGGAAATTACAGGCCAGTCAGTCTGACTTCAACACCAGGAAAGTTGGTGGAGACCATTATCAAAGAGAGAATTAGTAGGCACATTGATGAACAAAAGTTATTGAGGAAGACTCAGCATGGGTTCTGTAAGGGAAGATCTTGTCTCACTAACCTGTTAGAGTTCTTTGAGGGGGTGAACAAACATGTGGACAAAGGGGACCCAATAGATGTTGTTTACCTTGACTTCCAGAAAGCTTTTGATAAATTTCCTCATCAAGGTAAGTAAGCTCAAGAGTCATGAGGTAAAAGGACAAGTCCTCTTGTGGATCAAAAACTGGCTAATTAATAGGAAACAGAGAGTGAGTATAAATGGGCAATTTTTGGAGTGGAGGGAGGTAAGTAGTGGGGTACTGCAGGGCTCAGTACTGGGTCTTTTTAACTTGTTCATTAATAATTTGGAGTTGGGAGTAAGCAGTGAAGTGGCTAAGTTTGTGGATGACAATAAATTTTTAAGGTTGTTAAGAACCAGAGAGGATTGTGAGGCACTCCAAAGGGATCTGTATTCTTAATGCTTGGTGTGAGGTGGGGGGAAGCAGTGGGAGAGTTTCTAGCATACTGGCCCCACTGATGGCCCCCCTGATGGCATCTGGGTTTATGGCCACTGTGTGACACAGTTTTGGACTGGATGGGCTATTGGTCTGATTCAACATAGCTTCTCTTATGTTCTTATGTGCTATATTCTTATGTACTACAATTACATACATATTACACACACAAACCACATTACACCACCCACACATTCTCTTTTTTAAAAAATGTGTCCTTTTAATTCCACACTGGCACAATATTACATGCAATGCATTAGCTGGCAGCCACTTCTTACAAGAACCATAAGTCAGTTAGATGGCTCATCAATTTCAAACATCAGGCCAAAGCAAAATTGTCTTCCATACAGCATTTGTGATAATGTATAATACTGCTATAAATAAAACATGAAGAATCAACCAATAACTTGCAGTCAATATCAAGAAGACCTTTTTTTTTTACAGTGTTCAGTAAATCTCTGAGCAGGCAGACATTTCCCAACAATTAAGAAAGAGTAGAGGTCTACTTTACATTTATAGATAAACAAAAATGTTACATACTCATCTATTCTTAAAGCTTACAGCTAGGGGAAGGATGGTGAGGAAGGCTGAAAATATAATTCTAAAAATATTAAAGATGCAATATTTACTTGCTTTTGGAGTTTGTTCCCATTGCAGGCTCCAAGCACTGGAGTTAAACCCTATTGAGTACCTAACAATTACATACTATAAATTTATTTTTTCTGTAAAATTATAAGAATGGTCAAATTTATGAAGACTTTATTCAGACATGGGCTCAGAAAACTGAGCTCCCTTGCAAATGGGGAAATTCCAAGTCTGGGGAGCCTTAAATGGTTTCTGGATCCTTTCCATCCATCTCACCAGTCCTAAATCCCTGGTAAATCTCCAGCCCACTGAGCCAACCACAAAGCACTTACATGGCTGCAGTTTGGGAAAGGCTGATGACACTAGTGGAAAGTGGGTGGACAGGAGAACAGAATGTCCTTTTCCCCCTTCCCCATTGCCTTTAATCCAGTTTATGTGAATGTAGTGTTTCTATTTCATTTGTCTTTAATTTGTGTGATCAACTTTTATTGTGTTCTTCTTTATATGTATACTTTTTGTATACTTTTATTGTCTTTCATAAATCTGTAATCCACCTTGAGTTTCTACATAAAAAGTGAATAAGGAGTGAAGTAAAGAGCTACCTCACAAGCCCAGGTCTTGGTGCCACTCCTTCTGAGGGCAAGCAGGTAACAACCAGACAGGGCTTTTTCTCACCCATGGAACTTCCTTGCCCTTCAACAACACCCAATGCCTACTCTAGTACCTTTGAGGAATCTGGCACAAACATTTCTGTTTATCCAAGTTTTTAATTAAAGGGCTGATTTTTTAAAACCCAATTTTATAGTGCTTTTAGCTAGAAATTGTTTCACTCATTTTTAAGCTGCTCAGTCTTTTTATGCTTTGCCTGGACTTTCAGCAATGAGTTTTAATTAATAACATTTTATATCTTGTGGTTTTTATCATGTGTTATTTTGTAGGTTCCCTTGAGAAGCAGCATGCATGCATAATTAAACAAATCTCTCTTTTTTGGCAGTTTTCCAGGTGCAACCAATCCAAGTTGTTCCAAGGGTGCCTGATGTCCTAACATCAGGTAGTCTGAAAACTGCATTTTTGAAGTTTCCTGTGCCTTGGACAGTGCTGGAAGGACAAGGGACACAAAGAGATAGACAAGGGAAACAAAAAGAGATAGATGCAGAGAAACTCTTCCACTTTTGCAATCAGCAAAGCCACAGCAAAAAATGGAGAGAGCAGACTAGGAAGGTAAAAGGGACAACTCAAGCCATAGAAAACCCCTAGGATCACAATGCTAACCTTGGACTGAATAGGAGCAATACTAGAAACCAAAATTCCTATCCTGAACCTAAGAATTACAGACATTGGTGACATTACTTAAAACACATAGTTTTATGCAACTTCTGTTTTAGTAAATCCTTTCAAAGGCATATAAATTAAAATGTGTTGGCTTAAGGTAAAATCTTAAGCATGTTTATGCAGCCTCACTGGATTCCATTTAATTTATTAAGTATTCTTAGGATTGCTGCTTGGCTAACACTGATTGCTAAACCCTAATAGGCTTCCCAATCCCCCCGCTTTTCCGGGAGGCTCCTGGGTTCCCAGCTTCATCCCCCGGTCTCCAGAAATCAGGAAGCGGGGGGGTGGGGGGGTGGAGGGGGGGGGAGAACATACCTGAAGCGTTCATGTTGGTGTAGAGCTCCTGAGTCCTGAGCAGTTTGTAAAATTTCTGCCCCTTTAAGGCTGGGCAGGAAGGAGGAAACAGGAAGGGCTTCGGAGAACGGCCCCGCCCTTTCTTTGCTTTCGTTTTCAGAGCGGGCAGAGGGAAGAAGACCAAGTGCGGTAAGTGTTTGTGTGTGTGAGAGAGGGAGGGGGCAGGGAGGGGGGAATTCCCTGGTATGGAGGCCCTCCCCCTTCCTTTAGAAAGCGTGGGGGGGGAGGGAAATGTCTACTAGGCACTCTATTATTCCCTATGGAGAACAATTCCCATAGGGAATAATAGGGAATTGATCCGTGGGTATTGAGGGCTCTGGGGGGGCTATTTTTTGAGGTAGAGGCACCAAATTTTTAGTATAGCATCTAGTGCCTCTCCCCAAAATACCCCCCAAGTTTCAAAACGATTGGACCAGAGGGTCCAATTCTATGAGCCCCAAAAGATGGTGCCCCTATCCTTAATTATTTCCTATGGAAGAAAGGCATTTAAAAAGGTGAGCTGTCCCTTTAAATGTGATGGCCAGAACTCCCTTGGAGTTCAATTATGCTTGTCACATCCTTGTTCCTGGCTCCACCCCCAAGGTCTCCTGGCTCCACCCCCAAAGTCTCCTGGCTCCGCCCCCAAAGTCCCCAGATTTTTCTTTAATTGGACTTGGCAACCCTAAACCCTAATCCATTAGATACCCCTCAAAACAAATTAACCTTGAATAGGAGAAGTTTTGTAATTTACTGAAGATGTTCCTTTTTGAAAATAATAGAAGATAATGTACATCAAATGATAAAACAGGAAACAGAAGGCTTCTCTTGAATGGCAGCCCATGGCATACTTTGAAAACAAACCACAAAAATTTAGGTTTCATTTTCCCTCACAAGGCAGTATAATTAACTCATGTAAAGCCTCTAGGACTGAAGTCTATTGAGTATTGCCATCTGCCACAGGCAAAATTATTTCAGCAAAAATAATAAAAACTTTTACACTCAGTATTTCATTAATTTGTACCTTACTGGCATCAGTAAATATTCCCCAGGATATATCCTTGCTGTAATTTATGAAAAATAAGAAATAGGATGCATTTATTTTTGGGGGATAGTTTTTAATATTAGATCAGAATAACTCTCTGGAAAAAAATTCAATACAGTTCTCAAAAAAATTTTGTTTCCCTTGAAATTTGTTATATGTTTCATTTAAGCAGTGATGCCTAAATTTGCTTCAGAGTTTGCTTTAAGGAAAATATGGGTGTGCAGAAACATTTTGAGAAATGTTGCTAGCTGTACTGAAGCTCTTTCAGCTTTCCTCAGATTTCTCAGACTTCTTTAGAAGTTTCACCAAGGAAGAATTACCCAGTTTCATTCTGATTTAAGGAAAATGTTGGTGGCAACTCTAATTTTTGTATTTATGAACTGGAATGTGTATATTTAATTATGATCCTGCATGGCTCATTGGAGCCTGTAGGACTGAGCTTGGAGACTCGGGAACAATGGACAGTAGGTTCCAAATCCTTGCTGTCCTGCTGCAAGTTTTAGATCAAATCATCAAACAGTTGGTCCTGGAACATTTAGAAAGAATGGATGTGATTACTAAGAGCCAGCATGGGTTTCTCAAGAACAAGTCATGTCAGACTAACCTGATCTCTTTTTTTGAGAAAGTGACTACTTTGCTGGATCAGGGGAATGCTATAGACATTGTTTATCTTGATTTCAGTAAGACTTTTGATAAGGTTCCACATACTATCCTTGTTGACAAGTTGGTAAAATGTGGTTTGGATCCTGTTACTGTTAGGTGGATCTGCAGCTGGTTGACAGATTGCAGCCAAAGAGTGCTTGTGAATGGTTCCTCATCCTCTTGGAGAGGAGTGACAAGTGGAGTGCCTCAAGGATCTGTCCTGGGACCTGTTTTGTTCAACATATTTATCAATGATTTGGATGAAGGAATAGAGGGAATGCTTATTAAATTTGCAGATGATACTAAATTGGAAGGGGTTGCAAATACAGTAGAAGACAGAAACAGGATCCGGGATACCCACACACCAGTTACTGTATGCTGTTGGCTCAGAGCCAGAAATGGTTGTTTCCTAAGAGAAAGCAACCAGCCAAAGGTCATCCAGTGAGCTTCACAGGCAGGGTTTTGAATCAGGTCTCCTCAGCCCACCTCCTTTGGCATGCTAACAAATACTCTACACTGAATCCTAAACAAAGCTCCTTTGCATCTCTGGAATCTAGACAGGGTCAAATGAAGTAGTCAATTGCTGTCAGATTGTTTTTTTCCATTTTTTTCCAAGTGCTTTTATGTCCACCAGCCAAGTGTGGACATTTTTTTTCCTTTACTGATCTTCCTACTTTGTAGCTTGCTTTCAGCACTGTTCATTTCAAGATATTTTAAATATTGTTGCTATTATTATTAAATAAATGAGTGTGGCAAGAACATTTTGGCACCTTGTTTATTTTCTCCTTGGAATTATGCTCAACCACCCTTGATGTACAGCAGCTTCAGTTCTGTTGAATGCAGGCTAGTATCAGGGAAACACCCTCCCTATGTCCCTCTGGCCACCAAGCCAATTAGCAGCTGTCTTAGGTAAACTCCAAACAGGTTCCAACTTGACAGGTTCCAAAACATACTTGGAAGACTGTTTAACACTAAATAGCCTTTTATGTTGTGCTATATTATATATTTGTATTTTGTAAGCAAAGTGTAACAATGAAATTTTCAAAACATGAGAAAGCAAGCATAAATGTAGTCAGTTTTCAGTTTGGAAAAAAAAAAAAACCTGTTCAGGCTTTTTAGGGGGTAACTGTGGAAAACATGGTTGAGGATCACTATCTTTAAATCAATATACTAATTAAGCACAAGCGGGTGTATGAATGCATTGATGTTCTCCACTGAGTGAGACTCAAGGTCAGTAAATGGCAGGAATCAGCATAGATTTAGAGTCTAGATGCCATTTTAGATGCATTCTCTTTTTTTGACAACATTAAAAAGAGACCATCAGCATGGAAATTGGTAAAATATCCTGTGCAAATTTCTGTTGATGAGGACCTTTCCATACAAGAAAATTTCATACACTCAGTAGTGTTAGTAGTACCTCATGAAAGAGTTTAGGGCAGTGTAAGTGGTGAGATTCCATTTGGATCTCAAAACAATCCTCGAAAGTTTTTATTTGAGGGCAGGCAGAGATATAGTAGCAATAGGTTCCCATTGAGCTTTGTGTTTGAACTCAGATCTGCCTTAAATCCAGAAGACATTTCTCCCTTTCTTGGTCTCCAGCTGGTGTTTCAATTGGACCCCAACCCTTGCTGATTCCCATTTTTATGGACAAGGGAGATTGTGATGCTATAAGACGGAGGGGGGGTGGTGGTTGTTCCATTCAAGATAACTTGTGATTATACACTATTTGAGAGCTGTATGGAGGGCATGGTGGAAAGAGATATCTCTGAACCCTATCAGAGCAAAATATTTTAACAGTTTGCTATTAGTTCCTAAGGTAAAGCCTTCACTCACTGTCTAATTTCCCAGTCAGTGTATTTGAAAGGACTTATTCCCTGATACATCAACAAATCAGTGGTTTGTTGAATTTCAGAAAGCATACCTCTTAACTAACTCTCAGCGCTCCATTGCTTCATGCTCACCATGCATTTTTGTATATTAATTAATTAGCCAGCTCTTGTGAAGCAGGTAATTAAGTGGTGTTATCTGCATATCACAAAGTAAGATAGTGAGACACAGAGATTAGTTTTCGCCTACAAATCATCACTGATAATGAATTAAGAAGTTTGGGGTCAATGTACTTCATTGTCTGTATTAGAGAAAAGGAAATATTAGGATCAGCCCTTAGAGTCAGTTTATCTACCAGAGCTTCTTTTGCTAATCCATCAGGTGGTGTAGCCTAATATGCAAAGGAGTTCCTGCTATGAAAAAAGCCCTGACTCTCTGAGTAGCTTCCCTGACTTTTCTTGACCTTTCTGACCTCCAGAGATGGAAAGATTGGACTTTGTTGTGCACATCAGATATGTATGTCAGATGCTTGTCATAAACTTGACTGGCAGTTACATTAGTTCCTATGGCTGGGGGAAATTACTTATCTGGTTTATTCTTGCTCCTGGTTGTTCTGGCCAACCACCCTGTGTTATGGGACTTGAAAGAATAACCAGAATATATCCTTTATAAAATTAGAGTGCCTTCTAATTAGGTATTTGATTAACTTGATTAGTTTTGCATGCTGTACTCTTATATGTTTTAAAGGGTTTTACATTTTGGTTTTAAGTTATATAAATAAGAAGAGTTTAGAAACAACTATATCTCTTTTTCTTGATGCAATTGGGAAGCCAGTTCCTCCCCAATGAACACAGTGGGGATGGGAGTCCATGTAAAGGTTCTTGGACCCCTAGTTTCCTCAACGGCACTCTCAGAATCACTACGGGACATTTCACACAGCGTCCCATAGCGATTTCAACCCGGAAGGAGCTGCTCTTTGTTAATAACAACTCAGGCATGCCTCACTACCGGGACAGCTGTGGGAATGTGTGAAAAGGTAACAGCATTCCAGTAGCAGCCAGTTACTGAATCAGGTCTATCTGAAATGCCAGCGTAGTCAATGAAGTTTAGATTTTTAATTGCATTTCTGCTTTCAACAATGATGTAATGTTGGTGTTCAGACATAATGCAAACCATGGTTCAATGAAACTGACCTAAATTAGTGTAATGGTTTGAACACAGATCACTCCACTAACTAGTTAGCGATGGTCCAGCAGGATCTAAAATGGTGGTTTGATATTAGCTTATTGTCTTAAATTTGTCTTCATTATGTTCCATGATATTTATGAATGTAGACAATCTCCAGTTAGTTCCCTGGTCCTGCCATTATTCAACTGAACCAATGACTTTATTGTGACAGCGGTTTGGATCAGATGCATCTAGAAATGCACACTGAAAATTCACAGGTTGACTCCAGAATTCGAAATTGGTTCTTTAAACTGAAACTGCTGGATATGTTTGGTTTATTGATAACTACAAAACAGGCATCAATAGCAATATATTGATATTAATACTATTATACAGGATCTAGGGATTAAGTAGAATTTTTTTTCTTTACCTGGGCCTCTGATCATTCTTTATGTAAATGACCTGGAATGATTGGTTGGTTCTTCTAGGTTATAAATTAGTGTTTGTTGTTGTTCAGTCGCACATTCGAGTCCAACTCTTTGCGACCCCATGGACTAAGTCATGCCAGGCCCTCCTGTCTTTCACCATCCTCCGAAGTCTGCTCAAATTCGTGTTAGTTACATCAGTAATGCTGTCCAGCCATCTCATCTTTTGTCTTCTGTCTTTCCCAGCATCACAATCTTCTCCAGTGAGTGCTCCCTTCTCATTTAGTGGCCAAAGTATTTGAGCTTCAGCTTCAGCATCTGACCTTCCAGGGAACAGTCAGGGTTGATTTCCATTAGGACTGACTGATTTGATCTTCTTGCAGTCTATGAACTTTTTCACACAGCCTAAGTATTCCGATATGGCAGCTGGTCAGTCACCATCTGTAGTGATCTTGGATCCCAGAAATGTGAAGTCTGTCACTACTTCCATGTCTTCCCCTTCTATTTGCCAAGGAGTGATGGGGCTGGATGTCATGATCTTAGTTTTTTTGATGTTGAGTTTCAAACTTACTTTTGTGCTCTCCTCTTTCACCCTCAACAAGAGGTTCTTTAGGTCCTCTTCACTTTCTGTGTATCTGAGGTTATTGATGTTTTTCCCAGCAATCTTAATTGTAGCTTGTGCTTCATCCAGGCCAGCATTCTGCATGATGTACTCTGCATATAAATTAAATAAGCAGGGTGACAATATACATCCTTGTCAAACTCCTTTTCCTATTCCAAACCAATCACTTGTTCCATATCCTGTTCTGTCAGTTGCTTTTTGACCCTTATACAGGTTTCTCAGGAGACATGTGAGGTGGTCTGGTACACCCATCTCTTTAAGGACTTGCCAGTTTGTTGTGATCCACACAATCAAAGGCTTTAGCGTAGTCAATGAAGCAGAAATAGACATTTTTCTGGTACTCCCATGCTTTCTCCATATCCACCGAATGTTGGCAATCTGATCTCTAGTTTCTCTACCTCTCTGAAACCCAGCTTGAACTTCTGGTAGTTTCCAATCTACATACTGCTGAAACCTAGTTTGTAGGATCTTTAATAGGACCTTGCTGACATGTGAAATGAATGCAATGGTGTGATAGTTTGAACATTTCTTGGCATTACCCTTCTTTGGAATTGGAATATATTAACTGACCTTTTCCAATCCTGTGGCCCTGTTGCATTTATCAAATTTGCTGACATAATTTGTGCATCACTTTAACAGCATCATCTTTTAGGATTTTGAATAGCTCAACTGGGATACAGTCACCTTCGCTCGCTTTCTGTTAGTAATGCTTTCTAAGGCCCATTTGACTTCGCACTCCAAGATGTCTGGCTCAAGATCAGCAATTTCGCTGTCGTGGTTGTTAAAGACATTGAGATATTTCTTAGGTCCCTATCATTTTTGTCCTTTATCATGGCCATTTTTGCATGGAATGTTCTGATTTCTCCAATTTTCTTGAAGAAATCTCTTTTCCTTCCCATTCTATTATTTTTCTCTATTGCTTTGCATTGTTCAGATCTCCAGCTAAACTATTGTTCACTTTGTGATTGTAATCTTTACTACCTCAGATTCATTTTAACTTTTTCCTACAAGTCCTGAGAAAAGAGAATTTTGACCTTTTAATAACCTATAGTTCTGGTGGCTGATCACTGGTAGATGCTCCAGATTTTAACTTAAAAGCAGCAGTGAAGCAGGGAAGGAAATGAGGCTACAATTTGACTTACTGTGAGAGGAGGAAGAACTTTAGAGAACTGCCAGTGAGATATTTTGTCTTTTGCTCACACTAGACTGCTACCTCTGTAGTCAGGCTGCCTCCAAGGTTGGAGCAAGATCTCAAATAAGATTCAAGCTATTATCAGTGATTTTGGTTTACTGCCCACTCTCAAGCCACACTTTGCTGGTTTGGATATAATGTTGATACATCCGAACCATGATAATACAGAGAACTATGTAGAGAACTAATGCTAGCTCTACATATCCAGCAGAGGCAAATGATGAAAGATTATTTCCTTAGCATTTCTGCTTTTCCACCCTAAGCAGTCTGAGACAGATACCAGGCTATATCTGAGTGCAGGAGTGTTCAGGTCCTTTCCCAACTTAACTACCCTTCCCACATTACTTTTTTACCCAGAGATGGAGAAAGAGTGACATATTTATTTTCAGCCTTTAGGGGCTGAAAATAAATATGTTAGCATGCCAGCTTTATACCTGAAAGCAGACGTTAATTTTATATGCTGAGAAATGCCAGCATCCAATGAACTTGATGTGGGCAGGGGATAACCCCATTTAAAAAACTAAAATGGTGGTCCTGATCTGAATGGAATGCATGCCAAAGTCTCTATGGGGAGACCTTGAGTGGCAATGCAAGTGCATACAGTTCTGGTAAATTGAAACCGATAAGCATGAGGAAATGTGAGGGCCAGAAAAATCACAGCTGTCAGTGTATATAAGAAAAGTACTGGGTACAGGACTTCCGGGGTTGAAGCTTGGTGAGCTGTCCTGTTTCCCTGTGTGGAGCAGACCAGGATCTTTGTTTTTGGACAGAAAAGGCTTTTTAAAGCCTACTGTCTACTTTTTCCAGTAAAGGAAATTGTCTACGGCATGCATGTTTATTTCGAGGGGGATTCACTTTGGCTGACGAAAGATCCCAGGAGGGTTTTTTTTTTCGGCTTTGAAGATTCCCCCGATGAGGAATTGCATTCTATCGCCTACAAAGAATCCTTGGAGTCATTAAATTGACATAAACTCACTAAGGCTTCAACTTCCTATGGACTATAACAACATCTGAGATAAAGTGGACGGGATAATGAGAGAATAGACGTCATTAAATAAGGTAACAATCCTTATCTGCTACTCCAGGTTCAATTTAAGCTTGTTAAAAGGGAAGATCTGGGACCCAGAACTATTTTTCAAAGTGGAAAATCAAGGAGAAGTGGAAGGGGGTAGAAGTGGGTTTTTTGGACTCAAAAGAAAGCAGAAAAGTGCAGAAAAATACTTGCTGTTATGAATTCCTGTGGCTTCGGAAAAAAAACCCAGTCATAACAAAGCTGCAATCTCTCTCCTCAAAACAGGAAGTGACGTTTTCTGTAATCATTATGAGACTTCAATGCTAGAGAGTCAGGAAGTAAGTGTGGAGTGAAGAGGAGCATCCAAGTATCCGGATACTTGCAAGAGTCAGTAACCATAGAGAAACATTGGAGGCTAATTACAGAAAGGCCAAAATATTTTCACTAAATAACTTGAAAGTGGACTATAAAAGGATTCAAAATTTATATAAACAACGGCGGTTTTAGGCTTGTTGAAAAGGGCATGCTCTGTTCTGTTAAATGCAAGTATCAGATTGGGGAGTGAATTAAAAACCCATTATTTGTAATGGACAATCAGTAATGTCTGAGTAAAAGTTGGAATCAAGAATTACAAGGTTAAGAGCTGCCTTAGTGAGAGAGGGTAAAATGTCTAAACAAGTTTATGATCAATTGTACGCTATGGAAGGAAGAATATTGAAGGCAATGAGTGATTTAATAACTGGATGTGAGAAGAAATTAACTAAGGAAATAAACTCCAGTGCTGAAGAGGTAAAGAAAGAATTTAAGAAGGAAATTGATGACCTAAGGAAAGAGTCTCAAGCAATAGCTAAAAAGACTGCTGACACAGAAGTGAAAATTAGAGATCAAGATGCCACCATTAAGAAAATGCAAGAAAAAGCAATACTAAAAGACTGTAAGTTGATGGAGAATATGATTCGGCTAAGGGGAGTGCCTGAGAATGAACAAGAGGATGTGAAGACTCATATTGTCACAATTACAGCTGAATTTTTGGAAGAAGATCCAGAGGAGATGGAGCGTTTATGTGATGATGCATACAGAGTCAATTCAGAGCTGGCCAGAAAGCGTAAACTACCCAGGGATGTTGTGAAACAATTTTGGATAATGATTCAACAGGAGATCTCGAAAATCTTGGGTTATAACATTAGGAGAGCACCAGATGTCTTTCTGGTGGGATTACAAATGGAAAGCTTTCCGAAGCAAGACAGAACATTATTGTGGTATTTGCTTTCAGCTGCGAGAACACTGTATGCGCAAATGTGGAAGCAAGATAGAATACCTGAAAAATGGGACTGGGCTTTAAAGGTTCTTAACTGGAGTGAAATGGACAAACTTACTAGAATCTTAAATGACATAATTTGGAGAAGTTTAAAGAAGACGGGAGTAAATCCCAAAGTTACGTGGAAATATAATGGAGGGTGAAGAGTCATTTAGTCTTTTATGACAACATTAACTGAACTTTAAATGATAAAGCGGAATTGTGATTATTTAGTTAGTAAGATATAGTTACATGGTAATTATACATATATGAGTTAAGATAATAAGATAGCGGGAATTCCGGAGTTGATTTTATAACTATGAGTTTTGTGCGTAATGAATACCAAGCGAATTATAGAGAAAAGGTTATTGAAAAATTACTTTTTGTATAAAAATTTTATAATGGTGAAAAGATATTTAGTAGTGTATGATAACATTAATTGAACTTTTAATGATAAAGAGGAATTGTGATAAAAGCATTAGTAGAACATGGTTATTTGGTAAACATATATATATGAGAGTTATGATAAGACTAAGATAGGGGGAACTCTGGAACTGAATCAATAACTATGAGCGTTGTGTTTAATAAGTGCTAAGTGATTATTAGAGAATAGGTTAGTGAATGTTATTTTTTTTCTTTTTAAAGATTTTACAAGTGTGAATTTACCTTTAATATGCTTTTAATTTGTTTTAAGTACCGGCGGAGGTCATGAATAAGAGTGGTGGGGGGGAGGAAAATATGTAATGTATTGGAGAAATATATTTGAATTTGTAGAGATGATTTTATCTCAATATATTGCAAATAAAAAGTTTGGTCACTTAAAAAAAGAAAAGTACTGGGTACAGCCATCCGGACTGCCATGTACTCCGTCATGCCTTGGATGGGACAAGGTTTACCTGTGGGATGCAACAAATCCCCCCTGAGCCCGTAAAATAGAAAAGAGGAGAGCCATGCAGTTCTAAGCCCCTTGGAGAAAGGGTAGGATAAAAATGAGATAGATTTCTTTTTATTAGTCACATGCATGTGGAGACTTATTCTAGACAAATGCACCATTTGAGTTCTCCTCCAGGAGGAATGGTCTCTCCAGCAGAACAAAAGGGTATGATATAAGCAGGATTTCTAACATCCCCTCAGATTGTATTTATGTTATTTATAGTCCACCTTTCTCACATGAACACAAGGCAGATAACACAGTACAATCAACAAAGTGGAATATTCATCAACTAATGCATTAGGATATTAGAAGATTGAAACTACCAGAAACAGGAGAACAGCATAAGTATTAACATGACACATTAAATGGTACAGAAATTATATAATAAGATCCTACTTACAATATGCCTTATACAGCAGTAAATACCACAAGTTTGAATCAAGTAAGTTTGTGAAACCATTTTGTACTGTGGAGCCTTATTACCTGATGTCATGATCCTGGGCCTAGTGAGGCCTGCAGGGCCCAGGGAAGCCTGCTTTGGAGTTACTGGGAAAAGCCTACATCTCCCAGGATCCCCTCTGTCCCTCTGGATTGGGTAGCAAGAGCTTTGCAGGGAAACAGGCTCAGAGAGGGGTGGGGCCTGGGAAGAGAATATAAAGGCCAAGCCCAGGATGCGAGAGTTCTTCCCCTGGAAGGCTGAGCTTGAGGTAGGCTGTGCCTGAAGAGCTTGAGCAGGGGAAAGCTTCCTCACCCGAAGGAAGGGATGAGTGCTGGTTAGTAGTTTAGGGACTGTAAGTTCAGACGCGTTGGGACTTTTGTTTATTTTCCCTTCACCCTTTTACTGTTTCATGCACCTTGTTAATTTATATTGCACTGAAATAAACCTTTTTGTTGTTGTTCACTCTGCCTGGTCCTCACACCTATTATTTGGCCTAAGCTACAGGAGGCCTGAAGAGCTTGGGAGGGGACTCTGGGTCATCTCAAGGGGAACCTTTAACCCAGAGTGGTGGCAGCACTTGGTAAGACCCCCTTGAGTCGTGACATGGTGGCTTCAGCGGTGGGGTGGACTAGTTTTGGACCCTGGTGAGGCAGAGTGCCATTTGGTCTTGATAAGGGGTTTTTTTTTAGGCTTCCCAACCCCTCCCCACCCTGGCGGGGGACTCCCAAATTTGCAGCCTCTTCCCCCGCTCTCCAAAAATCCGGAAGCGGTGGGGGGGAGAAACGGCACAAATTTTGGTGCCATTCGCTCTGGGCCACTGAGAGAAAAGAATATGCAAACTGATCCGTTTGTAAAATGTGTGCCTTTAAGGCTGCGCAGGAAACAGGAAACAGGAAGGGCTTCATTGGAAAGGGTCAGTAATAGTTTCCTTGGAGAACGGCCCCTCCCTTTTTTTTGCTTTTGTTTTCACAGCAAGTAAAGTTCTGCAGGAAGAAGATTTAGTAAGTATTTGTGTGTGTGAGAGAGGGAGGGGGCAGGGGATTCCCTGGTTTGGAGGCCCTCCCCCCTTTTAGAAAGCGTGGGGGAGGGAAATGTCTACTGGGCACTCTATTATTCCCTATGGAGAACGATTCCCATAGGGAATAATGTAATGTAATGTAAAATTTTATTTGTATCCCGCCCTCCCCCGCCGAAGCAGGCTCAGGGCGGCTAACAACTTTTAAGGTGAACAACACAATAATAAAACAATAAATTCATATTAAATTCACATTAAAACCAATAAGTGATTAAAACATTCCTAGATCTGATACTGGCGGTAAACATTTAGTCATTGGTAAACGCCTGTTTAAAGAGGATGGTCTTGCAGGCCCTGCGGAACTGGTCTAAGTTCCACAGGGCTCGCACCTCCTCTGGGAGCTGGTTCCAGAGTTGTGGGGCCGCAGCAGAAAAGGCCCGAGTGCGGGTGCTTTGAAGTTTGACTTCTTTTGGCCCAGGGATATTCAGTCTGTTTTTTTCCCACTGACCTCAGTGCTCTCTGGGGCTCATATGGGGAGAGACGGTCCCTCAGGTAGGTCGGTCCTTGGCCATGTAGGGCTTTAAAGGTTATGACCAGCACTTTGTACTGGATCCGGTATACGATCGGCAGCCAGTGCAGACCGCGCAGCCCTGGCCGTATATGCTCCCATCTTGGGAGACCAAGTAACAGCCTGGCCGCCGCATTCTGCACTAGCTGCAGCTCCCGGGTCCGGTACAGAGGCAGCCCCATGTAGAGAGCGTTACAGTAGTCCAGTCTTGAGGTGACCGTCGCATGGATCACCATTGCTAGGTCCCGACACTCTAGGAAAGGGGCCAACTGCCTCGCCCGCCTCAGGTGGAAGAATGCTGACTTGGCAGTGGCTGTTATCTGGGCCTCCATTGATAATGAAGGCTCCAGTAAAACACCCAGGCTCTTTACCCGCTGCGCCGTCTTCAGCGGCGCCCCATCAAAGGCCGGGAGGGATATTTCCTTCCCCAGAGTGCCACGACCCACATGGAGAACCTCTGTCTTCGCTGGATTTAACTTCAGCCCACTCAGTCTAAGCCACGTTGCAACAGCCCGCAAAGCCTGATCCAGGTTCCCCGGGGCGGAGGCGGGCCGGCCGTCCATTAGTAGATAGTGTCACGAGCTGGGGCCAGGCCAGGCGAAGTCCAGGGGCAGTCCAAGGTCTGTAACCGGTGAGCAAGAGTGTCCAAGGTGCCAAAGCCAAATCGTTGTCCAGGTATCGTAGGTCAGAGGTTCAGAAGCTGTAGTCAGGGGGTCCAGAAGTCAAGCCAAGGTCAGGAGGTCCAAAGTCAAAAGCCAAAGTGGATGCTAGGACGTCAGGTAGATGACTAGTTGCTTCCACAAAGCCTCCTCCCAAAGCCTACAGCTATATAGCCCTCTGCTGGCTGTTGCCCATTTGGGCTAATTGCTGGCTCAGAGAGGCAGCCAGGATCCTGTTGCAACTCAAGCATCCTTGCTCTTAGAAGGGCCAGAATCCTCTCAAAACTCAGGGCTCAGGGAGCGTCTTGCTCGTGAGCGTGCCGCCCTCCTCCGATCCCTGAGGTCCTGACGGAGGCGGTCACGCACACGCGCCACCCGAGAGGGCGAGGCAGGGGGGCTGGGATCTTCTCCAGCAGGAGGCAGGGGCACTGGTGCAGGTGGCAGGGGCACAGTTTCTGCTGCAGGCTCAACTTCCTCTACAGGGTCCCCAGCACCCATGACAGATAGAGCTGGGTGTCATCTGCATATTGATGGCAACCCAGCCCAAATCTCCGGGCAATCTGGGCGAGGGGGCGCATATAGATGTTGAATAACATTGGGGAGAGAACTGCTCCCTGGGGCACCCCACAATCAAGTGTGCGCCTCTGGGATCGCTCACCCCCAATCGCCACCCTCTGTCCCCGACCCATGAGGAAGGAGGAAAGCCATTGTAAGGCCAGCCCCTCAACCCCTATGTCGGCGAGGTGGTGGATCAGCAACCGATGGTCGACTGTATCAAATGCAGCCGACAGATCTAGTAACATCAGTATTGCCGCACCGCCTCGGTCCAGTTGCCGCTGGAGGTCATCCACCAAGGCGACCAGGACCATCTCCGTCCCGTGGCCCGGTCGGAAGCCAGACTGGCACGGGTCTAGGACAGAAGCATCACCTAGAAATCTCTGTAGCTGCAATGCCACTGCCCTCTCGATAATTTTACCTAAAAATGGTAAATTGGACACCGGTCGGTAGTTTGCCAATTCGGCCGGGTCTGCTGTAGATTTTTTCAAGAGGGGGCGGACCAAGGCCTCTTTCAGAGATGTTGGAAAATGCCCCTCTAGGAGGGATCTATTTATGATGTCCCGTAAAGGACATCTAAGCTCCCTCTGGCAAGATTTAATAATAGGGAATTGATCCGTGGGGCTCTGGGGGGGGGCTATTTTTTGAGGTAGAGGCACCAAATTTTTAGTATATCATCTAGTGCCTCTCCCCAAAATACCCCCCCAAGTTTCAAAACAATTGGACCAGAGGGTCCAATTCTATGAGCCCCAAAAGATGGTGCCGCTATCCTTAATTATTTCCTATGGAAGAAAGGCATTTAAAAAGGTGTGCTGTCCCTTTAAATGTGACGGCCAGAACTCCCTTGGAGTTTAATTATGCTTGTCACACGCTTGTTCCTGGCTCCACCCCCAATGTTTCCTGGCTCCGTCCCCAAAGTCCCCAGATTTTTCTTTAATTGGACTTGGCAACCCTAGTTTTTTTTTTTTTTTGTTTCTGGCTTAAGGAAGCCACATTTTCTGAAGGTGCTGGCAGGACCAAGTAAGGTCTGGTAAAGGTGATGAAAGAGTATTTTGTTTATTTTCTAGCTCTCAGGTCAAGTGGATAGTGAGGCTAGCTAGCTAGTGTATGCTCCTCTGGTCTGGGAAAGAGAAGCCAGAGGACACACCTGTCCCTAGAACAAAGATCCAAACGGGGGCTGTTGGTCTGATGACTGAGGAGAAAACCCCAGAAAGAGAGATGGCAAGTGAAGAGACCTTGCATCTCCAACTGCAGATTAAGCAGGCAGACCTTGAGAAAGCCAGGCTCGAGGTAGACTTGAAGGAGAAAGAGACTGCAGCCAAGATAGAATTAGAGAAAGAGAGGATGGAGCTGGAAAGAGAGAAAATGAGGCTGGCTCATGAGCTTGAACTGGCAAAAATTGAAAAGGGACTGCTTCCTCCAGGTGCTGCTGTGCAAGGGGATAGACAAAAATACCCTTTATAAAAGGAAGGGGAGGACATTGAGGCATTCCTGCAGAACTGTGAGCAAGTTTGCATGGACTACAAGCTTCCCCCAGAAGTGTATATGGAGAAGTTGAGACTCCAGCTAAGTGGAATTCTGGCTTCAGTGTTGGGCAGATGGAAGGTGAAGAGAGGTCAGACTACAAGCTGTTCAGAGAGTGCGTGAGAGGGTGGGGTTCTCCAACGAAGGAGCCTGCAAGAGGTTCAAGGAAGTGAAACCTGAACCCAAGGAATCCTACCCACAATTAATGTATAGGCTGGGGAAGGCCTATGACCTGTGGCTTGAAGTAGCTGATGCTAAGACTTTAGAAGATGTAAAGGTTTTAATGTGCATTGACTGGTTCTTGACTCTTATTCCTGAGCACATTAGACGCACACTGATTGACAAGAGTCCTTCCACCATCAAAGAAGCGGGGCAGTGGGTGGACCGCCTGGCTGAGGCATATGGAGGGTGGAGACCCAGCGCCAGTCATGATTGGTGCCTAAAGGAAAGCCCAAAGCTCCCTCCTGACCCTGGTGCCAAGGAGCAGTCTGAAGTGAAGGAAGAACTGTCCCAGCAACAGCCTCCTAGTTCTACAGGTGCTGGTGTGGAACAGCCAACAGGAGTTCGGAAGGTACTTTGCTCTTATTTCTGCAATGAGTTGGGGCATATTCAGAGTCAGTGCCCAAAGTCTACCACTACTGTTGCATTCCACATGATGCCAACAGGCCCTGGACCCACTTCTTCTGAACCAGACCCTGAGCGTATTCCTCAGCGTCACTACAGGAAAGTGACGGGGGATGGGCATAGTGTTGTAGTCTGGCAAGACACCGCTTCCCTTTTGACTTCTGCCCATTGTTCTCTTGTGAACCCAAAGTATTTCCTCCCAAGTGAAGGAAGGTACTGTCCATCAATGAAGCAGAAGGAGTTACTCTTCCAGTGGCCAGGATACCCATCCAGTATGAGGGTTGGACTGGAACATGGAAGGTTGCTGTGTATGAAAACACACCTGTGTCTATGTTTATAGGGGAGGATTTGGTGAAACATGTACTTAGAATACAGAAGAAAGCAACTGAATCCAAACACTCTCCCAAAGTGGACTGGGAAGAGGAGAGAAAAGCTGCAGATTGCAAATATTTGCAGAGACAGGGTTCTAAGGAACCAGAACAGATGAGAAAACTGTTTGTAGGTGGCCTGAGCTTTCAGACTACCGATGACAGCTTGAAGGAACACTTTGAAACCTGGGGTACACTCACTGTCTTTGTAGTAGTGAGAGATCCAGAGACAAAATGTTCCCGTGGGTTTGGGTTTGTGACTTATTCTTGCTGGGAGGAAGCCAATGCTGCACTGGCAGCTGCACCACATAAGGTTGGGTGGTGAGACTCAAGTGAGCAGTTCCAAGGAAAGGTTCTGTGAGGCCTGGTGCCCACTTGACAGGAAGGAATAGATACAAACCACTACTGCAGAGAAATCATGGATGCAGTTCAAGCCACTTCATGGGTTCTGGAAACTGGAGGGAGGTGGCTACAGGCAGCCAAACTCACCAACCCTAAGCTCCTGAGATAGAGACTGTGCTTGTATTGTGTATAATTGGTTTCTATTGTTTATTTGTATATATTAATGGTTGATTTTCCAAGGCAACCCCATTTGGGGTAGACCTCATCGATGGGGATCTAGACTGCCAGATCCCATGATTTGGTCTAGTGGGGAGGGCGGGGGGTTGTCATGATCCTGAGCCTAGTGAGGCCTGCAGGGCCCAGGGAAGCCTGCTTTGGAGTTACTGGGAAAAGCCTACATCTCCCAGGATCTTCTCTGTCCCTCTGGATTGGGTAGCAAGAGCTTTGCAGGGAAACAGGCTCAGAGATGGGTGGGGCCTGGGAAGAGAATATAAAGGCCAAGCCCAGGAAGCGAGTGTTCTTCCCCTGGAAGGCTGAGCTGGAGGTAGGCTGTGCCTGAAGAGCTTGAGCAGGGGAAAGCTTCCTCACCCGAAGGAAGGGGTGAGTGCTGGTTAGTAGTTTAGGGACTGTAAGTTCAGACGCGTTGGGACTTTTGTTTATTTTCCCTTCACCCTTTTACAGTTTCATGCACCTTGTTAATTTATATTGCACTGAAATAAACCTTTTTGTTGTTGTTCACTCTGCCTGGTCCTCACACCTATTATTTGGCCTAAGCTACAGGAGGCCTGAAGAGCTTGGGAGGGGACTCTGGGTCATCTCAAGGGGAACCTTTAACCCAGAGTGGTGGCAGCACTTGGTAAGACCCCCCCCCCCCCGAGTCATGACACCTGCACAATAAAGCACCCTTGAAAAGTTCAGTTTTGCATAGTCTGCGGAAGGCCAGGACAGTGGGAGCTTTCCTGACCTCTTTGGGGAGTCCATACCACAAGATAGGAGCCACAATGGAGAAAGTACGTTATGGTAATCTCACCCTTTTTCCTCCCTCAGATAGAGGACTTTTCCTCCATTTTTCTTCCTTTATGGCTGAGAAGACCCTCTTTCTGTTTTCTTCTTATCTGATGGTTTGTGGCTGTCCCACCTCTCATGTCATTATATTTTGATACTTGCTTAGCCCAGGGACTTGAGGAAAGAGACAAGATCAGCTTCTTAACTTATACTTCTGAAAATGGCACACCATATTTTATTCAACAGAGGGGAAATGGTCATATGAAACTGGGGTAAAATGTCTGAGGTAAATCAATAATAACTCTGAAGTAACTTACAAACTCCAGTTAATGTGTCCAGCAAATAAGAGTTTTAAGCTTTTCACATAGTCTTTGAATCTTTGAGATGATAGACTTTGGTTTCAGTGTCTTCTAAACACTTCAGGATAAGTTCTTGAGTTTAAGTGACTTCTCAGGTTTCAGAAGGCAGAGATACACTACCAAGTACCCAAAATTCTTCTCTCTAAACAAACTAGGGATCACTTCATTGTTTAGAACGATCTCCCTTTTCAACTGGGCAGGGAACTGCTACTCTAAACCAGAAGCTCTGACACTTTTCTGGCCCAAATGGGGATCTTTAGCTATCCTTCCACTCTTCCTTGCCACCTTTCCTTAGTCAGTATTAAATTGAAAATTCTCTAGCAGTCAGTTCCCAACTCTTTCTTCTCAACTGACGCTAGCCAATGAAATCTGTTTGAGCAGCCTGTCTCTTAAAGGCTCTCTGGTTCTATGAGGCATTAACCCTTCACAGTTGGTCACATGTTTATGTAGTAATCATGAGCTTTTAAAACACAGTTTGTCACACATATATATGGGCAGTTACTGATTTTGCCCATTTGCAGGTTAGTACCTGCAGAAACCCCCGCTGACATTAGAGCTGTCATGGTGGACCATAGAGAGATAGGTGGTCCCATCAGGGCTGCCAGGCTCCCGGGCAGTTATAAATACCACGGAAGAAGGGGTTTCAGCATGAATGCAAGCAAAAAAATACTGCTACAGACAGCACTGCTGAAAAACAACAACACATATGCTTAAATCCTTATATAATTTAAACCAGTGTATACAATGTCATCATACCTTCCCTCCAAAGAAATTGCAATTACAAATCATTACAAATCGTTACGCATCAATTGCTTCCACAGTTTCCAGTAGAGGGATTAATAGTCTTCAACAATTCCTTCCTTCATAAATAAACAAACTTTATAATACAGTCCATGAAAAGTTCTGAAATTCTTTCAAGTAGGAAGGACCAGGAAATCCTTACAGCCTTCATAAGACATCCCTCTAGATTTCAAGACTTTTCAATATTGGTCTTCAGTTATCAGGCTGTCAAACTGGAACCCAATTTCAATGACTTCTAACACAGACTCAAGGTTCATAGCTTACAGTAGAATCAATAGGTTCTTCTGCTTTGGGGGTCCCCAACCTGCTGACCTGCAGTGGGCCAGTGAGGGGATCCCCTCCTGATATCACTCACATGATGACATCTCTTGTAAGCGCCATAGAGTTTTCCTCCCAAATTGCTACAGTGTCTGGGGGGGGGGGAAGTCCTCCACCAAGGGACGCCGGGGACTTGGCAACCCTAGGTCCCATAAATAAGGTGGTCACCCATAAATAAGAGGGGCCAAGACTATGAAGAATTAGCTATGTGATAGCTAATACATTAAACTGAGCTTAGTAATATATGTCCGATCAATGGAGTGTTTGCAGAATACTTAAGCATGTGCAATATATATTCCTATTACATAATTACATGGATGCAAGAAACTATCTTTGATGTATGTTTTGTGAAAGTTGGTGTAACATTTTTGCTTTTTTGTGAGATCTCATAACAACTGTAAAGACATCTTGCTGCAGTGTTCTGAGGGGACATGTGTTATGCTGCCTCCTTGCCTTCCTTAACATTCCCTACTACTTTTCACTGACAAAAGCTCTTGCCTTAGAATTCTTAATTGGCCCCAAATAACAGGATAGCATAGTTATATTTGGTAGAATGACAGAACAGTCAACACATGGGGGTGGCTCTGAGGTAAAAATTTTACTCTAAAAAAAATAGTTGTTTCTCTTAAATATTATGCTTTGTTTTTCAGTCACACAGTGAAGTCTGACTCTTTGCGACCCCATGGTCAAAGTCATGCCAGGCCCTCCTGTCTTCCACCATCCTCCAACATTGTCCAGTCATCTCATCTTGTGCTGTCCCCTTCTTCGTTTGCCTTCTGTATTTCCCAGCATCAGGATCTTCTCCAGTGAGTGCTCTCTTCTCATTTGGTGGCCAAAGTATTTGAGCTTCAGCTTAAATATAGAGGGGTTTTAAAGAAAAAAAAAACCCAGCATAATGATTTCCATATGGTTAGTAAGCTTTATGGTTTCATATAGGTATGTAAGTAAATCTAGCCACAAAGCCCTGACTTGGGTAGCCCAGGCTAGCCAGATCTCATCAGATCTTGGAAGCTAAGCAGGATCAGCTCTGGCTAGTACTTGGATGGGAGACCTCCAAGGAATACCAGGGTCAGTCACTACACAGACCCAGGTAGTGGCAAACCACTTCTGAATGTCTCTTGCCTTGGAAACCCTACAGGGTTGCCATAAGTCAGCTATGACTTGACAGCAAAAAAAAAAAAAAAAAGCCACAAAGGTTTATTTTCTTACTTGCCACTTAGGTTAATAACTTCCATAAAGCTTAATTTCCTAACTTGATACTTAGGCTAATAACTTCCACAAAGAACGCAGATGTGTCTCAACGCACTTCACTCTTCACCCACTCTTCATCCACTCAGCACTTTTTCCTCTGACCTCTCTCACACAATGCCTCTCAGAACAAACGAGACAACTCTGCCTCCTAGAGTACAGCTGCCATCCAATCATAACACACTTCCGTCCAGCCCCTCTCTTTCTTACTCCACTAAATCATCTCAACAAGCATATAAAACTCCACATTAAATAAATAAATAAAACAAAGTATTTACAGAGTGAAAACATCACAGTAGGTTTATAGTACTGTGAAGGTAGCTTTAGAGCTGGTGATCCTGGAGGACTTTTGAGGAGCATTCACAGTAAGCATTTGTTCTTTTACATGTATATGTGGATTTGAAAATTTTGAAGTCATTGCAGCATTGAAAGATACGTTGTTAAGAGAACAGCAGCAACAGCTTGGCAGAAACCAAAAGTTTTCTATTAGGAGATGCTTAAAAATAAACACCAGAGCAGTGAACCAAATAGGACGACTTGGGAGCTGACTATGACAGAAGTGACTGTATGGCATGAGCTGCTTGGATGTCTGAGGCAAACAGAATTCAATTACTGTTTGGATATAATCAATTATTGCCAAAGAGCTTGCCAAGTCTATTTTTTTGCTGGCACAAATGCAGCCGTTCCTTCTCAGAAAGGTCATCAACTGTTTCTAGCAGGATGAGAAAGAGAGGAAGTAAAAACAAACAATATCAAGAAATGCAACTGAAAAATGTTTTAAAAGTTAATTCCAGTCCAAAGAAGCCCATAATTTTGTAATGTAAAAGCCACAATGTGTGGCAAGGAAAGCAGCAGCTCAGAGACTCCCAGATGGTCCCAGAAAATTGATCTGTTGTGCTTCACAAATACTTAACAGCACCAGTACATCCCTCCCAAATACACGCAACTTGCAGCTGCTCCAATGGAGGTATTATGATATTTGCTGTAAAAACATCACTGGCATCGCTATGCCTATTGCTACAATTCACACAAATTCCATTCTGTTGTTTTTTTGAGGGGGATCCTATTAAACTAAGAAAGTGAAGCCAACTGCCTGTGGGAGGAAAATAATATATGCAGTGATTCCTTTGATTCTGAATGAAAAAGTGGGAAGGGGTTGAAAGCTTATATGCTCATGCAAATGGCTGCTATTGTTTACATGGCAACCCTATGGCAGGCCCAGAATCTAAAGTATGGGACCACCAGGATATGTTGAAGTGCTAATCTTAAAGACCTATGGGGCTCATATGGGGAGAGGCAGTCCTGAAGGTATGCTGGCCCCTGGCCATATAGGGTTTTAAAGGTAAATACCACTACCTTGAAAAGGATCCAGTACTCAATAGGCAGCCAGCACTGTTCACACAGCACAGGATGGATCTGTGCCCACATGGTTGGCTACATAGCTGCTACACACTCCTGCTCACATTAAACTATCGTCAGACTTTTCATGCTGGATGGCTTCCCTAGACTGCCAGAACCTGCTTTTAGGTTCATGGGACATCCAAGAAGAGAATAAATTGCTTGTGATAAAGATTCATGTTTATTAAAGTTTAACAAGATGTTATAAGTAGAGTGGTTACATAGCAAAATCAAGCGAAGGAAGGCTTGCTACTTCCCTTACTGAAGACTCGGGGCTCCCTTACAGTCCCTTGAGATGTTACTCTGCAGGGCAATTTGCTGGTCTGCTACCTGCAAGCTCTCTGCCAACCAGTGAGATCCAAAGACCTTTAGGCTTGCTTAACTTTTAAAAAGTTGCTACAGCTTAATTGAATGCAAGCACCAGATGTAAGCATCTGTGAGATGGTTTCTGACAGGCACACAGCCTTCAGCATTATCTGTAATTAGCTGGGAACTGGCAGTGGAGGCCTGAAGCCTAGGATAGAATGGAACAGGGCAAAGAGAGGGAATTCATGGAGTTCTATAAAGATTCCCATCTCCTCGCTACAGTTATTTATTTATTCCCAAACCCTGACACTAATCTGATTTCAGGATTATCTCTAGTTGTCCCCCAAGTACCAAGGTCATCTTTGTTTCTTTGTAATATCTTTTCTACTCACAGGATAAGAAGTAGACCATTCACTTGTTACTGATATGTATCCTGGGAAGGAGGGGGTCAAGTTCTTCTACTGAGAAAGTAAGAATATAATAGTTGCTCTGCTGAATTAGCCATCTAGCCCGGCATCCTGTTTTACACGGTGTCCAAGTTTCCCTGAGGAACCAACAAGCAGGACACAGGGGCAATGCCATCCCCTGATATTGCTTCACAGTACTGATGAATGTTTTTCTGTCAGTCTTGTCATATAGGCTTATATCTATGGGTCTTGAGATTTGAAGCATTCTTTGCCCCTCCCTTCCTCTTTTGTGGACTCTTATCTGGGAGAACTGGGTTTGATTCCCTGCTCTTCCACATGCACCTGCTGATGTGACATTGAGTCAGGCACAAGTTGTCAGAGCTGTTCTCTCAAAAGACGTTCTAGGAGAGCTCTCTCAGCTCCATCCATCTACCTCAATGGCTGTCTGTTGTGGGGAAGGGAAGCGAAAGAAGATTGTAAGATGCCCTGAGACTCCTTCAGGTAGTGAAGGGTGGGGTATAAATCCAATCTCCTCCTCCTTCGTTTCTTCTCCTTCTCCTTTGCCTTCTTCTCCTTCTCCTCAACACTGTAAAATATTTATTTTCGTTATTGGATGAATATCCACCTTTCCAATAAGGCAGCTTAAAGTTTTTCACATGTTTAGTCTAAAGCTGAGCCTAGGGTTGCCAAGTCCAATTCAAGAAATATCTGGGGACTTTGAGGGCAGAGCCAGGAGACATTGGGGGTAGAGCCAGGAGTAAGGTTGTAGCAAGCATAATTGAACTTCGAAGGGAGTTCTGGCCATCACATTTAAAGGAACCTTTTAAATGCCTTCCCTTCATTGGAAATAATGAAGGATAGGGGCACCTTCTCTTGAGGCTCATAGAATTGGGCCCCCTGGTCCAATCTTTTTGAAACTTGGAGGGCATTTTGGGAAGAGGTTCTGGATGCTATGCTAAAAGATTCGTACCTCTACCTCAAACAACAGGCCCCCCCACAGAGCCCCAGATATCCACAGATCAATTCTCCATTATACCCTATGGAAATCGATCTCCTTAGGGAATAATAGAGTCCAAGTGCCCAGCAGACATTCTCCCCCCCCCACCCCGCTTTCTGATAACCCTGAAGTGGGGGGAGGGCTTCCAAACCGGGTGATCCCCTGCCCCCATCTGGGGATTAAGCAATACCCTAAGAGAATCACGGCAAAAATGGGATAGAAATTACAAAGCACACAGCTTACCGCGAACACCAGCTTCCGTCGCCAATTAAACTAAATCAACAACATCAGAAAGCAAAAACATATATTCAGTCATAGACAACTATACAGTTAGTCCTTAGTAAAAAGGGAACGTATACACCAAGAGTTCGTTCTATTTTTGTAGCAAATTGCTCAGTTCATTCCTTGAAATCCTGGTGCAGTAATAAAGATGATCAATGTCTATTGATGGATGCAGCCAATATTCCAAATTTGAGAAGACAAGGTCGTACTGGAATCCTTGTTTCGCCTGAGCTTCTTCAAGCTACAAATAATCCTAAATACATAATAAGATCATATAAATATAAACCATATGCACATAAGCCAACATATTTAATTTTATACCACCCTAAAAGTAAGACAAACCTTTTAGCCATTTCTTCATACCCTGGGCAAAAACGCCAATTCGTTATTGTATCAGAGGCACTTGGAACATGCTAGAATGAACCATGACTTGTGGCTTATATGCAACAGGTGTAACAAGTTTACAGCGTTCCTTAAAGATACAGTATCACCAGCTATAGTAACGTCCAAACCAAAACTTACAGAACAGCCAAAACCCACCTATATACATCCGACTACAATTATAAAAAACATGCCAGGTCCCAGTCATTATTTAGTCCATGGGGAGTTAAAGTCCTCAATTTAAAAATCATTCGCATTTCCTGTTGATGTAACCATCTGCTGCTATCTACCTTCCCCTGCAGCCATGTAGGGAACTTGAGAAGTACACAAAAACGTAAAGAATCCAGTTCATCTCTGAACTGAGTAAAATGCTCCACCAAAGGAGCACCCATGACAAGATTCTTCAATCTTGATTTGTGTTCCAACACACGTGTGCGAATGGCCCGGGTGGTGGAGCCCAAATAATTTTTTTTACATGGGCAGAAAATTGCATAAATGCATCGCTGGGTAGCACAGGTCGTGGTATCCCTTAAGAATACTTTATAACCAGTTTCAGGGTGAACAAACACCAAAGTTTGTATGGACAGACTGCGCTCTAAGCAGGCACCGTATTTGAAATGCCCTCCTGTTCTTACCATATTTTGTTCAGACTGAGCAATGTCCGCCCTTACTAAAAATTCTCCCAAATTCTTAGTTCTTTTAAACTAAGATACCATTCATATCTCCTGACACCCAGGTAAATCCTCCACAAGAAACCAATTTTTTTGATAATATTATAGATGGAATGGGTAAGTGGAGAAAATTGCATTGTGCAAATTATTTTATTTCCCTGATTCTTCCCCCGTGCCTGACAGGAGTTGTCAAGCAGCGTGGTCCTTTGTGTCTGATTGATCTTAGAAAGTGCTTCCGTTAAAATCCTGTTAGGATAACCCTGAGATCTAAATTGCTTATAAATCTTGTTCCTCTCTTGGTCACAATCTTGTGCCCTAGTTGAATTCCGTTTAGCCCTCACCAGCTGACTATAGGGCAAGCTAGCCCTTAGATGTACTGGATGACAAGATTGGAAATGTAAAGGGGCACTTCTATCCGAGGGCTTTCTATAGACCTACATCGCTAAGGTGCCCTCCTCCGTCTTAAAGACACATGTGTCCAAAAAAGCAATTGTTTGTCTATCAGCAATGTATGTAAATTTAATTGAGGGATGTATGTTGTTCATCCACACCATTAAAGGGGTAACTACCGATTCATGTGTAATTACTGCCATAATGTCATCTATGTATCGTTTGAACCATATTGTTCAACTAACACTAAATGTCATCCTGTGTGAAAAATTCCAGTACATCAAGGAGTACTTTTTTTTAATGCTGGCTGTTAAAAAGTAAAAAGATGTTGAGCAAGATGCCATCATAAATTTGTCTGTAGACCAGGCCTGTAGCTACAAGGGGGCTGTGGGGAACCCACCTCAACTTCCTGGCAGAAGGCCCCAGTGAGGGCCCCCAACCCACAGCCTTCCCTCCATGCTGCTGCCACTGTTTGAGGGCTGCCTCCTCCCTCCCTGTGATTCATATCATATGGGAGTGGTGTGCAGGAGCAGCCACCGCACCTCCCATGCCATTTAAAAGGCCTACCAATCAGCTGATCAGTGGGCCCTTTAAATCATGTGGGAGGCTGGGCACACCAAGTTGATCAGCAGTGGCAGCAGCAGCAGCCATGCTAGTGCCATGGACACACATGACAGCATGCCCTTCCTGCCCAGCACTCAGCCATGGCCACCATGTAAAGTGATCAGACAGTGACTGGTGAGGGGGGGGGGGGGTTCAGCTACACAGTCATCTTCAGGGCCCCTGCCTTCCTCCTCATTCCCACCTTCCATTCTCACTTATCACTGCTGAGTGGCCCACCAGCAGGTGGGGGAATGGGGGGAGGCATGATCCACAGTGCTTGGATGGCAGAGGAGATGGAGATCGGTGGCCCCCTCTCACCTTAGCCAGCCTCAAAATGAGACTTGGTGAAAAATGTATGACCTGCGATGAGTGGAGGAGCAGATGCCCAATTCAGAGGGAGTACTGTTTGCTCCAGGCTTGGAGAGAGAGGGGGAGGAAGGGATTCTATTGCTAGAGGTGGTGCCCTCTGGGATGAATCCCTGGACCTGTTGCATGCCAAGCAGAATAGGCAGGAATGGGAGAGTTGGGCTTTTTAGGTTAGGGGAGCTTTTAAAAAATTCAAGTGCCCTCCAAATTTTAACCACCACCACCACCACCACACCGATCTAAAACATCCTGGCTTTGTCCTTGCTGTATGTCACCATGGTCAAGAGTCCTGTGTAAATATCAAGAACATATTTATCTCCTTTCCGAGGCCTAAGTGTGAAGAAGAAGAATAAAAGAATTGCAGATTTATACCCCGCCCTTCTCTCTGAATCAGAGACTCAGAGCAGCTTACAATCTCCTATATCTTCTCCCCCCCACAACAGACACCCTGTGAGGTGGGTGGGGCTGAGAGGGCTCTCACAGTAGCTGCCCTTTCAAGGACAACCTCTGCCAGAGCTATGGCTGACCCAAGGCCATTCCAGGTGGAGGAGTGGGGAATCAAACCCAGTTCTCCCAGATAAGAGTCCACATACTTAACCACTACACCAAACTGGCTCTCTTTAAAACCAAACTGTGGGAGAGGAGGAGTGCCTGGGGATTCTCTCCCAGGCTGTGAACTCATTAGAGCCAGTATGGTATAGTGCTTACAGTTCCTCCCCACCCCCACCCCAGAATAGTAGCTAGGAAACCCTGGTTTGACTCGTCACTCTATCCTGGAGGCTTGCTGGGTGGCCTAGGGCCAGTCACACAGTAGCAGCCTAACTTACCTCATAGGGTGGGTGTAAGGATAAAATGGAGGAGGGGAGACCATTGTAAACTACTTTGGGTGGCTTTGGGGGGGAAAGTGGGGCATAAATGAAATAAATAAAGAGAGATTGTATAGTATAAATAAATAAATAAGAAGAGATTATATGGTGTATTTATTTTATAGCCTTTCAGGAAAAAATATTTCAATATTTATTTTTTGCAGCACCAGACAGCTAAAATTCAAGGTGAACTTGCTACTTTGAGAAGGCATTTAAAGGGACTGTGGGCTCTTTAAATGCCTTTGGAGTTCACTGTGAGGCTTGCAAAAGGCATTTAAAGGGTCTGTAATCCCTTTAAATGCTTCCCCCCCCCCTCCTACCTTGTGCATTGAATAGTAGGTGCAGCTGCATATAAATCCCTGGATTAGGAGAGCAGGCAGCCAGCCAGCCACCAGGGGCTTTGCCACACACACCAGCAGTCCTCATTAACCTCTGGAGAAGCCAGCACCACTCTTTCTCCACTTCTTATGTGATTTTGGGCAATGGGTAGTTTGCTGGCCTTTTGACTGTGGTGGTGGGGGGGCAAGGAGAGCCCCAGGTGAGCGATGCCTGCTTGGGCTGGCTGGATCTCTAGCCAGTCCAAACAGGCCTCACTAGCTCAGGACTCTCCTTTCTTGTATCAGGTTGCTTTTGGCTTGGGGGATGGTGGCATATGCTAATGAGTTATGCTAATGAGCTCCACCACCTATTTTTCTACAAAATGACCCCTGGAAAGGGGAAAGCTTCCTATTCAGAGTTGTTGTACTCCCCCACTCCACCCTCCGCAAAACACATATATACAATTTTTGTCTCCAGACTGTTCTTAGCCTTGAAAGCGGGAAGAAAAGACAGAGACAAAAAGACTATAGTTTTCCCTTTCCAAAGCTAAATACAGTCACAAACTCACCTTGGGTTTATTCGTTAGTATGCATGCAGGCAAGTTCTTCTACAGTGCCACCACCCCAATGTTAATCCAGCTTCCCTTGTTTACCACTAGCAAAGGTTGCCAGTATGTAAAAAGGGCCAAATTTCCCAATTACTACAGCCCTTCCCCTGTGTACATGAATGCATAAACAAGGGGACAGGTGTGCAGGGACAAATTCGAAATATAGTCTGCTCTCTTATACTATATAGATTATTAAAGTAGAATAAGACAAGGGAAAATGACTATCATACCATCCAGGTATGCAGATCGAAGGAAAGAAACAGGAGCTAAACTTAATAATACAAAAGTTACCTGTTCATCATATCCTTGAATGCTCATGGGGCAAATGCCAATCCTGACTCACTCCTGCTCCATTCAGCAGAATCCAACCTCTAGCATTTGAACTACCATAACTGGATGTTTCCAACCCTTTAACCCTCCCACCCAATTCCAAGTTAGGGAGCCTGTCCCTATGCGGATGGTGAACTCGCATCTCCAATTATTCAAGGGTGCATGTCCCACACATCTCAATACCCAGATCAAGTCTTTGCAACATCCATTAATCTTGGTCTTCCTGGTGGGTAGAGAAAATAGATATGCATCTCCAGTCTTGTTGACCTTTGGTGCATTTTATAGCCCTCTTTCCAGGGAAAGCAAGTTCCTCTTGGAACGCCTGGTGAACTTCAAAGCAATTTATGTATTTGCTAGCATGCCAGTTACAACCTTGGCTGAATCAGGAGGCTTTGGGTTTTGGTTTTTGCATTTATGTGTGCATACATGGATGTGTGTATTCCTGTGCCTGGAAGTCATGGCGACATTTGGTGACTCCTATTGGAGCAGGGAGGACATTCAGAGAAGTAGCTTAATAGCCTGCCTCTACCTAACAACCTTGGTGTACTTTGGAGGTCTCCCATCCAGATACTTGCCAAGGTCAGCCCTGCTTAGCTTCTCAGATCTGATGAGATCAGGCTTGCCTGGGCTATCCAGGTCATTTTCATTAGTGAAACCATGAAGGAAAGGTTACACTTTCTCTCCTAACACCTGAACCAAGGTTTTTGCCACAGAAATTTACTGTAAAAAGGCAGATCCAACTGTGGATCTTGCAGCATTATGTCAGGTTTGGCCTGAGCGAGAGAGGGAAAAAATTATTAGTCTCAGCGTGTATTGTACTGAGACAGCCTTAGGTATCAGCCCAAGCACTCTGGAAGTTAAATGGAGGTTTGCTGAGACATAAAGCAATCACAGTTTTATTATAAATGTAGGTAATCACTTGTAAGTTTCCAAAGCTGCATGAATGTGGATTCAGCAGCACAATTCTCGCACCCGCTCTGAAAATTTACTCCTTGGTGTATAATTTTGTAGCATTCAATAAATAACAACCATGAGCTTTATAGACTGCTATATACTATTTGCTGCCCCTGTTCCATCTCGCTTTTTCAGCTGATGGGAATTAATTTACAACAGAAACACTAGGTAAACAGTATTTCTTTCTTAGCCCATGGTGTGTTTAGAGACCGCAAAAGCTTTTTACCACTTTGTATTGTGTGTGATTGTCTTGTTATCCTATTAGAGCTTTGCATTGTTATTGTTATTTTCTTTGCTCAAACGGAAGAACGGCAAAATTATAAAGCAAGAGTCAAAATCTTTTCTTTGGCCCCAAGGCTATGGACAAATGGATGGCAGCAATTTCAGCATGCGCATAAAGAGTTGATATGGTATATGGTATACATTTGCTAAATATACAATAATGTCTATCAGGATAAAAGGAGGAGACAACTATAGCCAAATGTTCACAGATATAAGAACATAAGATGTGGGTTCTCCTTCGTTGGAAGTGTTTACATGGAGGTTTGACAATTATTTGTCAGGGAAATAAGTCCTGCGTGGTCATCCTGCATAGTAAAGGAGGCTGGACTGGATAGTCTCTATGACCCTTCCAACTTTTCATCCTGTTATTCTGCTTTATGAGCCCTGCTGGATCAGACCAGTTGTCCACATGATCCAACATACTGCTTCACACAGCCCCCAACCAGTTGCCCTAGGGGGCCAACAGACAAGGCAGAGAAATCAAGACCTTCCCTGATGCTGCCTTCAAGAATTGAGTTTAACTATGGAGGTTCTCTTTAGCCACCATAGCTAGGTTCCCTCAACAAACAGAAGGAATCCTTTATCCATCCAATTGCTGTGGGTCAGTATGACCAAACCAGTCCCAGCAAGGTGGAGGAGGTTGACAGTGACCAAGAAACACCTAATGCTGGGCCCCAGCAACGACAAGGGGGTGTCAGAAGGTCACTCTGCCAGAGGACTCAGGTCCCAAGCTCAGAGGAGACCCACTGGGCCACTTTGCCCTCCCCATCCCCAGAGCCCCAGGAATGTCAATGAAAAAGGGCAGCACAAACTGCAGGAGCAGAGGTATAGTGCATATTTAGCAGCCCAGCAGCACCTGGAGTTACCAAGCTAGGGTGATCATTTACCCAGCAGCTCAAAATGATCCATCTGTGAACCTGCTATAAATGAAGAAGCAGAAGATGAGCTGGGTATGGCAGCAACAAATCGCCACCTTAGTGACCACAACCCTGGACTCTGCTCTGCTTCTGTGATCCTTGGCCTTGACTCTGGAATCAACCTCTCTGCACTTGTGAACAACTTTCTAAGACAATGCTAGGAACTGTATCTTGCTTCTTTGGTAACCAACCTGATCTCAGAACTTGGCTTGGACTGAACCCAGACTTTGTCACCAATTATGGCACTGTCTTCCTCCTACTATGCCCATGTTTTAGCCACAAATGGAACATGGAAGTCCTCTTTTTAAATGATTTATTTTGTAACACAGACACTTGTGCAAAGTCAATAAACTAAAAATCTATAACAAGAGAAATATATTGATTCACACAAGGTAGTATACTCTGATGAAATACATATAGCCTTTATTTAAGAAGAAAACTAATCTGAAGATTACATCTAAGGCTCCCACCTTCACTTGCTAGATTCCCTGGTAGAAGCAGGGTTCCCCTGCTGCAAGGCCCTGCCCCCCCAGGCACCAGCCAGCTGGCTGGCAATGGGACTTACCAGTTGAAGGAAAAACGTCTAAGCCACATTGTCAGCATCACACAGGAAATGATGTCATCTTGTCAGCAGCTTCCAGGCAGCACTCTGGTATTTGGGTAAAAACTCTATGGTAGAAGTCAGTTTTACCATAGAGTTGTTGTCAAAATCCCAGATCATCATCTGGAAGTCACTGACATGATGACATCAGCTCTTGTGTGACACTGGTAATATGGCCTCAGTCTTCTTCTTTCTATTGGTAATCCCCCCTCCCCTGCATTCCTTGCCAGTTGACAGGAGGGACCAGGCATCTCTACTTCAGAGTTAACAGGCAAAGATACCAGTGCTTGAGGTTTATATCTCTTTGAGTTGTTTTCTAGTCTGAGTTGCTTTAAAATATAGTTTAGGAATGTTGAATGCTTTTTGCTGCCCAAGCTTTTTTTCTAACAACTTTCTTCTTCTTTGCCATGTTTAATGATTTTGTTTTATTGTTTTTCTTGTAAGGCTCCTTGAGCAGACCTCTGAACGGGGTGGCATTTGCATTTTCTAAATACATGATAAAAACATGATAAAAACAGCCTTTTGCAGGATTTATCTTTTAACAGCTTTAATCCAATGAGGCACTTTCATGACTTTTTTTATATCCCATAACTATTAAGAAGGAAAGCCAGTTGATGAGTCCATTTTTTTCCTTTTAAAATGGTCCTCTATGGCTGGTTCCACACCGCTGGCTCAGGGTGGCAGTGTGCTGACCCAGAAGTGAGCTGACAGAAACTGGAGTGCCCCAGAGTGTCCAGAGCTCTCATGCACCCCATCTGCCACTCCCCAGGTGCTTTCTGGTTGCTTCCTGGCCATCCAGGTGGCACCTTGGAGGCACCCCAGTGATTAAGTACCACTTTGTAAGTGGTACCTCTTTGAACCAGCCCTATTGCAGTAGGACAAGTGAAGGGTAGGAGCTGGATGGCAGGCAGATGTGCATGTTTTGGATGCAGTTTTTTTGTCCGCTCACCTGCCGTCCCTGGGGCAGCTTAAATTGCCCATCTGGCACTAATTGATAAGCTCCTGGTTAGCAATTCCATGGGTAGATATCCCATGCTGAATCCAAATGTTATTGGATCCAAGCACATAAAAGTAGCATCCAGTTCTATATGGATGAAACAGTCCCATGTTTTCATATCTTTAATATCTAAGCCATCTCTAACCATGTTTGTTCCTTTGTTGTAAAAATGAAAGCAAACTAGGCATGCTTCAGCTGCCAAGGGCAACTTTCACTGTCATGGAGCACTTTTTTCCAAGCTATCATAGAGGCACAAATAATTGTGAATTGATGTTAGACTTGGCTTATGCTAGCATTCTCTCTCTCCCCCTCTCCCTTTCTCCTCTCTCTCTCTTTTTCTATCTTTCTATCTATGTGTTTCTTCAGAAGAGCTTAGGATTCTTATGTACTGATTTATATGAACTGCAGTTAACTTGTAAAAACAAACAAAAAAATGAAAATGCAGTACAAAACCTCAAACAGCAAAAGAACTCCAGAGCCAATCAAACCAATAATAGCCAGGAGCAATAATAACATTAAAGCAGCATAAAAGGAGGCTGAAATCAGCTTAAACCAGAGTATAAAGCAGCATAAAACCGTAAATTAAATTAAACAGTCAACTAAAAAGCCAACTCTATTAAAAGCCTAGGAATTGCCTGAATGTCAACAGATCAAGCCCCAAATGAATTTCCAGAGGAAGGACATTCCAAAACCGGGCATCACCACTGAGAAAGTTCTCTCTCACATCTATGGGAGGGTCACAGAGAACGGATCACCCTCCTGGTTGCCAGAGGCAGAGGGCAGAAAGTCAGCTGAGGCCCACAGACTTCGGAATTTGGCCCCCACACCTGCCAGTCAATGTGGCAAAACAGTCTACCCTCCAATGAGTGGGCCCGTCTGAGCTATAACTAACCAAGAGGCCAGCCGCATGCCTTACCCAGTACTCCAAGTGGTAGCTGGAGATCTCCTGCTATTACAACTGATCTATAGGCAATAGAGATCTGCTCACCTGGAGGAAATGGCCACTTCAGAAAGTGAACTGTATGAGATTATACCCTATTGAATCCCTCCCCTCCCAAAACTCCATCCTCTTCAGGCTCCATCCCCCAAATCTCCAGGTATTTTCCAACTCAGAGCTGGCAACCCTATGAAAGAGGAACAAGAGATGAGCACTCTCTGCTCTCTTTCATGTATATTCTTAGGCATTTGTGTACTTTCTAACTTGGATTCAGGACACTCAACCAGAACTGCAACCAATTTGAGGGATTAAGCTCAGTGTCGGGGTGATCCTCTTGCTGCTTCCACAGCCAAACTTGCTTGGAAAACCAACACACCTGCCAAGTAAGGAGAGCAAAACATGTGATTTATGGATATTTACCTGAATTGTCCACTAGCAAGCTCAAAATGCCTCTAATAGGCTACCAGTAACCACAAAACAACCAGATCTTTTCTAAAGCCAAGTTTAGAATTTACTGAGGAAAATATAGGGATACAGGAATTAAATAGATACTGAAGCATAAGAACTGTGAAACTGTTGTGTTCAGAAGGATGTGGGTATTGAGAGGTACATGAGAGGAGAGAAAGAAAGTGAGAGCCAAGCTCTGGCTGAGTGAGAATTCTGCACCAGGGAATGGCCACAAGGAGAAGTGGGGGAGAAAGAGATTTAAAGAAGGGGAATTAGGGTTCCTAGGTCTCCCCATCCACTGGCAAGGGATGAGGGAGTAGGGTTGCCAGATCAAGGTTGGGAAAGTCCTGGAGGTTTGGGGATGGAGCCAGGGAGGACAGGGACCTCAGTGGGGTACAATGCAATAGAATCCATCCTCCATAGCATCCATTTTCTACAGGGGAACTGATCTTTGTTGCCAGTTTGGTGTAGTGGTTAAGTGTGCAGACTCTTATCTGGGAGAACCGGGTTTGATTCCCCACTCCTCCACTTGCACCTGCTGGCATGGCCTTGGGTCAGCCATAGCTTTGACAGAGGTTGTCCTTGAAAGGGCAGCTGCTGTGAGAGCCCTCTCCAGCCCCACCCACCTCACAGGGTGTCTGTTGTGGGGGAGGAAGGTAAAGGAGATTGTGAGCCGCTCTGAGACTCTTCGGAGTGGAGGGCGGGATATAAATCCAATATCTTCTTCTTCTTCTAGATAGGAAGCATAATTCAGGGGATCCCCAGGACTCAACCGGAGGCTGGCATTCCTAAGGGAATTTTAAGAGAAAAGGAACATTTGTTACCACTCTCAGCCCTCTAAGAAAGTCAGGTAGGAATGAACCATCATAGCAAGCTATCACAGTGTGCTTAAGTCCTTGACCAAGTCACTATCTTTCAACTAACCCACCAATGCTAAGTGATAGCCATATAGTCATGCCACTCTGAGAAGACTTTTGTTTGCTGCTGAGAGCTTCAGGAAGGACATAGCTCTATTCCCACCTTTAAGATACAAGTGGTTGCCCAATGGGCAACTGCTTCCACCTTCACCTCACTTGCCTTCCCATATCTTTGCTGCCACCTCAGAGGCTGAGGATGGATTGGGAAAGGGGCTCGTGGTCGCACAGAGTCCTTGTTTATTTATTTATTTGGGATTTATATCCCGCCCTTCCCACAAGTGGCTCAGGGCGGCTTGTTCACACAGGCCCCAAGATGTTGGTAATGCTCATAGCCCCCAGACAGCAAGGTAAAGGTGAGATAATGCTGGCTGCTATCCAGAAATGTTGCATGAAAATAACCACCTTATTCAGTGTATAATGGATTACCAGAATAAAGGGAAGACATCAGAATGTTCTCAGTAACAGCAGTTGTTGCATGCAAACTTGGTCTATCTAGCTACAATAGCAGACTCCAATCAAAATATGCAAACAATATTGCCGCCACCCACACAGAATATGCCAATGGATCCAGGGAGGGTGAATCAGTGATCCTCCCCCACCTCCATGTTCTCATGATATGGGTTCAGATGGGATGGTAGGTGGGGGCCCTCTTGCACCAAACATGCAGAACCAGATGAATGGCCAGATGCCTGGACCTAGCCACATGACTATGCAGGGACCTGGGCCAAACCAGCTGAACATGACATTTCTAAGACAAAAGGAATTATGAGAGAGGAATTTAACTATCTGAGCTGGGTAGAAAACTTTGTCTAGAATAGATGAGCCAAAGATTCAGCGGAGGGAACCTTCCAAAAGTCCCAAGGAAATCATGAGAAGGTAAGGCAGGTAAGGCAGGAGAGAGATGGTCTTGTGTGGTAATAAAATGTCCCAGAGACCGAGAGAAAGAAAAGCAGAATTGGTACCATTTGAGGCAGCAGTGCAGATTATACTGCACAATTTTGGTTGGCAATGCAGTGACAGTTAAAGATACCAGGACAAAATAATATCAAAGAAATTATTGTAATGTCAGGGATTCAGGGTGAGTCCAGGATGCGAATCTGGGTTTTCTGACTCTTGCCGGAGGAGAGGGGTGTAACAAAAGGTGATCGCATCCTATCAGGGTGAACAGAAAGGCTGGCACAGTAGGAGTTTCACCTGTGCCTGAAGCAAGTTGATAGGAAACATTAAGGTAAGGTCAGAAAAAGCAATCAAGCCTACCTGGCTGCTAGATTTGTAATCAGATTTTGTATTCAGGAATATTTGCTTTTGCTGATGGAACTACATTGATAGGTCAAGGTGGGTTCCTGTCTTTGCAAGACTCCATAACAATGGGTAAGCATGCTGTGGTTGCCAAGTCTAACTCAGAAAATAACTGGGAAATTTGGGGATGAAGCCAGGAGACTTTCACATTCCCTAAAATAAATAAATAAAAATACAGCAGTGCAGTTCCCCTAAATACAGTCTTCATTTCCTCATCCCCAGCAGCTGCATATTCCCCCCCTCTCTCTCACACACACATACAAAGCAGCCAAAACAAACAGTTTGCAAGCACACACTTTTGTGATCTTACTGGGGCAATTTTCTCATGGAGTCATTGTATGTAACCATCTGCTGTATATTCAACCAAGTTCTTTAGACTAACACAGGGAAACCAAAGGTTCTAGTTTAATATTTACTCTCTATTTTACTGTGCAAACAACTTCTGAAAGAAATATAAAACAAACAGAGGGACTGGGCTAGTTTCCCTTTTTTACTCACAGCTTCACAGCTCACTGAGTGCAGCCTCCATTGTTCTGCCAGCTCACCCTGCCCTCATTCAGCCTGGCTCCTACAGATCTAAAGGCACACACATCTTCCAGAAAGGAAGCAGTTTCCAAGCTTCTTCTAGCCTTCAAAGGTGGAAAGGCACATGATATTGGCTTCCCCTCACTGGCCAAGTGACTAGGGGCAGGAAGGAACCTGCAAAACAGGGGGATTCTCCGCTGGGACCTGGGGACTGGAAAGCCTAAGGCATTCAGATGTTCCATTAGTTAATCAGTTTCCAATCCAAGGTGTGTAGGGGTTTTGCCAGTTGTTAACATGGTCTCTGAGGCAGCAGTGGGGATTAAACGTGGCCTTATTTTCTCCAATGCACAGCATTGCTAACTCTTAAAATGGCTGCCAAGGCAAATTTAGCCAAGATAGAGTCGGGGCAGACAGCACACATAGAATCATAGAGTTGGAAGGGACCTCTAGGGTCATCTAGTCCAACCCCCTGCACAATGCAGGAAACTCACAAATACCTCCCCCTAAATTCACAGGATCTTCATTGCTGTCAGATGGCCATCTAGTCTCTGTTTAAAAACCTCCAAGGAAGGAGAGCCCACCAGCTCCAGAGGAAGCCTGTTCCACTGACGAATTGCTCTAATGGTCAGGAAGTTCTTCCTAATGTTGAGCCGGAAACTCTTTTCAATTAATTTCAACCCAATGATTCTGGTCCTACCTTCTGGGGTGATGGAAAACAATTCCACACCATCCTCTATAGGACAACCCTTCAAGTACTTGAAGATGATGATCAAATCACCTCTCAGCCGTCTCCTCTCCAGCCTAAACATCCCTAGCTCCTTCAACATTTCCTCATAGGACTTGGTCTCCAGACCTCTCAGCATCTTCGTCACCCTCCTCTGGACCCATTCTAGCTTGTCTATATCCTTCTTAAAATGCCCAAAACTGAACCCAATACTCCAGGTGAGGTCTTACCAGAGCAGAGTAAAGCAATATCATCACATCACGTGATCTGGACAGCCCAAAATTGCATTTGCCTTTTTAGCCACCGCATCTCACTGTTGACTCATGTTCAGCGTTTGATCCACTAAGACCCCTAGATCCTTTTCGCATATACTACTGCTAAGACAAGTCTCCCCCATCCTATAACCATGCATTGGATTTTTCCTACCTAAATGCAGAACTTTACATTTATCCCTTTTAAAATTCATTTTATTGATTTTAGCCCAGTTTTCCAACCTGTCAAGGTCATCCTGTATCCTGTTTCTGTCTTCTTCTGTGTTTGCAACCCCTCCCAATTTAGTATCATCTGCAAATTTAATAAGCATTCCCTATATTCCTTCATCCAAATCATTGATAAAGATGTTGAACAAAACAGGTCCCAGGACAGATCCCTGAGGCACTCCACTTGTCACTCCTCTCTAAGAGGATGAGGAACCATTCATAAGCACTCTTTGGGTGTGATCTGTCAACCAGTTACAGATCCGCCTTATGGTAACAGGATCCAAACCACATTTTACCAACTTGTCAACAAAGATAGTATGGGGAACCTTATCAAAAGCCTTACTGAAATCCTGATAAATGATGTCTACAGCATTCCCCTGATCCAGCAAGGTAGTCACTTTTTCAAAAAACACGATCAGGTTAGTCTGACATGACTTGTTCTTGAGAAAACCATGCTGACTCTTAGTATCACATCCATTCTTTCTAAATGTTCCAGGACCGACAGTTTGATGATTTGTTCTAAAACTTTTCCAGGTATAGACGTCAAGCTGACAGGTTGGTAGTTACCCAGATCGTCTTTTTTCCCCTTCTTGAAGACAGGGACAACATTCGCCTGCCTCTGAACACAGCATCTAGGAAAAGAGGCCCTGGTAACACCTAAGCCTTAGAGTGCTCGCATCAATTGGCTGTGTGGAGGTCAGAGCAACCATTTAAATGGTCCTGGTCACACTGACTGTGAACAGTTCCCACCCATGAATCCTAGAAGGAAGTGTAGGCAGAGAGAAGAAGGGACAGGCATACCACATGCAATCTCCCCCATAAGGAACAGGGATTTAGACATGGGAAGACACACACCCCAGCTCTCCCACTACCTAACTGGACCCAGGGAAGGCATTAGGGAAAGGAGGAAGACACTGGGTGCCATTAACCCTTCCTTCTCTCAGTTCTAGGACTGTGAAGGCCCCCACAAATAGACACTGGAGGGCCGGGCCTAACCACAATGATGCAGCAGATACTCACACATTTGAAACCCAATGTACCACACTTCTGGTTGAGTCTTAATATTTACCTCAGTTGTGATGTGTGTTTTTTTTCCAAAATTAACTTTGTTCTTGTTCATTTTAAAAGTTAATCATATTGTGCCTGTCAGTCTACCTCAATTATCAGACTTGTGTCAGTATATACCCAGATCCAGAAGCTATCCCCTTGAGCCATTTTAAATTATTATTTTCTATGGTAGTGGACTAGGTGGGAAATTGTATAATGATGGAGGCAGAGGTGGTGACTGGCCTCTAGGGCAGGGGTCCCCAACCCCCAGGCCGTGGACCAGTACTGGTCCGTGGCCTGTTAACAACCAGTCCATGAGTTGTATAATTATTTCATTATATATTACAATGTAGTAATAACAAGAATAAGACATTGGATTTATATCCTGCTCTCAACTCTGAATTTCAGAGTCTCAGAGTGGCTCACAATCTCCTTTACCTTCCTCCCCCACAACAGACACCCTGTGAGGTGGGTGGGGCTGAGAGAGCTCTCACAGCAGCTGCCCTTTCAAGGACAACCTCTGCCAGAGCTATGGCTGACCCAAGATCATTCCAGCAGCTGCAAGTGGAGGAGTGGGGAATCAAACCCGGTTCTCCCAGATAAGAGTCTGCACATTTAACCACCACACCAAACTAATAGAAATAACATCTCCATGAACATACTTATTATCTAGCTCAGCACCATCTACTGAGAGTGATGGTTGCTCTCCAGAGCATCAGGCAGGAAAAGATTATAGCCAAATCCTGTAGCAAATATCTTTAACTGGAGATGCCAAAGAGCCACTGAGCCACAGCTTTTCTTCTCCAGAAAACAGGGCATCATGTGCATTTAGACAGCAACTGATGCAGGCAACACCAGTACTGATTTTTGATTCTTGTCCTCAGTGTTGGCCAGCTTGCCTTGCATTCTAACAGCAGCCCTCTAACTACTGCTTATTCAACTTATTTCCATTTCTATTTCAGTGCTGGCCTGTTCAAAATCTCTTTGGCACAATGCTTCAAGACTTGCAGGTTTGCTAGAGAAGAGTTATCCCAAATAACTCTCAGATTTGCATACATGAACATTCCCCAGTCCTTGGCTCATGTCACTATGCTAACCAGAGCACATACGCCTGGAACTTTCGTTAGACATCTGACCATCACTCAGAACTAGTCACTGCCAGTCCTTCTGAGATTTCTGGCATTTTTCATTTCCCCAAGTCTTTGTCTTCTGTGACCTTTTGGCCACCATTATGAACAAGGACATGAACGAAAGTCTCATTTACATGTATGTTTCTCAGAGGCTCAATGAAATCGTCAAGCTTTCCTTAGCTTTAGAGCTTTTTAATACACTCTCTTCTTCAGCTACATACAGAAAAAGCCTTTAAATCAAAGATATTGTATCTCACATAATGCTATTTCTTATTTATATGGATACCATATTACTGTCTTTATTTTTCTAACTTGTGCCAATACATATTTATCAAGTTGCCACAAGAAAGTACTCCTTGCAGTAAATTTTCTGCATGGTTATATTAAAAGATTTTTATTTCCATCAGTCATTTGACACGTTTTTAGAGCTCATTTATTCTGCAAGTCAAGGTGCACCTGAGAGATGAAATTTTAGTCTCTACTATTATTTCTGGCTGTTTCATACAAAAATGAGCAGCATATTATTCCATGAATTCTTCTAGTTCAAGTTGGGCTGGGTTTTTCACCCTCATTAAATCATACTGAGTACAGCAAGAGAGGAATAAGCATTTCAGGGGAAAGCACTATATAGAGACATAATATTTTACTAATTTGATGCTAGAAAACCCAGGACACAACTTAACACACTCGGAACTCAGCTACATATGATGTTAAATGTTCTATGACAAGAGATCCCATCACTTTTTAAAAATTAACTTTTAGGCACACAAGGGTCCAATTGGAAAAGGACCACAGAAGGAGAGGAGGGATTTAAGCCTCCTTCTCATTGACCAATTTCCCACTAGCCTTATGCCGCTCTCACGCTCCTCTTCTCTGCAGGGCTTCCATTGGATTTCACACTATCTGCCCCGGGGCTGCAACTAGCTTCGCCTTTTTTGTGCAGCAAACAGAAATTGGTTTTTAGAGGATCTTGTTTGCTGTGCAAAAGAGGCAGAGCGAGCTGCAGCCTCAGGGCAGCTTCTGTGAAATCCGAAACCCTGCTGAGAAGAGGAGAGTAAATGGCAAAGCTAGTGGGAAATCAGTCATTGTCTTTAGAGTCTGAATAGTCCTGATAAGACACTATTTGATTTATAGGATTACCTTTATATATAGACACCTATATATAGGTTAATCTAAATGATATAGGAGATGAGAGCAATATCAAGGGTCCCGGCCCTATTTCATGATCTCACATGCTCTTGGGGACTCACTTTTAAAATTTTAAGTGTTTTTAAAATCACTTAGTACAGGGCAGTAGCCAGAAAATCTTGGATGGAGGGGCCCAAGTGATAAAAGTTTGAGTGAGGGGGCTGCCAAAGGGGGGGGGGAGGAGGGGTGCACCGCTGGCCGTCGAGGGTTCCAGAGCCCCCCCCCCCAGCACTGCATGCCACCCAACCAGGGCCACCCAGCCAGGCCCAACCACCCTCCGGTTCCCACTGCTGCCCTGGCCCCGCTGTGCTCCGGCACTGACCAGAAACCCCTGACTACTGCGCTGGTGCTAGGCTCAACAATGGTGGCCTCTGCTTCCTCCTCGTCTACCCTGCCTTCCGGCTCCAAATTCAGCAGCTCCTTTGCTATCAAGAACATCGTGAGCCGGCCTTTCCAGCCCCTTTCCAGATACCCTATGAACAATATATTCAACAAGAGGTAGGTTATATGACAGTAAAGTCCATAAACTCATGTGACAACAAAATTGCTCTTGAGTAATAAAGTCCATAAATTCATGTGGCAACAAAATTGCTCCTGAGCAGTTGAAGAACCAGATCCCCTCAAAAGAAGGCTCCAAAATCTGATATATCCTTAACGTGCCTGTCGACTTCTTGGTACATGTTTCACATCAATATGCTTTCTCATAGAGCCAGTCCTGTTCTTAAAAAATGCAACACACAGGTTACACACAAATTGCCATCTAAAGTTATGTAATATCAGAACCAATAGGCATACACACATACCTGAATGAAATTTTTAACAGAAATATTTCTCCACTGATGGTAAGCTATGTCTTCACACAACTTACACAACTTATAAAAGGCACATGTTCATAACTCCAACCACAGTTACC